>NC_055692.1:31358721-31712471 GCF_017639745.1 Melanotaenia boesemani | reverse complement strand
ATCTGCTGAATGCTGCACCTATCTGGCATTTTTTATTGTTATCTTTCTGACACTGTTCCCACCATCTCTACCATCTCTCTGCACATTACACATGCGGAAAGGTGGCTAGTAAAAGGCTGATGACTTCATTAAGAGACACTGGCTTTGCTACACTCCACTGACAACAAAGGGCATGAGTCAGGCAATCACCAATACCTCCCAAGAGGCTGAAAGTTCATCAAGGTGCTGGGAAAAAAAAAAAAGTTAAGTATCTCATATAGAGAAAGGCAAAAGCCTGGATGGAAGCAGGAGCAGCCTCAGGCTCAGATGGAGGAAAACATTTTTGCTGGTCCGTTGAAACACTGGGCAGATACTGGCTTTTATTAAAGGAACACAAGATAAGAGGTTTATGGTCCTTAAGCACTAAATGACCATAATGCATTTCTCTGGAGAGTGGGCAGCTTATGAGTTTTGTAGCTTTCAAAGCCCACTTTTCATCCCATTCTCCTACACTTTGTCACCAGCTTGATTTTCAAAGTATTCACAAAAGCCCGAAACAGAATAAACACACATGAGCACAAACATACTATGGATGTTACCAAACTGATATTTTACAGCAAATGAAAGGAAACTATCATTCTCTCACAACACATGTCTGTTTGACCTCCATTCTGTTTAATTAGATTCTCATAAAACTGTGACTAACATGATGACAGTTACAGGTCTGGGACTATTAATGTAGCACAGAGACAATGGAAGAGGAATGTTTTCATTCATAACAAGATTTCTTCTGGTTGTTAATAGTCAGCAATGGTTACACATGACTTAATGTGTCCATTTACAACATCCATTGAAGTCCCATGTCTGAACTACAGAACCAACATGATAACAGAGAGCATTTCAATCAACAGACTGGGAAACTTTCTCCAGAGACCCTTAAAGATCCAGTCTTCAGAGTCCTGTAAAGGCTGAATTCAATTGCTGGATCCAATTCCTGACTTGACTCTACTGACACACAGGAATATGGATGGGTCTACAAATAAGTATCAAGTTAAGAAAATCTGCAATTTAATATTCAGAAAAAAGGACATAGTCCTTCAGTTTCAGTATTAAGCCAAAAAAAAGATGGCGGCTCAATGGTGGCTGCAAAACATCTCTGGCTCAAATTGACACATACTTAAAAAACATACTATAAGATAATAATTTGGTCTATAGATTTCTGTTTTCTATCGTCTAGTATGAGTGTTTCTTGTTTTGACTGTCTTGGTGGCAAAATAGGGATAATCAGGAATATGAGGAGGAATTGTGTCTGTGCACAGAGAAGGGGCAGCAGGGCTGACCATGCCAACAGAAAAAAAGAAATGCTCATTAAAATTGGCCACTTTAAAATAGAAACTTTCTTTTTGGTCTTTGCAATCTCACAAAAAGGATTGTTCAGCACGGAAGGAAAAGGTTAGGAGCTTAATGAAAGTCCCAGAGCATGAGTCCTTTGTCGTGCATTGTGCCTGAAGCACTTAGAGATGAGCCAGACTACCTCGCTATCCTATTTATGACAAACCTTTGTAGAGCACTCCAAAACCTGGCCGTCTGCTTTTGTCAACCACTCCAATAGAAAAAGATTACAAGCAATTTAGAGGCAGTGTCGTCTTTAATATTTCAAGAATGAGTTACTTCTGGGGACTTGCAGACCACAACAGTTTTGGACTTAATAGTTTCCACTTTGGTGAAAATGTGATTTCATGGCATCTTTCCCACAGGACTGCGCGACCAGCAGTGACCCTGTCTTCACGGCTGCACAGATTAGTTCCAGCCACGGTCCACAGGGGTTATTAGCCATAAAACATCTGGGCCCCCTTCCTAATACATAAAGCTGTCAGAGTCACGGGTGGGAAGCATCATTTGAGGCAGGGAAGGTCAAATACGACACTGGAGTTTCAAATCAACAGTGATATCCAAAGGAGTGTAATGAAGTCGGCTTATACAACACATCCTGAAGAGGAACTTCACAGGTTTTTGGTTTCAGGTTTGTTATGAACCAATGGTAACAGCAGGACTTTGTTAAAACATCATAATATGTCAGTTTTCTTGCATAAACTCATATTTTAAAAACATCTGATCCATTTTTATATGTGTTGAATTGAGAAATGTGGGTAAATTTACTCCAGAAAAATTAAATTTAGTTTGCTTTAAACCTCCTAAAACCACATAATGTATTTTCGGGTTGTTGAAACTAAGAGAAACCATCAATATGTAACTAGCAATTTGATGGTTTGATTTATCCTGAATGAATAATTGTTTATTTTCCCTGTCAACTATTTTTGTTTAATTTAATGCTTGTATTTAATAGCTGACCTAACTGACATGAAATGAAATGTAGGAACAATGGGGTATTAACTGGAACTAATGCTTAATGCTTTACTTTGCTTGACTGTAAGATGAGATTACCTCCTGAATAGTTATCATGGAGGCTGCCTGAAAACTGCATCTGACTCATGCATTTGTGCCGTTACTCAGTCGAGAGAACACAGTTTGCGTGCATCGTTCTACTTCAGCAGTGATGCTGCTGACAGGACGGCTACTTTTCAGGACAGACATGCTGCAGCTGCAGTTAATGTTGCTGTGAAAAGTTGTAGTTCATTAGCTCTGACATGCACTGATGTTTCCAGTAAAGCAGCCCTTCCCAAACTTCTCTTCTGGGCCCTTTTTTTGTCAGAAGGAAAATTTCTGTATATTTAATTTAGATATAAGTTTCCATCCATGATCATTGTGTTTTGCTGCTAATTGAATGTTTTCAGGCAGTGAAAGGAGTCTATAATCCTCTCTGCCAGTCTGCTACCACATCTTCAGTTTTCTAATGAAAGATGTTATATTTTATCTGCCAGCTGTGGAAGCTGTGTGTTGGTGCGCTGCAGCTGGAGATTCAGTTCGGTGAGGTTGGATCCATTCTCTTTGCACAGTGCAGAAAAAAATCTGGGCTTTTACTGGTGTCATTTTGATGTATTTTACTGTTGCTATGATGTCTGTCATCACATCATTCATCAAGAGGCTCAGCTGTTTTGAAGCTAACCCCCCTTGATGAATCATCCAGTGTGTCCATTGAACATCTGGGGAAATGCATTTGACAGAGGCTTGCAGCCCACCTAGCTTCCCAGCTGTAGTGTTTGGCCTTTTAGCCTGGGTAACTCTCCTACTTCATAGAGGCAAACTGAGAATTCACCAAGAGAGATGTTGTTTTATTGAAGCAACATTGTTTACAACAGTTAAGTAGTTCTTGTCAAAAGAATTTTCCAGGCTTTTATTTCTAGGGCAAGATGTCTCCAGTGGCCTGACTTGTTTGGCTCTGTATTGTCATTTCCTAACTTTTTTAAACATACGATTCACTCTTCTCTTTCTCTTCATTACCTATCTTTGTACTGGTGAAGCTCAGAGCAAGATGTGCCGCATCATATTTAGTCTTCTCTTTAGTTGTTTCAGCATTTGGTGTTCTCATCATTTGCCTTATGTTTGTTGTCTTTTCACAAACTTGTCCATGCTTTGCTAGTAGTGCAATTTATTTAACCTAGATGCTCTGTGATAATCTGAGCCCCTACAGTTAGCATTTAAAGCTACAGATAGAAAATAAGAAATAAACATATCCGATACGACATCCAAAAGCAGTTTCTAGAGGACTATGTGGCCAGGATGAGATTCCATGAAATACAATGTCAACATTTCCAATAAATCTACATCTTTTTTTTTTTCTTGTGCATGAGCACAGGTGACTTTACACATCCGATTTATCACCACGAATCATTCACACAAGCAGTTATTACAAGACAGGAGGAGCAGCGGTGGCTCTCAGACCCAAATTTAACTCCTTCAGGACAGTATTCTTATGTTTTCTTTTTTTTGTTTGTTTAGTTTTTTACCATGAATATTGCTGTTTCACTCTTTGATAAGTCCTGTCACTTCCCTTTTTCCTTTTATTTTAATACTTAGCTTTGGTTGCATATTATACACACCAAAGGCACTTGGAAAAATTTAGAAAATTAAAAACCTTGTTTGGACGAGGGACATATAGTTTGTTTAAATACAGCCTGTGGCTGGCATGTTCCTCACAGACCATCATGAAAGATATCATACTTTGTTGACTAAAAAACTTTTAAAAATTATTTGTGGATCCCAGAAATTACTACATAGCATGTGACATCAACATCTGGTGCATTAACAGAGGTTTGAAAACTTAACTTCAGGATTCAGTTGGTCTTTTTGGAGCTAAAGTTGATCATATTGTGGTAAGTGGGTGAAGCTGGAGATAAAATCTAATTGGACAAATATACGTAGCCATCATGCTGAATATCTTGTTATGCAATTGTGTATAAAATCAACCAGCATGTTAATCATAAGTTAGTATCATCAGTAACAACAAATGCAATTTCAGGCCAATGAAAATATTCAGCCTGAGAGCAAATATGTTAAGATGCATAACAGCCAGAATGACCTGAATCATGCCTGACTCCTTACCATAAATGCCAATTTCCGCATGCCAACACATCACACTCAGCAAACTTTTCAAACCTTACTTTACACTCAAGGGCTCATCTGGATGCACTTTTTAAAGCAGCACTATGTAACTTTCTGGCCTTAAAATGTGTGTTTCTGACTAATTTGATGCCACAGTGCATTCCTGCAGCCCTCATTGCCCTCCAGCAACTGGTTGAAAAATTTCACAACTTTTATTTCTGAGAGCTGCATCATTTTACAGCAGAGTTTTACTTAACAGAACTTTACAACTGGACATCAACACACTGGCCATTTTGAATGTGAACTATTGCTAATTAGTCAAAGAAATGCAAGACAACATGAGAGGAAGGTAGGAAGAGAAGGAAAGAAAGGGACAGAGCAAATTATGAGACACCAATCCACATTGGGCTGACTTTTACTGACTGGAGAGAGCACAGAGTATAGGAAGGATACAAGATGGATGCCTTCATTAGGGGACATGTCACAGTCAAAATCTGCCAAAGTTCAGCAGATCTTGTTTATGGAAACTGGACATTCACTCACTGTAAACAGGGATTTCTTCCACGCAGTCTTGCATTCCATTAGAGGCTATTTATTTATCAAAATATGCTTTTAAAAGCCACTGAAAGCATTAAAAATGTCAAATCTTAAGAAAACATTGCTTGGTTGGCTACAGAAAGCTGAGACAGAGAGTAACGTTATCCATAATGAGGCCAAAAATGTTCCCACATATACCTGCTGTTTTCTTTTGGGCAGCATCCACCTGAACCTAACCTTCATGAGAGGGAAGTAGAAAAATGCAATGATAGTTTGAAAAATCAAAGTTTAGCACCTTAGAATGAGCACAATTCATTATAGTCATTCCCTGTTTGTAAGCCTTTGTGGCCAACTAAATGCTAGCAACAGGTGGAGAGATGAGGTGATCACATTAGAACAAGTATGTGAACATAGCTCATGGATGTGCTCACATACTATGAAATAAGTACAGTAGTCCTGTGAACTACTGTACTTATTTCACAGTCTGTCCTGAAATCCTGTTGGCAGTATTGATCAACAGCTCTAAAGGCAAGCAAGATAAGAAAATGGAGAATTGCAGGTACACATTGCTTGTCCTAACACACATTGTCATCCGTTGAATAAGATTAGATAACTGTCACACTATCACATAAACAGCTATAGTGCAATGCACAGTGAAATGTCGTTCAGCTATGACAAACATTTTGTTTAGTCAGCTAAGTTGGACCTACACTGAGATGGTGTGCAACGTTTTGTTAGCTGAAACTGGGCTGTTAAATCTCCTCAACCTAGTTTCTTTGAGGCCAAGGAGATCCATGTTTACAGGCTGTAACTTTTTTTAGCTTGGCAGTCCTTTGTCAGGTTTGAAATAATACATCTTGTGGTGGACATAGTGGATAATCAGGGCACTGATGTCCTGTTAAAATTAATTCAGTTGTCAATGTTGTTTGGTATAAATATTTATTCCTTATACACTCACCGGTCACTTTATTATGTCCTCCTTGCTTGTACTGAGTTGGACACCTCTTACGTTCAGAACTGCCTTTATTCTTGGTGTTATAAATTCAACAAAACATTCCTCAGAGATTTTGCTCCATATTGACATGATAGCATCACACAGTTGCTGCACATCCATGATGAGACTCTCCCGTTCCACCACTTCCCAAAGCTGCTCTATTGGATTAAGATCTGGTGACTGTGGAGGCCGTTGGAGTCCAGTGAACTCATGGTCATGTTCAAAAAAGCAGGTGGAGATGATCTGAGCTTTGTGACATGGTGCATTATCCTGCTGGTAGTACACATCAGAAGATGCTGCACTGTGGTCATAAAGGGATGGACATGGTCAGTAACAATACTCAGGTAGGCTGTGGTGGGTAAACCAGGCCACATTGGTACTTAAAGGCTCAAATGATTTTGTCCTATTGTCCATGTTGGTGAGTCTGTGTGAATTTAGCCTCAGTTTCCTGTTCTTAGCTGACAGGAGGCACCCGGTGTGGTCTTCTGCTGCTATAGCCCATCTGCTTCAAGGTTTGTTGTGTTGTGTGTTCAGAGATGCTGTTCTGCATATCTTGGTTGGAACCAGTGCTTGTTTGACTTCCTGTTGCCTTCCTATCATCTCCAACCAGTCTGCCCATTCTCCTCTGACCTCTGACATCAACAAGACAGTTTGGTCCAGACAACTGCTGCTCACTGGATATTTTCTCTTCTTCAGACCATTCTCTGGAAACCCTGTAGATGGTTGTGTGTGAAAATCCCAGTAGATCAGCAGTTTCTTAAATACTCCAACCAACAACCATGCCATGTTCAAAGTAACTTACATCCCTTTTGTTCTTCATTCTGATGCTAAGCTTGAACTTCAGCAAGTCGTCTTTACCATGTCTACATGCCTAAATGCATCGAGTTGTTGCCTTGCAATTGGCTGATTAGATATTTGTGTTACCAAGCAACTGAACAGGTGGACTTAATAAAGTGACCTGTGAATGTACATTCAATGCATACTGGATTGCTACAGATTCATTTCCAGTAAGGAAAGTGCTAAAATAGTTGCTTTGAAGTTTGAAGACACTGGTGTCTTTTCTTTCTGCAAAAAGTTATTTTAGTGGTGGAGTCAGGAATCTAGAGGAAGCAATTGGCCAGAGTTGCTTAAGTGAGATACATTGAACTATCCCCATTTAATACAAACCTACAGTATTTATCTCCTGGTAAATCAAGAGATAGATATGTGATATCAACAGAAGACTGCAGGAAGAAGAGGATAGAAAAGAATGTGCTTCCAATAAACTCTCAAAGACAAAGATAAGTTGGATGTGTCAGTTAGAAAGATAAAAAAAAAGCTTTGCCCTGCTCAATCACTGAACAGCACATGAACACAGATCAAGCGACACTGCAAATCCCTGTTTGGCCGGATTCATCAGAAAGCGCTATTGTTCTGAGACTCATTTAAGTCCTCATCATCAGGAGTGTGGCTCACAATCTCCGATAAGACAGCGAGTACGTTTGCTAAAAGCCTCAGCTGCAGTGTTCTGATACCAGCTATGATTTATGAAGAGCTAAAAGTGAGCTGTGAAAAAGCAGGAGAGGTAGAGAGGGAGCAATAAACAGATAAACTGCAAGAAAAAGACAAAGATAGAGACAGAGAATGTGAGTAAAAACAGAGCATGGGGATGACTGTGGAAGAAGATGGAAAGGTCATGTGTGCATATGGTATTGGCTTCTCTTCACAGAAGCAGGAACATTTAGAGATATACACCCGACTATGAGCAGGAGAGCTTCATTTGTCTACATTTAGGCTTCTGAGGTCAGCATAAGTAGGTGATCCAGACCGAATCACCTACTACAGACCATTAGTCATCCTACAGCCCTCAGACTGAAAACACACTGTTCATGACATGAAGACCTTTCATTGCATGACTCAAACATTTAAAGTTAGATGCCATTTGAATTACTCACAGGTTCAGTGAGTCTATTTGGAAGATTGTAGAAGTGGCTGCACAAAATATGCAACTCTGTGCAAAAGTCTTGAGCCACCAATCACATCTTATATTTTTATATTTCTAGAAAAACGTGAAAAGGATCCAGCAAAAGCATTTTAGGCAAGCCTGTGGGAGGATTCCTCCATCTGTCAGACCTGTTGTCACTGATTTTCAGTCCTGTTCTTTGGCATATATCAGTCTTTTCTCGTTACTTTGTTCCTTAACTCCTATGTTCCACCAAATGCAGAAGTGGTGTAGAAGTGGTGTAGAAGTGGTGTAGAAGTGGTGTAGAAGTGGCGTGGAAGCGGCGTGGAAGCAGCGCAGCTGTTTTGCAGCTTTGCGACTGATCATGGCAGGATACCAGGCGGAAAGCTCAGCATTGCTGCTTCCGGGCAACAGAGGGGTAAGAATGGCTTTTTTGATGACCGCTCTTCCATGCAGACCATCAGCTGAGGGTCCAAATTTCATGTATCTGAAAGAAATCACTTTGATGTCTTTCATCATCTGCAGTAGATAGTTTTTTTTTACTTCTGACACCTCCACTTGTCAAGTTTCCTCAAATGTTTTAGGACACCACACACCATGCTAAGGTAAATGTTTTCAGCTAATATGCTTCGGGAATCATATTATTACAGCAAAAATATTATATTAGATCTGTCAAACTGTCAACTTTGGCACAAGCTAAGTATGAAAATATTTAGAATTAGGTGCCATGTTAAGAATTGACTGATTCATATCAAATGTTACATGGCATAATAAACAACAGCAAAAAAATGCATTCTTCTGGAAACGGATGGGAAATGTAAAGAACTGGAATAAAACTGAGTGGAAAATTAGACATTGTTATCTAGTAAAAAAAAAACTTTTACAGATCTTAAGAAAGGATGAAAAACTATTGTTCAATACGACTTTAAAAAGACTGTGATAACGTCGGGCTGCTTGGAAAAAAAACATGATGAAAAGAAGGGTGGCTCAAGACTTCTGCATAGCAGCATAAAGACCATGAAACAACAGGCAAAGCAGTTTCAATCTACAATATTAGTATATTTTATTTAAATGGTGTAGCTCGCAGACTTTTGGGAGATTTTCATGTAGTAACTTAACAGCATGAGGAAGGACACACACAAAACTGTGGTATATAAATCCTTGTGTGACAAACTGAATTTCGGGCTTACTTTTTTTTCATAAAACAAAAGACCAAAACTTATTCTACTCAGTTATCCTAGACTGCTACTTCTGATTATTTTTAATCGCAGTTAAATAACACATAACTTTCTTGATTACAGTATTTGACCATGTACTGGAACAAGCAGTGATATACAGTGAATAGATGGATGGATGGGAAGTGTTTAATAAAAAAATAAAAAATAAAACAGTTTCCCATCATGCAATGTGGAACATTAAGACAGAAGGGGCAGCAAAACATATCCAGATAACTCTCAACTCAAATCAAAGCTTCTGTCAGGTCCTAATATGTTATTTTGAATTGAACTTAAATCTGTGTTAAGACCACGATTAAAAGAAACTGGGCAGCAAAAGCAGTTCCGTTCACAAGAAGCCAAGTAATCCTTTTTCTATACCCGCTTTTTCCTGTACAGGATTGCAGGACAAAATGAATCTCAATGCAAATATAAAACATAAAAAATAAAATTATAAATCAATTAAATAAAATTCATTATAAGCCACGTCCACTGGACCGTTTTCATATAAAGCCAATTCATTAAAAAGTGACCCAGTTATGAAACCATGAAAGTTTAAATTAAGGCAGACAAAAAAACCTAAAACTTTTTTTTTTTTTACTAATGAAACTACAACAAATGCGCATCCAGCATTCAGTGGCATGAAACAGTGGTAACGCAGCATATCCCATCATATTATGAGGGATGAGCATATTAAAGAACATTAATAGATTCTGACAGCCATGAAATGAGTGAAAAGGATCATTATAAGCAGTTGGCCCATGGTGAAACTTTAAAGAAGAGACTGTAGCAGTAGGTTTACATGCATCAAATCTGGAATCCTTTATCGAATTCACGTGCTGGAGGACTGAGTCTGCTCGTGCAGAAGATATGAGAAGGTGTCAACGCTGCGGTACGCCTCTCGTGCGGTTCGTGTACCTCCTGCGCATCCCTCGGGCAGTGAGCCTACTCACCTAACTTTTGCGGCCACAGAAGAAATCGCATCACTCCTCAGATTCTTCTTTTTGGACACCGCAGTTCCCATGCTGAAGTGGAAACGACACCGAGAAGAAAGCGCAGACCATTCCACAGACTGATCAGCGTAGGAAATAAACAAAAAAGAAAAGTACCAGCACACGGAAGAGTGAAAAGCATCCGCGTCCAGCGAGCCACTTCAAAATGTCACATATTTTTTCTTGTCTTTTTATCTTAATCACGTGCGGATTGGAGTGCAGCGCATCAGCTGGGATATGGAGAGGAAGAGTGAGGAGATGCTCTCTGCTCTCCCCTCCTCATCCATCTGAAGCCTCCAGGAAGGAAGCAAGACCATAAAAGGAGGAGCAATCCACGCGTTTGCTGCGTGGCTTGGACAGGTGGGGGGTGGGCATCGCTGAGCGAAACAGGCCGGTTGATTTTAATGTATGAGACGTGAAGAGGTGTGGATACTTGAGACTTGCAGCCTGTCATCTGCAAACCAATCCTTAATGTGGTTTTCGATAGACTTTTTTTATTGGACCTAAAGTTCAAGCAAGCTTTAGTATTTTTAACTTTTTTTTGATAACAGCTGTATGTCTCCTGATATTTCCTGTAGGCTATATTTCCAGTGGTGGAGCTAGACTTTTATGCATGGGGTGACCAGAGGTTGGGTCAGACTTTATTGGTGGGGAAATTATTGTGTTCCTCTTTCTCACATTCACACTGCTGTGAAAACTTTCACATTAGCCAAGCCAACTGTATTTATGAAACACAGCTAACAACAATCACTGATCAAAGTGTTGACCACAGGAATAAAATGCCATTAGAAAGAAATGAAATCAATTTCACTAATAGATTTACATTATAAGTGATTGGGGGGTGCGGGGTGACATTACTGGATCCTTGTGTCTGACCACAATGACTTCATGACTTCTAGTTCCATGATGGGAGCTGTTGGACTTTTGACATTGGAGCTGGGGTGTGTGTAGGCCTGATCTATGCCCTTCCTCATCCCATACAAAATAAGTCTGATTACAGACTATATTTCTCCATAGCTTACTTTAAAATCAGCTAGCAGCCATGCTAGCTTCCTGTTTGAATGAAACTGGATGGATGCCCGATCCTTAGTGTGCCTTAGTCAGTGCTAAGTAACTTGGATACTGAGGTACTCTTTTAGCATCTTTTTAGTTTATTTTCAGCTCCAGTGTGAAAATCCTAAATAACTGAGTTAATGTGTAGCCTAATCCTTAAAGACACTCACTGAAAAATAGATATGACATGGTTTCCCCACATTATCTTAAACTGATCTAGTGTACCAAGATTAGCACTGCTACATAGATTCACGCTAACATCAGGTTAATAGTTTTTCATAACATTAGCAGTTTTACTTATACAGGGACAAAATCTCTTCTAAAATCTGCAGCCATGCGTCAGTATTTTTAAATAATGGCAATTTCAAACTGGTGTAGTGAAACTGGTGGTCCATGCAGGTCCGGAAAGATGTTTTTGTTCTCCTTCTCCAGTGACCTGTCAATCACTTGAGGTTGCACCTAAGGTGTCCAAACAGATTTCAGAGGCATCCAGTGCCACCCTGACACCCACCCCCACCCCACCCCCAGAGCTCCACACCTGTGAGCCACATTAAACGTTTCCATTATATTTTCCTCCCACTTAAATTTAGAGGTGATTATGGCTTATTGTTAGAGGGAACACAACATTTGAAACACACTGTGTTTAATCACCAGAGGTTTTATCATATTTTATGAGTAAGTAATCAACAAACAGGAGCAAGGAGGAGTCTGTACAACTCTGCACTGAGGCAGCCGTGGTGTGTGTTGCTGCTGTGTGATAAATTATGTCAGTCAAGAATGTGAAAACACACTGTAGTGTGTTTATTTTTGAGTGATCAAGCAGTTAGAAAAACTGCCATTTAGCCCTTGTAGCACTTGATAAAAGGCTTTGCAAACACTGAATAGATCTGATCCATCTTCAGAGAAATGTGAATGTACAAAATAAAGTGCTAATTGACTGACATGGTCAATTAACTCAGTCAGAAACGTGGCATTATACTGCAGCAACGATTATTAAAATTCATAACAGAGGCCTACGAGGAAGAGTTTCTGAAACTGCTGGCAATGGATAAATGTAAATAAAGGAAGACTGATACTCACACCATCCCACTTTAAATGGATCAGCTCTCATTTCTAGAAACATGGTTGAATTTATTACATTAAATAAAAAAAAGAGACAAATCAAGTCTTGAGACCAGGAGGCACTTTTTCAGTTCTACAGGATTCTCTGCAGCTTCCCACCTGCTGCCACCCTCCCAAAACCAGACTGTCTGCCCCCCCAGCACTGGAAATTAAATAAACAAAAACCACATGTAGAGCAAATCATAAAAAAATATAACCATTAAATGTGGTTTTGTAAATATTATCTCTCTCGTCTAACTCTGATGATCATATTGATTTATTTTATCTTACAGAAACATGGCTGCATCAGCAGGATCATGCTAGCACTGATTACATTTTTACAATTTAAGAAAAAGTTCTGTGAAAAAAGAGATGATGTCCTGGCAGAAAATTACCAGGATATTTTACAGCTAACTGTACAGACACTTCGTTAATCCAAAAACACAAATATCTTTACAAATACTTTGTTGCGTTCATGGACATGTCTCCTAATCCGAAAACAGTTTTGTTCATGAAATGATACTACACTGGAGAGAATATCTGAACCAAATAAAAATTTAAGAGATTGAATTGAGTTAATCCAATAACAGTTAAGTTCTTATCCATCATCATTTTAACTCCCAGTGAAACACACAGATTCTTCTCTAGGTTTTGCTGTCCAGGCACGACTTAGGCACATTGCTGCGAATTACAAAGACGCTTCTGGGGGACTGGAACATTGCAAGTCATGTCCACACACACATTAGTGCTCGATACCCTGCTCAAAAACATTCTGCTGCTACTGCATGCAGCTGATACAATCAGAAACATCACATATAGTTGCAGAAAGTTGCTTTTAATAACTACAAAATGTTAAGGATGTGTCAAACAGAGATGGTCTGGACCCCTAAATGCAGACACAAGACGACCCAGGAGGCAGAGGTAAAACTGAGAAAAGACAGTTTATTTGAGCCTGTGCAGGAGCAGTGTCCGGACACTGAAGAGCCCCTTAGGCTTAGTCCAGAAACCGATGAGGACCGGTGAGGAGGGAGCAGAGCCAAGAGGTGAGTGAGGTACACCAGGCCGGAAGATCAGCTTCACCAGGAGTCTGAACACAACAGGAATCATTAGAAGTAGAAACAATCATCAAACAGAATGTAAAAGGCCACAAGTACCAGGTGAGATAACTGGACGATCTGGCAGAGGATAGTAGAATGAGCCGGTGGTTAAATACTGCTGGGAATGAGGGTGGCTTGATTGCAGGATGAGACTCCGGTGTGATGATCAGCCCAGGTGTTGTAATGGCTGCCCTGGATTAAACCTGTAGATCTTCTGGCCAGATACAACCATGACACACAAAAACAGACAGAGTGAGACAAACGCACACAGTAGTGCAATCCTGGAACCACACACACAGGGCAGACAGGAACCCTAACACAAAAAGCAGCAAATGAAGTGTTTGCTGTTTGAGATACACACAAGAGAAAAAAATAAATGGACGGATAACTTACGTCATTCAGAAATCTTTAATTAACTTTAATCCCGCAGTCCAAAGACATGCATATTTGTCACTCTCAATTGTCCCTCGAGAGCGTGAGTGGTTGTTTCTCTGTGTTGGCCCTGCAATAGACTGGCGACCTGTCCTCTGTTTACCCTGCTAATTGTATAGACTCCTTGTTCCCTGTGGGAATAAGCTGAAATTAGATTGATGGATAAATTAAATAAATTAAAAAACACACAACACTGACAAATTAATGCTTTTCTTTTTAAGAAATGTTAGGAACCTTAATGAAAAGTTAAATGTGATCTGAAAATGGATTACCTTTAGGGCTCCCTCTTACAAACTCAGCTGAATGAGTTTAGGAGAGCTCCTCTGCTCCAACCATGCATCTAATATTTAATGGTGAAACACAGAGCTAGGGGTGTATGTCACTTCCTGTACGTATACTGCACTCATAGTGCCAACTTTAAGATTCAAACAGACCTGAACATCTGAGCAACAAAAAAAAAAAAAATAAATAAATAAAAAAAAACATGTCAAACTACTATAAAAATTTATTACAGAATTTTTTTTTACATTTTTATGGTACATTAACCTATTTTTTATGGACTTTTCTCAGAGAGCATCTTCCCTAAACTACAGGTCAAGAAGGACTGGCTGCTATTTTCCGGTCATGTTTATTGATATACCTATATTTTGAATCCAAGATTCATTAATGAAACCGCTTCTGTTAATTATTATCCACCTAGACCTTACTCAGAGTTTCTGACAGACTTTTCGGCCTTTTCAGAGTAGCACTACATAACTTTCTGACTTTAGCACTCTGTGCTTCTGGCTTGTTTTGGTGGCCCGGTGGCATTTAATATGTACATTTCTGTAACTATCATTACCATCCCAGCAGGATCTCTCAGCTGAGAAATTGCACTTCATACTTTTTTTTTATATCAGCACATCATTTTACAGCAGCATTTTGCTTTACGGTGCTGCGTCACATGTGCAACTGGATATCAACACACTGACCACTTTGAACGTGCACACAGGCTAATTCATCAAAGAAACTCGAGAAGACATTGTTGGAGGAATAGAGGAAAAGAAAGAGAATGACACAGAGCAAAAGATAAGACATGAGTCAACATTGGACTTACTTTTACTGGCTAGAGAGAGCTCAGAGAAGAGATAGGATGAAAGATGGATGCCAAATTAGCTTTTGTTAGGGCTGCCCCAGTGAGAAAATTTCAGTAGTGGGGCTTCAATTACTTTAGTCCTGAGTACTGATAAGGTCATTGTACTGGGTGTCAGATAATGACAATGAAAAAGACAGCACAACTATTCCCTTTGATTCTATTCTGGACTCAGCTGGCTTTTCACAAAAAGTACACAGACCAACTCTCTGAATCATACTCTTGATCTTGACCTGATACATGGCATCAAAAGTGAACAAGTGTCATGACCCTGTCTTTTCTGATGATTTCTTAATAAAATAGAAAGCCTTTATTGTCATTATATAGAGTACAATGAGATTTAAATAACTTTAAGTTTACCTTACATGACCCAACCGTGGTTTAAAAAAAAAATCCTTCTAGTAGATGTCTGTCAGACTGTGCTGTTATCAAATTTTAAGAACCAGTTTTATCATTATTTTCAACAAATCCCGTGTGCCTAATGCGTACAACACAAGACAATGTTGTTCCTCAACAGCATCATTTAATTCACAGCTACATGATTTAAAACAGACTTCAAGAAGACTCATCAGAAAATGACATTCAACTGATTTAGAAGAATTGTATTTAGTACAGAAAGAAAATGTTAATAACAAAAAACCCTTAGTAAAGCTTAAACTGTATATTATTCACTAGTGCCTCAGAGAGACAATGTTCAGCTTTTTAATTACTCTTGATGGTGTTACCTGGGCTTCCAGTATTACAATTAAGAAACGTAGAATTATTTTGGACCAAGATCTATCCTTTGACAGAAGTAAGGCAATTTAGCTGAATCTCATTCCCTCTGGTCCCCTGTGCTTAGTTCCATCACTTAGTGTAGGTGGAGGACTGTGACCTCGTTGCTATGGGGGTTTGGGAAGTGGCCGGGAGTGACTGGTGATTGCGGGTTCTTTGTGGTTGCCCGTGGTGTGGGACCGGGCTACTCTGCGATGGGGTTGGCTCTGGGTCTGGCCCCATCGGGGGCTGTGGGGGCCAGTGGTTGGAGTCGCCTCGTGGCGGGGGGTGAGGCCACTGGTGGGGGCCTGGGTTGGTGGGCGTCGGTCCTGGGCCGGGCGGCCGGGCTATTGCGGGGCGGGCTGGGCGGGGGTTCTGGGCTCTGGTGCCTGGGGGTGGTCCTCCTCCCTCCGGGGTGGTAGGGTCCGTATGTGCCGGGGGGGGGTCTGGGCCTGCCCGGATGTGCTGCCGTGGTGTGGGTTGGTGCATGCTCTGGTGTCTGGTTGATGCCCTGGGACCCAGGGTATGGCCCGGGGGCAGGGGGGGTGTAGGGGTTTGAAGGAGGGCTGAGTGGGATTCGGGGGATTATAGGGGGAGGTGCTGGGGTGTGAGACAGGGATGCTTGTATGTTGTGTGTGTGTGTCTATACTTTGGATTCTGGGGGTGGTGGGCCGTGGGTCTGCCGCTGTCCCCATCCTTTCATTCCCCGTTAGGGGTGCGGGAGGGTGGGTACTTTCTGGGGTTGGTGACGGCTCACTGGCTGTGGTCCCTGAATGGCCCGGTCGTGGGGGGTGGCCTCTCCTGGCCTGTCTTGCCCTGGGGGGACAAGACAGGGGTGGTTGCCCCGGAGCCGGGTCTTGGGGTGGCTGCGCTGGTGGGCTGCTGGCTCTGTGGGTGTTGGGTCGGGGGGGGGTACTTGGGGCTCGCTGTCCTCTGGTCCGCCCGGGGTGTCCCCCACGGGGCATGGTGGGTGGGTTGTGTGGGTGTGAGTGTGGGGTTATATAGGGTGCAGATTGGAGTAGGTGGGGAGTGGGCTGATAGCACCCTGGTGCGGCTGGGACATCGGGGTGTGTGCTAGCCTACGCCGGGTGGCTGTCTGGGGGGGCCTGGTCCTCCTAGGCATGTTGCAGGCCCCCTCCCTTTGGGGGGTGGTGCAGCCGCCTCTGGGCTCCTGGGGCCCTGGCGGGGCCGGCGGCTGCTGATCTTGGCCCACTGGGACCTGTGCCCCAGGACCGTGGGGGGCTCTTGCTGGGGCTCTCCTCTGCAGCCCTTCTAGTGGGGCTGGAGTCATCTTCGTGGTGGGGTGGCTTGGGTTGGTGCTCCGGGTCTGCTGCTGAAGGCCCGGGCCTCTGGCCCTGGTCTGCCTCTGGCCTCCGTGGAGGCGTAGTCGCATTTGCATGATCTCACTCACCACTCTTCATCACTGATCACTCCTTGTTTCTCATGCTCTGCATGCTGACACAGTCAGTGAGTTGTCCAGTGGGTTTTAATACTAAGCGATAATTATTTTTTTTTGTATTTTTATTGTTCCTGTGAGTTAGTATCTGGTCGCTGTTATGTCTTTTTGATTTGGTTATTATTTAAAAACTCTTAATGACTAGCAGCCCTGTTTTTTCTGTGTGTATGTTTCTGCTTTTGTAAAAGTTGTAGGAAATTTTCTGGTGTGTTCATGTACAGGTGTAACAGTTTGTTGTCTGGTGATGGTGTGGATTGAAGGGTCGTTTCCTTCTGTCTGTGATCTTTTTGTCTCCTTTCTTCTTTCCCTTTTGCTCTCTTTGCTATTTTCCATCTTTTTCTGTCCCCTCCGGTCAGGTCCAGCAAGATTACATAGATTCCGTGATTCAAAGTAAATAAATAAATAAATTAATCACATTATCAAGAGGAGCCTTACCCATAGGCCTCCCCTTGGCAGAGCAAATTTGTTCAGCACGATACAGCAACCAGATTATCATTTTGCTTGCTATGATGCTGGACAAGACAAGTTAAAACAAAAAGAAGTAAGGCAATCAACTGCAAAGCTTTTTTGCGGAAACTTAACTAAAGGGTTCTGGTGTTGTGTGAATCTAAGTTCAGATAGTAACTCAAAGTATAATCTTATATTTTACAAAGTTAGGATATGCATTCAGGTCTACATTAAATTAAATATGATTAAATATAATATATAATAGTAATATAATAAATATAATAAAGCATAGTGATCAAGAACCTGCATTCAACCTGTAAAATTTTAAAACAACATCATCATCATTACTGACATTAGCAGATTTGCCATGGCATCTGAAAGCCAACCATAGTCATGTCACACACAAGACAGTTCAGTTTAGTTCATCACTTTTATTATAGATCTTCAGTTCTCAGTTTCATCAGTGCTCAATACAAACATACATATTGTACAAAATTATCCATAAAATAAAATGTGACAGATTGAAACACATGGACAAATTTAAAACACTACATTGAAATTTAAGAGCAGCATGTAATAAGGTGCTGGATATGTTTAGAAATTGCAGTCAGGACAGGAAAAAAGGGCATTTGCAATGTTTATGGTGCCAAGCAGTGATGCTCACTAGGGGCAATACACATATGTGTATTGCCTGAAATGAAACAGACAGTTAAACTAAATATATGTTTTATATCAGCACTATGATATCTCAATATTCAATAAAGATATAGATGGCAGATATCAAAGTATCAACTCTATACTAGGTGTATTGAAGAGCAGGTTTGTATCCTCTGAAATGTTTGCACTCTACAAAATGAATGTACACAAAGTGTACAGAAAGTATGATTACAAGGGGAACAGGAAAACATTTTGTCAGACAAACAGCACATTTAACCCCATAAACATCTTCAGTCCTGGTTTACTCATTGTAAAGTCTGGTAAAACACACTGGGAATTAACCATGGTTGAAATTACACAGCTGTGTGCTTTACTCACATAAAGCAATAACAATCTGACTGGGGACCTGTTGATGAAACGATGCAGAGCTAAGTAAATAAAAAGCAGTTCATTTGACTTTCATTTCCAGTCCCATCAAGGTGTCTATTGACCTAGGAGTCATGCAGAATATTTCTTCCTCTCTAAGGAAACAAAATCGATTCTATGTCAATATCCAGTCAGGGTGAAAAAAGAAAAAAAGCAACTCTGTGCGTCATGATTATGAAAGCACTTGAATTATAAATAGTTCAGAGTGTATCACGTACTGCACGAGTCTCTCATCACCTTTCAGGTTTCATGAGCATCTGTCTTCCTGTCAGACAGTAAGAAACACAGACGGTACAGAGACAAATGTCGTGGAGTTTAAAAAAACCCAGAATGGCTCTGTTAATAGAGGGTAGGGCTAGTGTCACTGCGAAAAATTGATTCTGTGATTACATTTAAGACATTTTCCAAATATACAGGGTGGGTGAGAGGTTCAAAAATATACATTACATGATAAGATAATTACATAAAAAGATGAAGGGAAAAAAAACAGTCAATGGATTGATGTTTTTAGTTCAGTTCATTTTAATTTCATTATTTGGTTTATTTATTTATAATATTCAGTTTATTTTTAACTTATTTTTTTATTGTGTTTATATAAAAAAGAATTGACTCAAATTCTATGCTGTTTTATGTTTAGTACAACCTTTAGGAAAATTTGTATTTTATTTCCTTATTATTCTTATGGCTACAATTTAAAACAAAAATAAATTGGGTAGAATATAATTAACTTTTATTTTTTCCTCTCAAGTGTAAATCAAATGTGAAATTAATTTATATAAAATGAAAAACAAGTTTGTAAAACATAAATATAAACAGAATACAGTGATTTGCTGATTTCAGGAACTGATGTTTTATGTTGATGCTTTTTTTAGAAAAAGAAAAACATTTCAACAAAAAATGTTGAAATCGAGACGTTTTACTATGTGGAGAAAGATATTGGCCTCACGGCGACCTCACAGCCAGAAGGTTGCTAGTTCAAGCCTCCACTGGGGAGTGGTTCAAACAGTCACCTCTCTGTGTGGAGTTTGCCTGTTCTCTCTGTGTATGAGTGGGTTCTCTCCAGGTAATTCCTCTTCCTCCCACTGGTCACTTTAAATTCTTCCTAGGTGTGAATGGCACCTGGATAGCTCAGTGGCAGGTCATCCGTCTCTCATGCGAGAGACCCAAGCTCAAATCCCACAGCCATCGAATATTAACACCTTGCTTTAAGCAAGACCCTTAATGCTACTGCAGAACCACCTTTAGATGTAAGTCAGTTTGGAGAAATGTTTCTGCAGATTAGAATCTTTGTGTTTGCCCTGTGATGGACTAGTGACGTATCCAGGGTGTATCTGCCTCCTAGTATCCTAAATGGAAGAAAAATATCAGCTTATAATAAACTGCTTGTATTCAAGTGATGCCACATTTGCATTATTAGTTGTGCATTACATGAAGTGGTGATCAACCTGGACCATCTTCATAGTTGGAAAATAACGAAAAACTGTTTTGTTTTCACTATTGAAGAAAGAAAAACCCCTAAAAAGTATTACTTTCCAACATTAAGAATGCATACTAGTTTCCCACACACCCTAACTGGGTGGGTACTCCTTTCCTACAGACTTAGGCCCTGATCTATTAACGCTTTGCGTGTACTAAAACAGGTGCAGACGGCTTTGCTCCGCTAAAATCGGCCCAAGCTTATCTATCAAAGCCGCAAACATGGAACTGCGTCAGTTATCCTGGCAAAACTGCGCCGCTCTCCACTTTGCGTTTCTGAAGCTACTGCATATGCATTATGGGCGTTCCGGCCAGAAAGTGCACATTAGTGGGAGGAGACTATGCAAATAAATCTGGTTTGCGCAGCAGTGGGATTCATGTAGCCCGCAAATAGTTTGCGGTGTTTATGTTTGCTCTAAAAATAGCATTTCTGAAAAGCAGGTGCTAATTGGCACAACAGTATACGCGCAATGGCTGCAGTAATAATTTTAAGGAGGAGGCACAGACACCATGAAAGGCGACTAAGATAATGCATTTTTTTCTATTATATTAATATATTTAGAATGCCAGAGAAGAGGATTGTGGAGACGATCCAGCGTTGCAATATTAGAATTGCTGGATAAGTTTAAAGACTTTATCATGCCTGTCTTTTATTATTATTATTATTATTATTATTATTATTATTATTATTTCTTTATAGCTTTTAAACCTTTATTATTTCTTATTTGTTCCTTGCATGTTTTTATATGTACAATACCTTGGTTCCTAAAGGTTGTTGTTAGTGTGCCTTATAAATAAATTGAACTTGAATATGAAACTATATTGCAGCATTTCTGGTGACATTTAGATTTTTTCCCTCGACTTCCGCAATATTTTTATTTGTCTCCTTTATTTGTCTCAACTTCTATTGGATAAAAGTTAATTTTGCGTTTGCGGTTTCCTTGCTCTCCAGAACCTTACATGACAGAGCAAACAGCGCCGCTAAATCCTCATTTAAATACTGCTGTTTGCTCCGCAAATGATAACAGGAGCAGTCTTAATAGATCAGGCGCTAATCGTAGAAACATAACCAGAGCAAAACTGCGCAGCAAATGTTAAATAGCGCAGCAGTTTTGCCCTCGTCATAACTCAGCCCCTTAGAGTACTAACAATCACCTTCTGACTCCTTGGGTTTTCCTTGTGTCCTTCAGAGTGGACTGCAGGCCAGTGAAAACAGACTACTTCTCTTCATTCAAGTGTTTATTTTTTACAATAGTATTAGAAATGTGCAGCTACAGAGCTCTGGGTTCGTGTACCGCTCCCGGTCAAACAGACATAAGAATGTCCTGCTGCCCGCTACAGACAGAATACTCAACTATCGGCCCCTGAACCCTTAAATATTACAGCTCCTCCCCTTGCTATACACAGGAATAAAAAGACCATACACAGATAAGCAAGGGATTTCCTCTGGACTCCAGTTGACCTAGAAATTTCCCTTTGTGTGTTGGTGCAGGGATACATGGAAAACCTGCTGGATTGCGGCCCTCGTAGGACCGAATTGAGTAGCCCTGGAATAGAGTGATGCATCTTTGAGTAGGACTGCTTAGTGACAAGAGTCAATGCATTACACCACTAAGACTAACACCAGTCTGCAACTGCCATAGTCTGACTTCAGTGACTCACCACTAGCTGTGTTTTGCAGACAAATTCTAACTGGGTATTCATGATGGTCGATATTTCATTATTAGACTACAATGGTAAAAACAAGACAACCGTGAATGCTGTAGACCTAATATGGAAACAACTTATATTTGTGGGGCTACAAAATAATGTACTGGGCTATATAGCTTGTACCAGATTTGGTAGTGCCAAACCACATTGTGGCCACTTTTACATGGATCAATATAATTTGTGGAAGAGTTCATTTTTAAAAACATGAGGTCCCCCAATCATTGTAAAGCGCTTTGAGTGTCTATAAAAGTGCTATTGTAATGTAAGGAATTGTTATTTATTATTAATCATTAAAGGCCTTAAACAGTTAACATGACTCTGGTCTTGCGTCTGACCTTTCTCCTTCATCATCTTCCTCCTCATCCTCCTTGTTGCTTGATGGCTTCATCCAGGCCAGCAGGAAGCTACTTCCCTTAGCTGCCTGGTATAGCTCCTTTAACTTCTGTTTTCTTAATCTCTCTTTTCAAAGCATGCTGCAATTGATAAAAGCCAAGGCCAGCAGTGTTATTGACTGCTTAGAATAATGCTGCTTGGAATAAAGAAAAAAACGATTTGTCAAATTATTACAATCTGCGACAAAAGAGATGGAAAACTGGAGAACGCTGTGTGTTGTGGTTTATGAATACATCATGAAAACTTCAGGGAAGAAAAAGCCAATCATACCCGCCCGCATTTGTAGTGACCACTTAGCCCAACATTTGGCAAGTTACCACTGATTATGGCTATTGCCAAGCTCGTTAACCAGGCAGTTGGCTAATTTGGACTCAGCCGTTCAGGCTGTAATGAGACAGACAAGCTACTTTACAACAGGGACAAATAGTTTGGAATCAGACTTAGTTTAGGAGCAAAAGGTGCCCTCGAAATAGTTCAGCATTACGTGAAAAATGGCAGGTGGAGCAGTGGGAGGTAACTTCACACAATGCACAATGCACATGCTTACAGTGTGCCTCTTTGGTGCCCGCTTTGCGTGATCACATTGCCAAAGAAACGACAGGAACGAAACGAGCGTACGTGCGTGTGCACGTGTGTGTGCACGTGTGTGTAAAGGGTGTGTGGACGCGTCAACATATTGGGCCACATACAGTATATAAAAAAAAATTTCTGACAAAAAGGGCAGTTTTTCAGCCCCGATGGCAAGGGCAAGTGCTTCAGCACCGCCACGGCTCTATCTGTGCACACCAGTGTGTCAAATGACTAGCAGAAGCAGCTTTGATGACTTTCTGATTGTAATTAATCAGTGTTGTCCCTAAATGCAGTGGCGTTGGACTGGGGGTTAAACTATTGTTATGAAATACCTCTCACAGACAGATCAGGATTTAACAAGGATTTATTACAAGAGTGAATCTTGACAGAGGAGCTTACGACTGGGGCAAACGCTGCAGTCCTAGGATCAGCCAGGTGAGTCGGGATCAGGAAGGGGAAGGCAGGAAAGTCCAACTGAGGTCCGACGGGGAGTGAGTGTGGGGCACCAGACCTTGAGGAAGAGGGAGAACCCACAGATGAATGATAAAGTTTCAGGAGAAACACATGAAAGACAGGATGTATTCTGTAGGATGCTGGTAATTTCAGACGGTAAGTGATGGGGTTGACCTGCATGATGACCTTGAAAGGACCAATAAACCGGGACTTAGTTTTGGGCAGGTGTGGCAGGATCGAATATACCGGGTAGACAACCAGACCAGATCACCCACCGCATACTGGCACTCCTGGGTACAGCGTCGGTTGGCTTGGATGGTGAAGCGTCTGGTGGCGTTTTGCAGGTGTTGATGCGCCTGGCTCAGGACTTGCTCGCTGCATCGGAACCAGTCGTCCACAGCCGGTATGTTGGCGGTTTCCCCATTCCAATGGAAAAGCAGTGGTTGGTGTCCCAAGACGCATTCGAAAGGGGTGAGACCTGTGGAAGCCTGACTGAGGGAGTTCTGAGCATACTGCCCACAGTAGGAACTCACTCCACGAGGAGGGATGATTGTGGCAGAAGGTTTTGAGAAACCGACTCACCTCCTGCACCTTCCGTTCTGCCTGCCTGTTGGTCTGGCGGTGATAACCATATGACAAGCTAACTGTAATCTCCAGGAGGCGAAGGAAGGCATGCAGGAAGAGGGAGATAAACTGGGGCCCTCTGTCAGACACAGTGTTTTCTGGGAGTCCAAAGTTTCTGAACACTTGTTCGAAGATCCCCCTAATAATAATAATTATAATAATACATTTTATTTAAAAGCGCCTTTCAAAACACCCAAGGACACTGTACAAAGGAACATTAAAATAGTTTAAAAACCACTATGTACAAAACAAACATTAAAACAGTTAAAAACAATAAGTGCAAAACTAAGCAGAATGGAGGACAACAGAAAGATGGAGAATGACTAGATGGCATAGGACTGTCTGAACAAATGTGTTTTGAGTTGTGATTTGAACATAGGAAGAGAGTCTATGGTACGGATGTCAGGGGGAAGAGAGTTCCAGAGATGGGGAGCAGAGCGGCTGAATGCTCGGCTCCCCATGGTGGCGAGACAGGCAGGGGGGACAAGAAGCTGGAGAGAAGAGGAGGAGCAAAGTGAACGGATCGGAGTGGCAATGTGCAGGAGATCAGATATATATGGAGGGGCCAGATTGTGGAGTGCTTTGAATGTAATGAGGAGAATTTTAAAGTTAATTCTTTGTTTTACGGGGAGCCAGTGAAGTTGTTGTAAGATGGGGGTGATGTGGTGAGTAGAAGGGGCCCATGTAATGATGCGTGCTGCAGAGTTTTGGAGGAGCTGCGGTTTCTGGAGGGATTTATTGGGGAGACCAAAGAGAAGAGAGTTGCAGTAGTCAATCCGGGAAGTAAGTAGCAGTGTCAGCGGCTATGGGAACACTGGGATATGGGATTAGTTTACATGCTTTGGAGAATCGATCCACAACCACCCATAAACAAGTGTTACCATGAGTCAGGGTAAGATCAGTCAGGTAATCCACACCCAGGTGAGACCAAGGTCGTTGAGGTCGAAGTTTTCCCTCCAGGAGATGACGGGGGCTTTTCGTCTGGGCACAGGTGGGACACCCAGCCACAAAACGATGGATCTGAGAAGACATCTCTGGCCACCATTAGCGAGGTTGGAGTAATGCCAGGGTGGCCTGAGTTCCAGGATGTCCTGTGCCTGGAGTGGAATGAGCTGCTTCGATTAGTGAAATCCGAATGTCTGGAGGAACAAAAATACGACCTTCTGTTCTTCCAGGGCTACTTGGATGCGATCTTCTATGGCCCACTGTATGGCACCGATGATAACCTGAGGAGGCAATATGGTCTTGGGAACCTCTGAGGTATCCTCTTCTTCATGCAGCATGGACTGGATGCTGAGGGGTGTTGGGCAGCGATGGCACCGAAGCTGTAGACGGCGTCTTAGGGAGCCGGAGATAATGTTCCCCATGGAGCCGGAATCTAAGAGAGCCATGACTGTCAGGGAACCAACAGGTAGCGACAAAGTGACAGGTGTGGTGAGGGGATCAGATGGAAGAGAAGCAACATTAGCCAAACTCACCCGAGGACGTGGAGGACGAATGGGGCACCCCTCAGTTAGGTGCCCAGCCTGGCCACAGTATAGGCAGAGCCAATTCTCGAGACGTCTGCGCCACTTGGAGTGTGTAATGCGGACCGCATCCACCTGCATGGGTTTTGGTGTGTTCATGGCAGGTGCTATGGCGGCGGGTGTGATGTCCTGGAGGCTGCATTCTCTACTGTGGGCTACCTGAATGGTGAGTTGGATGAATTTTTCTAAGCCGAGGCTGTTGTTGAGGGCCGAGAGTTGGAGTCGAAGGGACGGCTCCAGACTCATCCGGAAACAAGTGAGTAGGGCTGCTTCGTTCCATCCACTTGCCGCAGCCAAGGTGTGAAACGTCAGGACATGCTCCGTGATGGGGCTGTTGTCCTGGCGAAGGCGAAACAACTGCTCCTGGATGGTGGCATCACCAGAGGGAATCCCAAACACTTCCTGAAAGTGAAGTGTAAACTGCGTGAAGGATTGCGTCACCACGTCATTTTGCTGCCAGACTGCGTCTGCCCACTGGAGAGCCAGTCCTGAAAGCAAGGAAATGATGTAGGCAATTTTAGATCGCTTGGTGGGGTATCTGCTGGGGTTAATTTCTAGGTGGAAAGAGGAATCCGCTGCATAGCTGTGGATCGCCAGTAAAACGGTTGGTGGAGGAATCCATCCACTGTATTCGATCTAGGTCGGATCTTCTGTAATGAAGGACCTCTCACAGACAGATCAGGATTTAACAAGGATTTATTACAAGAGTGAATCTTGACATAGGGGCTTACGACTTGGGCTAACGCTGGAGTCCAAGGATCAGCCAGGTGAGTTGAGACTGGGAAGGGGAATGCTGGAAAGTCCAACTGAGTTGAAAAGAGGTCCGACGTGGAGTGAGTGTGGAGCTGGAGTATATATGGCCCAAGAGTCTGATTAATTGGTGTGGGTGACTAGAATTCTGGGGATTGACTGTGGTGATGCGTGTCAGTTGTGTCTGTGGCAGGGCCTGGTGCAACAACTATACATTTTACCCAGGGCCCTACTGCAGGGTGAGGGCACTTGAGAATTCTGAATTGAAAAGTTTTTGTGTTACATCTTAAAATGTCTAATTATGATTATAAAGTCAGTTTGCGTGAATTAAGGTGCAGACAGACTGAATTTTGCATTATAATAATGACAAATGTTCTTAGAGGCCCTATCACCCCTCTAAAATAAGACAGGAGGTACAACACAAAACATGATTCATGTGTTTGTTGGTGTATCCTAGCAAATGGCTTATTGCATAACAATCATACTGAACCTTAAAGCATTACTTTAACATTGTAACATCAGTAATGGCAAAGATTAACATCATGACTAACATGTTCCTCAGTCTCACACCCAGCAGCAGGTCCATCACCTTCCACGTGCTGTAATAGTTTTCGTACTGTCTCACCACGTCAATCATCTGTGAAGGCCTCAAAAAAGGCCAAAAGCCAGTTTGACAAGACACACAAATCTTGAGAAATGATTATTATTGTGAAATTTCCTGTGTCTTGTCTCAGTGTCCCTTCCTTTGTGTAGTTAAGTTGGTTCCTGTTTTATTTTAAAGTGTCTGTTGGTACTTTGAAGACCTATTAGTAAACCTTTTTTTTACATTTTGTTACTCCTGGGTGCTGTATTTTATGATTAAACCTGCACAAAAGGAGTCTTATGTCTTGCAGCCGTGTATGTGGCAAAATCTTGGTTGGTTCCACCAAATCTCACTACAAGGATTATTGAAAAGTTGGCAGTTATGTTGATTAGTATCCCAATAAATTTTTCTACACTATCAAACACCATCCCACGAGAAACCAACTTTTGCTACCAGGACTTTGCATCATGTTGCAGCTAAGTTTCGTTTTATGCACCGTGTCGCGTGCTAGCAAGCAGATATAAACACATCAGCCATTTTGAACGTGCACCGCGGCTGATTAAACAAAGAATCTTAATAAGACATTATTGGAGGCAGAGAGGAAAAGAAAGAGAAAAAGACAGAGCAGACAAGAGGAAGACTGTCTTTTAGTGGCAGCAGAGAGCTCACAGTATTAAATTAGCCATCAATAGAGGGCACAACCGAAAAAATGTGCCAAAGTTTAGGAGTGCTTCTTTTATTGTTAATAATTTTTAAATCATAAAACTCAAGAGTACTTAAGGGATCCTCATGAAGTCATAATAAAGGGAGAAAGGGCCAATATTTTTTTTATATCAAAGGACATTAAGAAAAGTGAGCTCTCTTTCGTATCAAATGGAGCTGAATCAAAGTATGTCAGAATTTATTGAGATCACTAGGTTTGTAGTTGTTTGTAAAGATCTGTCATTTTGTGGGTAAATATATGCTCATGTAGCGATAAAAGTTGTAGCTGATTTCTTTTTTCTTACCAAGAGGTAATGAGAGTTATGCTCGTTTTAACTTGAGCTAATGTTTTTGCTTCTTACACTAGGATGTCCTACTGAGATGGTTTATGATGAAGACAACATAAAATGGGGTTCTAGGGATCTAGGCTAGTGATTTGTCATCATGGGGCCATGGCCCATGCTCAGGCCTCGAGCACCACCTACAGGGTCTTACAAAACATTCAGTTTTGCGTCTGCATTACTTATCAAATGAAGACAGAGACATTGCTGCCACATGGTGCCACAATAAGCCTTCGTGGTCAGCCTACTTAATGTACAGACCGGAGCCGGCGCATTCTAATTGGATCAGGTGGATGTTCAGTCCATTTTGTCATGACTCTACAGAGGAAGGCTAATCTTCAAACAAACAAAAAGGTTTATTAACCAAAGAGTGGTGTTGGCAAAGGAAAAGTCCAAAATACAGGCAATAGATGTGTGCTTAATACCACAGGATGAGTCATTGTAGTTAATGGACTGAAGAAAGAGTGAAGGAACAGGTGTTCTTCAATCCTGGTGCAGCTGCAGGCAGAGAAGAAGCCGAGCATGAACAGGAAGTGTCGGGGATGCCAGGGAGCAGGACATGACAGAAGTACACATTTGACAGACCACATTGAGTTCTGTACATAAAGCAAGTGACTGATAGAAAGTTTCTGACGGCCGCAAACAGTCCAGGGAAGGATTTCCCAAGAGGTTAATTTGAGTTGAAAAAGTAATGTGACCTGAAGCCAGTTTTAATGAGCTGTCATTTGGCTCCTACCTGCGGCATTTTGGCTTTGAACTTCCATGAAGTCCCATGCTTTTAGTGAAACCAGCCAGGAACTCTAAAACAGTGTCATAATACATGTGTAATTATACCTATGAATGTATAAATTTTCTAACTCAGATATCAATATTGGCAGAGCTGTTAATGTTTGCCTTGCACCATGTTGTACTTGTGTTCAAGTATACCAAAAATAAAGGAAAAGCTGCTCTGATTATATTCTTCATGGTATGTCAGCTCCAGTCAGATCATGAGAATTTTAAAATAACATTGAATAAATAAATAGGCAGATATGTGTACTTATCCTTTATCAAATGCTGAATTTCAGTAGTGTTAATGCAGAGGGATGGTTGACCCTTATTTATTAATTTATTTATTAGAAAATATCTGAACATGCAGAAGCAAAATGGATTTCACTTATAGCTTCAATGGGAACTCCTAAGTTCATATATACATTAATAACTCCAAGTCTTTGGAGTTATTAAGGTTATCTGTCTTCTTTTTTTAAAGCAGATGGATGGATGTTCTACTATAATTAATCTACTAATTAAACAGTTTAAAATAATTTAAATGGAGTTGTAGTCTTAGTTGAATTCAGCAGAAGCTCCTTAATAAAATGTCTCTAAAGCTCAGTATTAATCATCATTCATAACAGTGTAATGCAAATTTATACATATGGATAAGGCCAACACCAGCATACAAATATCAAGTGTACAGAGCCTTCTGGAGCCTAATATATGCTGGATCCTGCCAAAACTGGGACCAGAACAGACGTGTCATTACTCAGCTGGACAAGACTGACATGTACTGTGGGCTGTGCAGTTTGGTTACACTCATGCGAATATTATCCTATGGTCATCGGTTTGGTGAGCTATATGCTGTTTTCTATTTACTGGAACATTAAAGTCTCACTTTGATCTGCACATATTTTCATTCAGCTCAGCAAAGAATAAGTAACAAGTTTAACAAGTAGTTCTGTGAGGCTGCAGTTCAGGCTTGTTATTATACGCAGAACATGGAAAACATTTCATATATTCATTTTTTACCAAACAGAACTCCCCCACAGCCTGCACTTATCTGTCTCAAGCAGTAGCGAAGTTAATGTTCTGGGAAGTGATGTGTGTGCATAGATGATAAGCCTCTCAATTAAAACTGTCCAACAATCAGCAGGATCCTGACTGTCCACTCCTTTGCATTTCAAGTCAGGTTAAGAGTAATTCCTCACTGCCAACCTGTACAATATAAAAGAAAATGTTATGGGGTAGATGGTATTTCTCAGACTCTCAAAAGAACCCATACTGAAGAGGAATGAAAATATCTTGCTCTAACCTTTAACATTTGAACAGATGCAGCTCCACTGAATAGGCTGCTAAACATTTTAGCTGTTTTTAATGGCTTACTGAATCAGAGGAGATTGTATTTCAGGTTAAAGGAGCAAACTTTGGTGTCATGCTTTGCTCTGTTAAAGAATGATATGAAACCTCTTTTGGACATGAGCTGTGAGCATAAGACAGCCAGTATGATTGAAACCACTCAGTAGTGAGTTCTGGGACTTAAATGAATGCTAATCTTTTTTAAATGCTGCAACCACAGCTCTGTGGATGAGGAAAACTTATTCTAGTATAATAGCAGACACGTTCTGCCTTTTTTTCCACAAGTTGGCACAATTTGCTGAGGTGTTAATAAGATGTTTATGACATGCTTTGGTCAAAATAACACAGAAAGAAATGGCACCAACTCATTTTAGAGGTGTGGAGTGACCCACCACTCCTCTCTTCCTCAACATCAACTTTTTGGATATCTGCAGTTCTCAATAACCTTTGGAGTACGTAAGTATAAGCAATGGATCCTGTCATTTTGGGGCCCAGGTCAAACACAGGCATGAGACCCTCCACTTGCTTAACTTTTTTCACCATAATTCAACTCTTACTCATTTAAGACCTATTTCTAACTTATGATTTCATGTGCATTCATCCATCCAGACTCAGCCAAGAAATGCAAAACTTACATCTTGCAATCTTTAACATTTCTTTTCAGCTGCTCCCTCATAATAATTTCTTGTTTCACTTTACTATAAGTGTGGATATTTGTTGTTTCTATGACAGGTTGTATGACAGGTCACATGTTGGTGATGTCTTCAGAAAATCCTTTATCTCAGATGGGCTGAAATAGTTTTCCACTTTTGAACACTGCTGAGTATAAGTGTTCAGTTCCCCAATAGACTGTAGCAAAATCCTGTTTTTTAACACTGTAGATGAGCATGGTTCTGTTCATTTTTTTCTCCATTCTTCTCCATTTTTTTCCATTCTTCTGCTGACTTTTGCTCTATGATAGTCTGCCTCTGATTATCTTTTTCTATAAAACTTGGTAGTAAGATTAAATTTATAATTTTTGAAATCCAGTAACATTGACTAATCAAAAACTGATGAGAAATATCAGAAATGCAAAAAGTAACTGAAATCAAATTTCTTGGAGCAAGACTACATAAATTATACACATAGTAAAACAAATGTAAATAGTTGAAACCAGGCAACAACAGCGCTTTCTCCAAGCTCCTCCCACCTGGCTACAAATACCTGAGTAAACCACAAGCGTCAGGTCATGGAGGTGGTCTGGCCACGGTGTTCAGTGACAACTTTAGCTGCCGTTCACTGCCTTCTAAAAACTACAGCAGCTTTGAACTTCAGCTGTTTGTGGTGGAGTTTGCAAGCCCCTTGCTGTGTACTGCAGTATACTGCCCACAGAACTATTATAAGAACTTTATTAAAGAGTTTTCAGAATTACTAGCTGAACTGCTGCCAAAATATGACCGCTTGCTCTTATGTGGAGACTTTAATGTTCATGTTTGCTGTCCTTACAGTCAACTGGCAAATGAGTTTCAAAGCCTTTCGGACTCCTTAAGCATGACTCAATGAGTGATTGGGCCCACACACAGACATGGTCATACACTAGACTTAATTATTTCTCATGGACTTCCTGTATCCATTACAATGATTTGTAATCCTGTGATCCTGTGGTCAGACTTATGCTTTCACCCCTCCACAGCAGGGCAGTTTGTGGCTGCATTTAGAAACATTGAATTATATCCTAGTGAAAGACTGGCCTTTCTTCATTGTCTTGAAGAAGTTATTACTTTTATCCATTACACCTGCACAGAGATCTGGGACTCCATCGCGCCTCTAAAACAGTTGTCTACTAAAATTAAGCTGGACCTCTGCCTTAAGGATATTGCCATCAGACAGCACTGCAGACAGGCAGAATGCAGACACGCTTTGTGTTTCTATGGCCACACTAAGAGCCTGTCTCCATGACTATCAAAACGCTGTTAAGCAGGCCAAGTCTCATTATCTTTCCAATGTAATTTCCACCAGTTGAAACCAGCTGATGGTCTTATTTAGCATCATTCACTCTGTCATTAATCCTTCTCTTGATGTTCTGAAAACTACAACACAGTCTACCTATAATGAGTTTAACTGTTTAACAAAATAGGCTTTATTAGAGAGAACATCGACTGTACATACAGCGCTGTTCAGTTATGTGCTCCTCCAGTGGCCTCTGCTGTCTTTGATCAGTTTGAGCCAGTGTCACTACAGCAACTCTCTGAGATGGTTCAACAGCAGAGACCCGCCAGCTGCCCTCTGGACATTATTCCCTCCAAGATACTCAAACAGTCTTTTGACACCATTAGTCCATGTCTTCTGACTTTCGTTACTAGCTACTTAAGTTCAGACACTGTCCCATCTGTTTTCAAATATGCTGTGTCAGGCTTCTTCTTAAAAAACCTGGTTTAGATTCTGCAGTTTCCTCTAATTTTAGACCATTCTCTCATTTGCCATTTTTGTCCAACTTTTAGAGAAGATTGTTTTTTTATCCAGTTACAATCTTTTCTAGAACACAACAAAATATTTGAAAAATTCCAGTCCGGTTTAAGATCTTGTCAAAACACTAAATCTACACTACTTAATGTACAGAATGATTTTCTTCTGTCCCTCAATGTCCCAAAAACCTGTTCTGCAGGTGCTGTTGGACATTATGTAGACCATACAGTCCTTTTCACTCATCTGGCTTAGCATATTGTTTTCAGGGAACAGTGAACGGGAACAGGGAACGGACAGGTCTTTTTCTGTCACAATAGGTGACTTGTCCTCCTCTTTAACTCGGTTGACCTCTGGTGTGCCGCAGGGATCCATTCTGGGGCCTGCACTCTTCTCATTATACATGTTGCCTTTAGGACCGCTTATTGAATGCCAAAATCTGACTTTTCACCTGTAAGCAGATGACCTGCAAATCTATCTATCCGTCTCTACCCAATTCTCCACTCAGTTGAAACTGTCATGGTTTCTGGGTTTTAGTGGGTGTTTTGATCATGTTTAGGATTTTGGTTTTTGTCATGTTTAGTTCGGTGTTCTTGGTTTATAGTTATGTTCATGCTTTAGCTTTCAGTTTTGTCATGTTTGGTTTTTTCCCTCTTGTTTTCCTGTGATTTCTGTTCTGCCTCATTAGATCACCTGGCCTGATTAGTCATCCACTTCACCTGTGTCTTGTTACTCCCTCTGTGTATAAGTACTCCTGGTTTTCAGTCATTCAGTGTCAGATCCTTATTTGGTCATGTGTGGTTTTTGTCCACTGGAGTTATCCCTGTCGTGTGTGTGGTTCCTTGTCTCAAGTTTTGGGAAATAAACCTGTCACCTGCACCAATTCTGCCTCCTGCCTGACTGCCTGCATTTGGGTCCTCGCCCGCTACACGTGACAGAAACATTGATGGATGCTTAGAGGACATTAAACACTGGCTCTCTCTAAACTTCCTCCACCTAAATAATGACAACACAGATTGGATTTTGTTTGATGCCTCCATTAAGCCAGATAGTCATTAAAATCATTAAAGGCAACTCTGAGAAGATGAGTTTTGGTGAGTTTTTTGAACAATGTCAGGTCAGAGTAATCACGGATGTCTTTGGGGCGTGAGTTCCAGAGAGTAAGGGCAGCAATTAAGAAAGCTCAGTCCCCCCAGGTTCTGTACTTGATCATGAAAGTAAAAGAGGTAGAGGTATCAGAGGAGTGCAGACCACGGGACGGTATATGGAGATGAAGAAGATCAAATAGAAGGGAGCCAGGTTGGCAAAATTGTTGAGGATGGGGAAGCCAGTGGAGCAGAGTTTTGAATGTACTGAAGTTTTTTTTAAACTTTGTGTGATGAGCCATGTAGCATACTACTGCAGTAGTGAGTCTGGATGTTTTCATAAGATATATACTGACAAATAAAGATTTCGTCTTTCTTCATGAAAGAGTTGGTATCATTGAATCTTTTCAGCCATAATCTCATTATGAGTTGTTAAAACACATGTTGCAACACAGCTGCTGGCTAGCTAAAAACACATCAGAGAACGCACATGATAACCTCCAACACAAAGTTTCAGCGCCATAAAATTTATTTTACAGTAGTTACTGTTACTGTACTGATGGTGCATTAATAACAAATTGGAAATAGATTTTTTATTTTATAAAAAATAAAAATAAAAGGAACAGAAATTTCCTGATTAAAGAAAATGTTAAATATTAATTAAAAGTCAGATTTACTTGTCAAGCTTTAAAGTGTTAAACAAAGTACTAGTAGACCATTATTGTCTTGTTTCTCATGTTAATTATAAACTAATGATCAGATTTGTGATCAAAGCAAAAGCTAAAATGTTTAAAATTCCCTCTTTCAAGGTACAGTAAATGCACCATCACATGAAGCTAAAGACAAAGAGAAAGGAAAGAAAACTGGATAATCTTGTATAATTTTACCCTGCACATCTGTACATCTGATTTGTATATCTGCTGCTATAAAAGGCCCAAAGTAAAATACATGGGTTGTCTCTCTTAATTTTTGAGTAAGTAGTATCTTCAGATACTTAAATATTTGCTCTCAAACTCAGAAAAATTTTCCATGAAATGACTCCTTGTAAGTGAGTCTGACTGATTTTACACAAGTACACCCTCTAAATCACTGAGTACTCTGACGGCTACACTGAACACAACAGAAGTAACAACCTGCCCAGGTACTACCTCACAGTGGAAAGTTTGGCTTTAACTACATAAAAGAACGGCGTCACACTGCATCCATCCCCCTCGTTGTCTGAACAAAAGCATTTCTTTCCATTCATCTCCTCACCACCTTCAGTAAGGGCACAATAGAGTCTGTCGTAACCTCCAGCCTCATGTCCTGGTTTGGCAGCTGCACAGCACAGGAGAAAAAACAGCTGAACAAGATTGTGAAAACAGTCAGCAAGATCATGTTGCTCCTCTCCCCCTTCCTTCACTGATGGAGTTTTACACCCAGTGGTGTACTTGCAAGGCCACCTCCATCATTAAGGACACCCATCATCTTTCCCACTGCCTGTTTTCCATCTTATAGTCAGGGAACAATTCTTTTTGGTCTTTTTTGTAGCACTGCAGGAGCAGGGAAAATAAAATTTTGGTTTGAGATGAGAAGTCTTGAATCTGCAGACTGTGTTGGACCACATTTTTTAATGTTAACCCATGCAGCTGCCACATAAATTTGTTTCATGTGTGAGTTGTTTTCAGTTTCAGAACCATCAGCGTTAAAATGTATAAAAGTGTTTTTGTAAAGAAAGTGAGCCATGTAAAACCATGTAGTAATCATGTGTTCAGTGTTTCAGTGTGAAATTCCATGCGTACACCCAGACATTGTGCTACAGTGGATGCTGGGGGTGTGTTCAATTATTTGCAGTTCTCAGATTAGTTCATATTAACATCTAATCAGGCAAATAAATGAAAAGTAATACAAAAACACGTGCACACAGCTTTGAAAAATTTATAACAATTTCATACATTCTCAGTTATCTGTATGTACTGCTCATGAACGAGGCTTCAAACATCAGCTGGACGGCTGTTATGTGTTGGCGTAGGTCAGGATCCAAATGCAGGCAGATGAGGCAGAACAGCGCTGGTGAAAAGGTTTATTTCCCAAAACTCAGGAACAAGGAACAGGGAACCACACATTACAGTGATGAACCACAAGGATCTGACAAGGCAAACTGAAAACCATGGGGTATTTGTACACAGAGGGAGTAATTAGGAGCAGGTGAAGTGAATAAGAAATAAACCAGGTGAAGTAACGAGCCAGGAACAGAAAACTGAGCACACGAGGTAAAACAGGAAAACTGAAATCAACATGACAAAACCAAAAATCTAAAACATGAATATAACGGAAACTAAACATGACAAAAACCCAGAACTATATACCAAGAGCAAGACAAAGGTAGATTTTAGGCACTCTTTAAGGCCTAAAATCTTTCTGTTATACAGGGTTTATACAGTCATTGCTACATCCTCACATTGTTAGCTATGATCACGCTAATACTAACACAGTATGGGAAATACTGGTGTCAAACACGCATTACTGAGGCATTGTATTGCTACCATGAATTCATATAAAGGATGTTTTCATACATCATGGTGTATGTTGATTCCTGCTGATGCCTGCATGTATTACCAGTAATGATGGGTGGATAAAGCCTTGTGATGATTCAAAGCCTCAAAGACAGACCCTACCAGTCTCATCTAATGGTCAGGTGCAATTATAGCAGCCACAAACTTCCAAATGATTACCATCTTGATGATTCCAGTTCAAACACAAAAACAATAAATCCAGTCTCGGGCAGCTGAGTCTTCATTCATTTTGACGAGTGTAAACATGTGTTTGTAGTTATTAAATCCTTTTAGGATTCAGCAGAAAAAGGCTGCATAGAATTAGGATGGGTTTGAGCTGAGGTGCATGGCTGCAGAGTTGTTGTTTCCTCATGCTTAGGAAAAGGCAAAGCGTGTGTATAGCAAATTTCATGTACAAGACTATTCAAAGGGCTTTACATAAATTAATTATAGCAGGGTGCAGACAAGTGCATAAATAAATAAATAAATAAATAAAGATTAAAAGAAATGCAATTAATAAAATAAAAGCAGACGGGATATGCTAAAATAAAATAGATAAAATGCAAGAAATAAAGTTAAAGACAATATTAAAACATGATTCCAGCTTAAAAGAACCAGATGTAGATTTTGACTTAAAATGTAGATTTGAAATAAAAACTATTGAAATGCAGCAGAGAACAGGTGGGTCTTTAACCTTGATTTAAATAAACTGAGTGTTTCAGCTGATCTGAGGCTTTCTGGGAGTTTGTTCCAGACATGTGGAGCACAGAAACTGAATGCAGCTTCTCCATGTCTGGTTCTGACTCTGGGAACTGATAAGAAACTGGAACCAGATGACCTGAGGGTTCTGGCAGGTTCATAATGGGTCAAGAGGTCACTGATGGATTTTGGTCCTAAACCATTCAGAGCTTTATAGACCAGCAACAGAACTTTAAAAATCTATTCTCTGACATACAGGCAGCCAGTGTAAAGACCTCAGAGCTGGACTGATGTGGTCCACTTTCTTGGTCTTAGTGAGGACTCAAGCAGCAGAGTTCTGAATAAGCTGCAGGTGTCTAATTGATTTTTTAGGTAGAACCTGTGAAGACACTGTTACAATAATCAAGCCGACTAAAGATGAAAGCTGGACTAGTTTTTCCAGGTCCTGCTGAGACATCAGATCTTTTACCCTTGATATATTCTGAAGGTGATAGTAGGCTGATTTTGTAATTCCCTTAATGTGTTTTTTAAAGTTAAGGTCTGAGTCCATTAGTACACCCAGATTTCTGGCCTGATTGGTGGTTTTTAGGTGTATAGACTGAAGCTCTGTGGTGATCTTTAATCGTTTCTCTTTGGCTCCAAAAACCATCACCTCAGTTTTGTTTTTGTTTAACTGAGGAAAGTTCAGACACATCCAGTCATTAATCTCCTCAATGCATTTACCAAGAGCCTGTACGGGGCCTCGGTCTCCTTGTGGCATTGTAATATACATATGTGTGTCATCTGCGTTGCTATGGTAACTAATTTTGTTTTTCCTCATGACCTGTGCCAGTGGGAGCATGTAGATGTTAAACAGAAGAGGCCCCAGGATGGAACCTTGGGGAACTCCACATGTAATTTTTGTCTGCTCAGATGTAAAGTTACCTATTTATATAAAGTACTTTCTATTCTCTAAATAAGACTTAAACCAGAGAGGCCAACCCAGTTCTCCAGACGTTTAAGCAATATATTGTGGTCAACTGTAACAAATGCAGCACTGAGGTCCAGTAAGAATAAGACTGACATTTTTCCATCATCTGTATTCAAACATAAGTCATTAATAACTTTGGTCAGAGCATCTCAGCGCTGTGGTGCTGTCTAAAACCTGACTGGAAGACATCGTAGCAGTTGTTTTGTGTTAAAAAGTCATTTAGCTGATAAAAAACAGCTTTTTCAATTATCTTACTTAGAAAAGGAAGATTTGAGCTCGGCCTGTAGTTGCTCATTTGTGTCTTGTCTTGTCCCTTTTTAACAGGGGTTTGATTACAACTGTATTTAAAAGTTCTGGGAAGACACCAGAAATTAAGGACAAGTTCACGATCTGTAACAGATCTGGCTCCAGAGTCATATTCCACCATCAAAGCTCTCCTGCAATTGACGTCTCTAGCAATGATCTGAAATAAGGCAAAAACACCAAAACCTATTGCATCTCTTTATACAATAATAAAACAGCGCCATGGGTTCAGATTGGTCACCTCACTTGTGGTGTTTCATTGTAACTACAAAGCCTCAAACTTCATTGGTTATTATTTTTATCTTATTCAATCTTTGTTTTACCATGCGCTTGAGATCAAATTATTACAAGCATGGCCTGGCCAACATGGCAGCAGTAATGTAAATAGGATGAAGGGGTTGTACAGCACAATACTATACCTAACAGTTAACAATTAAAATGCTCATTAAAATTAGGGCTTTTAATCAGACTAATCACAGCTTACAAATTAATTTATCGTGATTAATCAACTTCTGTGACTATAACTGAAATTTGCCAGTTTTTATTGCATCAACAGAATGAGCCAATGCTACAAATATTTAGTGTCAATTGACCCTCCCTTGGGTAAATGTCAGATGTCCAGGGGTCAGTAAATGCAACATGTAATGTACTTCTATATGTTGTTTTGCATAATCTCTACCATGTTCTGGATTATAATGCAGAATTCATCATCATCTCACCAACTGTCTCCATGGTGATAAAACCACCAGATGTGACGAGTGAAGTTAAACAGCCAACACTAATGAAAAAACTCTCATAAAACTGATGATCTGGATAAAAAAAAAACAACAAAAAAAAAAACATTTTTCTAGTTGCAACCACTGCAAGTCTTTGTACAGCATTAATCCTACAGCAGAATCACCCAAAGTAAACAACTGTTGATTTTTATGTTTTTTACATTGGATGATCACTTCAGTTGTAATGATCGGTTCAACATTCCAGTACAACCCCCCCCAATTAAAACTTTTCTAGACCCACCCCAGCATAGCTGAAGTAAAAATCCTTTCTACTGCCTGTCAACTACTGTATTATAAAAAAACTATACTTTGGGGTAAATATGTGACAGTGTGAAGCATCAACCGCTAATTTCCTCCTTATCTGCTAAACATGAGAGACGGTACTTGCAACAGATAAACTGATCAGCTGATCACGGACACCTGGTCATGGAATACTACAAAGCTGCCTTATTCATCCAAAAGTCTGGGCAAGTTTTTTAAAACGTGTGAAATGTGCAAGTGTTGAACCCCTTGCACAGTGAAAAGTGTAGGTGTTAAAACACCCTCATCCTGCAAGGGTGTGACACACATGGGTTCTACCATCAGTGTTCTCTTTATACTCAAATCCATCCACCCATAAAGCGGGCCAGCTCATCTTGTTCCATCTTGTCTCTAGACATCTCCACTTCCCATTGTCATAACAGAGAAGTGATAGATGTATAGAGCTTGTCATGTCACACATGCATTAAAATTATTAACGCAATAATTATATAAATTAGTTACTACTGAAAGCGTTAGTTTAGCTTCAGTTAAAACATCTAAGCAACATTAAAACAAAGAACATTCACCAGTTCACAGCATAGAGGCTCCTGCACATTTTTCTCTTAATTGTGTTGTCCAATGAAACCAAATTAAAACAAATTTCACTGTAAAGTTGTAGTTTGAGTGTGGATCACTAGGCCATTTTAAGTTTGAATATGTTCAAGGACAAGGACACACACTGTAAACCACAAACAGGCTTTTAGATGATATAAGATAATAACATTGTTTGAAATACTAGTTGGTTGAAACATCTCTGTCAAACCTGAGGCCCAGAAAATGATAGGATAGATGAATAAATTCAGCTTTTAAATCTCTGTACAGGCTGTGTTGCCCACATTACTGCTGCTCAGACAAGTCTCTTGTGAGAAGACAGGCCAGGTAGCAGGTAGTTCAAGTAAAACAAATGGTTATTGTAGTGAACTGTGAATCCTGAAGTAACCAGGTTAAAAAAATAACTGAGGCAGAGGTGGTGTTGCGGGGAATAACGGTTATGGATGGTTAACTCCAGTCTGGAAAGGAATTTCTTCTGGAAAAAAAGATTTACAAAAGCAAGAACTTTACAATTTAAAAAACAATAATCTAGAATTCGAACAAAAGCTGTGCTTGATAATGTTGTAAGGCCACTTTGTAAGGCAATGATGTGATGATGAGTACAACACAGACCGGAGCTTAAAAGGTCCACTGAGGTGATCTGCGGCAGCTAAGTCAAATTTTCCATTAGCACCACCACCAGAGACACAATAAAATAAAAGCCAAACAGAAACATGATTCCTGACATGATGAGTATCCAGACTAATTCCAGGGTTGGCAACAATGAATGACGTGAAACACAGAACAGGGGGTCCCTTATTCTCATACTGACAAACACAAATCCCATAGTGGCCATAGCAGCACAGATTAACCCCCACAAAACAATAATACAAATCTAAATGTGTGTGTGTGTGTGCATGTACAAGCAATAACACACTGATGCTCTGTGATTGTGAACAACTCCCTCCCATGACAACACAGTTTATGGCTGTGATCTATCACACTGCTGCAGAGGTAAAATACTATGCTCACGGGAGAATGAGCGTTAATGAGAAGTACCTGTGGATGGATAAGCAGTGGAAATGAGAAACTAGGGCAGAACATGTTGGAATAATCTCAGAGAACCATACTGTCCAAAATACTTAAACCCATTAAAGCAAGCAATGGATCTATGGTTAGAAAGCTACTTATGTTTGGTGGAAATCAACTGCAATGAACAACATAAAATCCATACTGTGTGGTGCAGTCTGATCAGTTTTTAGTAATTTCTTGACAAAGATTACTGATACTACCGAACTGTGATTCAGGCTTGTCCTTGACATAAATTCCCTTTCAGTGCACACTAAAAAATCTTTCTAAGTTATAATTTAGTAAATTAGTCTTAGACTCAAACTAGACCTAAATAAACTAATATGATTTTCTTAGAAAATATCATCAGTTTCTTCAAGATTAAATTTAAGTTTAATTTTAAGTAGCACTATGCAACTTTCAAACCAAATATGTGTTTTCTGACTGGTTTTGATGGCACAGTGAGATTTATTATATACGTTCTCAAGCTGTCATTACCCTGAAGCTTACAAAGGCTGAGAAACCAAATTTAACAAATTTGGGCTCAAACTTGGAACCAAGCGTTTTAGCTGAATTTTGCTTAATGCGGAGTTATGCTTTATGTGCTGCAACTGGATATTAACACACGGGATTTTGAATGCACAGTCTGGCTGCTTCATTACAGAAAGGCCAGAAGACATTATCAGGTAAAGAGAGGAAAAGAAATAGAGAAAGTGACAGAGTAAGAGATAAGACAAAAGTCAACATCGGACTGACTTTTACTGGCTGGAGAGAGCACTGAGTACAGGAAGGATGCAAGATGGATGCCTTCATTAGGGGACACGTCACAGTCAAAATCTGCCAAAGTTCAGCAGATCTTGTTTATGGACATTAAGTACAAGACGGATGCTAAAATTTAGCCAAATGTTAGGGAGCCTCCTCACAGAGAAAATCTGCAAAAGCTCAGTAGAGCTTCTTTAAACTCCCCATGATGCAGGTTTAACCTAAGATTAAGGATGTTTTTAAAAGTTTGTTTTCTGCACCTTGCACTTTAATTTAAACCAAGAATATAGGATCATTATCACCATCTGAAACAACATGGATCCTCAGATCCTCAGTCCTAATGTAACACCATTTGCATTTACAGTGGGAAGCTGCCTCTTGGTGTGTTAGCTAATGTTCTGTTTGACATCCAGCAACCTGCGGCGACCACAGTCAATGACAATGTGATAACAGTGAACACTTTTCATAATACCCTTGACAGGTCTTAAACAAGCACAGGTGTAAAAACTGCTCTCTGCGCCATGTTGTACATGAACACTGACTCCATGAAGTGTTGCAAAATCGCCAGCAGTACAGGACACAGTGTTTCTGTTAGCGAAGCTTTGGCTGCACTAAAAGAAAAGCACTAAACTTAGCTTGGACCTTCACTGCTTTGCATGCTGATGTACCTACCACCTGATTAATGCTTGAATGTGTCAAATATGATATATTCTTCCAGAATTCACATAAAATGGGCTGAGCAACCTGTCAGCTTGATGTAACATTGCCTGCTACTTTGTCATATCACTGTCAGTCTGGGTTTGGTGGTGTTATTCCACAGGACTTGTCATACTGGGCTGAGGGTACAGAAAGCCCCAAGGGAACTGACAGCAGTAGAAATGCCTGTCACACTGATAACCTTTTGGATTGATTACATACACAGTATAGTTCAACAATCAGCCACAACATTGAAACCACCTCCCTGATAGTCCCTGTGCCCTCTAAAAAAATACCTGTCATATCAAAGCATAGCTGTGGGGTCCGCTGAGCAGCACATCAGACAAACACAAAATCAGCCTGGATCTGGAAAGTTTAGAGGCCGCTTCATTTCTTTGGTCTAACTGTTGTTTTCCTTGAGTTAATTCTTTTCAAATTAGCCATCTATAAGCATGTCTCCCAATACATGGACACTGGTGATAAATTTTACCAAGTATCCCTTACAACTTTCAGCTTTAGACTTAAGCATTTCTCACAGGACTGTTGCAAATACATACAAAAACATATACATAAAAAAACTAAAATAACAGAATTATAGAATAGAAAAAAATATATATACAGTAGTAGCGGTTTAAAAGTTCCCCTGTTTCCATGATGGGTCCTTGACTGGTTCTTGACTGGTCCTTGACTGGTCCTTGACTGATCCTTGGCCGATCCTTCACAGGTCTGTGGGGGTAATGTAATCCCCCGCAATGACGTCGTCAGCGAGGCTCTGCCCCTAAGCAGCCCAAGTAAAAAAACAGCTGCAATCCCTCTTTTGTCCACGGGGAGGAGCAGTGATTTGATCTTGCTGCTCTCTAAACAGTTTATAATGAGCTGTGTCGCTCATTTGTTGCATTTTTGCCAACATTTAAAAAATGATTTGATTTGAAAATGGCGTCAAATAAATGTATCAAAAAAGCCGACATGTGTAGCTAATGGTGTTATGAGGCAAGGCACAACCTCCTCAAGTCGGCTAAGTGGTGAATGTCACTAGCAGCGAGCTTTCTAAACATCCCGAGGAGCGCTGCCAGCGGTCATTTGACTGCAACGTAAGTTATTCACAGTGGGGGTTGATACAGCTGCTGCATAACTGAATATTGACAAAATCATAACGTAATATCGGCAGGTAAAAATAACATAATACTGATAATGTGTAAAGCAGGGATCACAAAAGTCCGGACCCAGCCCAACCTATATTCTGAATTAGGCCTCAAAGTGCTATTATCCTAAGTAGATAAGTAAATAAATGGTTTATACTGTGAAATGAAGTGTCCCTGGATTTTATTCATAGCGATCTAGTGATAAAACGTGATAAAACGTCATACAACTGTGTCTCAGCGGTGGGACAGCTGCCTGCCCGCTGTCTGAAGCAGGCACATGCGCAAAGGCTGGTAGGAATGACAGGAACCAGCAGCCTATCATCACACAGGGTTTGTGATCTTACAGCCAATCAGAAGCAGAGTAGGGCGGCCATTTATTACAACTCCATAGCCGTGATATACGACAGTTTGGCTGAGAAAGAGTCTCCCTGAGCGTCTCTGTGGAAGTTTAGACGTGCTAAACTGCTCGTAAATATTGATGTGTTTACTTTTCCAAACAAGTAAGCAGGTAAAACTATAGACAACAACTATATAATAAAAGTCCTAAAATACCAGGTTCAGCCGTTTAGTTTTTAATACACTATAAGCATGGTAGCGTGACTGGCGGTCATCAAAAGACCGCTGGCGACGCTTCCAGTGTTTAACACTAGAAAACCCAGAGATTTCTTATCCCTCTACCATGCCCAGAGTACAACCAAAAGGCTGCCCGGTTTGAAATTAACAATTCAATGGCCAACAATTAGCACCTTTACATTTGTAAACACAGCCATTACCTGCCGTTAGCTGTTCAAGCATACTCCTTGGGGGGAGGAGTGTGCTTGAAAAGAGCCTTGTGGACTGTGCTGTATAGTTTCACTCACCACAAACGGTATTTGTGCTTTTGACCATTTCTCACATTTTCATGTACCCTTTATTGAGCATTGGTCATGTGAGTTTTCATCGTCATCACACTATTGTACGCCCAGCTTGCTTTCAAGTGAGAGATTATCACGTTTCTGTTTCCACAAAGGCAAGAAGGAAAGCATAATCAAGTATTTCAAATGAGAGATAATTACATTCCTTTTGACCTGGGAACAGAAAAGCAAAATCAATTTAATGTTCCTCACTTCCTAATATGGTGCAACAAGGTTCACAGTCCTCAATGTTTTTAGTAAAAAAAAAAAAAATTAAAAAACACCTTACTAACAGGGTGGAATGGAACATAACAGAGTGGAACAGAATATAACAGGGTGGAAAATATTTGTTCCCAATTCCAAATAAAAACGCTTCAATGGCCAGATGATCAGCAATGAATAAAGATATTTCTACAGTGATCCAGATTTTTTGTTTGTTGTTTTTTTTGTTTTACATTTTAGATTTTGTAAGAGATGGGTGTGTTTTAACAACAGCAGTTTTATCCGTGACTTTAATCGATAATTATTATCATTATCCAGTGTATAAAAATGTTGGTGTAAAAACGCCAAAGATAGATAAGCATGATGCTGAACTTCGTGGTCTTAGCTCCTGGTTTGGTGTGTCTTGTTCTGTTTATTATCATTCTGAAAGGTATACCAAGTTGTGGGCTGCATATATGCAGCCCACAACTTGAACAAAGGCTAAATTCCTCAACATTCGCACTTGCTCCATAAAATTACCATCTCCAAGGCTCCTCCACCACCACTTTGACTATGGATTGATAAGTAAATGAGCCGCAGTTTTGTAATTGTTGCATTGTCAAAACAGTTCTGTTAGTGTTGTCACACAAAATTCAGTAGACTAGTTGGTTCCTATGCAGTGAATTTACATGTTATTACAAAAATACACAATAATAAAATAGGCAAGTGGCAAGATTAGAATAATGTTATAAGTTCTGCGCAAAGACTCCTTTTTCATTTTCCAAAACAAAACTGACATAAACAATCTTGAAAAAAATGTGCACGTAGGCTATGAGGAAAGAATGAATGCAATGAAGTAGGGACTGGTTGAATAAACACGGTTTAACTGGACGCCTAAGCGAGCGCGTTGCAGGATGGCTCCAGATTTTATTGTCAAATGGTTCCAGGTCAACCAAGTCCGAACTGCTTAGAGCAGAGTCCTGCACGGTTCCGTTTTGCTACGCATACCTGCTCTAACCCGTTAGAATGACTCCCGAACCCGACTCGTCACCAATGTATTTATTCCATTTAAATCCGAACCAGACTGATGTTTAACCCGCGACCCGAGCCATTAACGCATCATTGCCATGCTGCACTGCTTCTTTTCCATTATAGCCTATTGTTGTTTTATCATTGTGTTAATCTAAAACACATAGATAGCCTATGAATGTTTATTTTAAGCTTGCTCAACATTTTTAAAACAGCTTTATATTCCTCTGACTGAACCATTTCAGAGTGAAGACTAAACCAGACCAGTGTGTTTTATTTTGCCACTGAGAGGGTATAATAGGCTACTCGGAGATTGCTGTGCTTTAACAAAATGTAATCCACCTTTCCTGGCAGCAGCTGTGTTCTCCGTTCCTGGACTACAAATCCGGCGGCAGAAAACTCTGCTGCGCAAATACCAGCGTAAAATAAACTTTCATATATTTTCTCTGTGTTGTTGTAGTATATTCAGATGATAAAACAACAATATAATAAAAAAGAAGACTTGGAAGGAGGAACAGCGGTGCAGTAGGCTATGGCACACGTTAACGTTAAAAAGCACACTGCTTGTTGTAAATACTTGGTTTATGCTTTAAGAGGTAAATATTTTGGTTAACATGTTGAAGAAAATATCATTGTTTCTTTTTTCATCTCTTGCTATGCTATTGAATTAACATTAACATGGAAATTCACTGCATTAGGACCAAGCCATACTGAATTTCTGGTAGCATGACAACACAAACTGGACTCGTTTGACCACTCTTACCCAATGTGCAACAATCACAAAACTGGGTCACTTGTTCAGCTGCCTCATTGCGGCTCATTTACGTATCAATCCACAGTCAAAGTGGTGGTGGAGGAGCCTAAGAGATGGTAATTTTCTGGAGCAAGTGCGAATGTTGAAGAAGGCGCATGTTCAAGTTGGGGGCTGCATACAGTACCTTTTGGAATGGTAATCAGAGCGTGTCGGGGAATAGCCCACCTGGAGGGGTGACGTAATCGGGATTCCCGGCGAGCAGGAAGTCGCAGCACAGCGAGTGTTGGATGTCCCCCCGCGATTAGACACATTGAAGTGGAAGAAATTATCTCCGATCCTGCGTGGGGCTTTTATCTGTTGCCCTGTCTTCTTATGGAGGTGAAATAAATAATATGAGAATAAAATAACCCTTCCTAGCTACCTCAAACAGATTCTGTGTTGCTTGATCCAAATCTGATTTGTCTATGTTAATAATGCTAATATTAAAAGATTAATCAGTATGATAAATACATCCTATTGAGAATAGAGCTAGGGGCTGTGATCCAGTATTTGAAAGGTTTTATTAACCTACTAGCATTCATTTCTGAATAAAACAATTGGCAGCGCACAAGCATGTTACAATTTTACATTCCACGTCAAACGATGATTATGTATTAAGTTTTATGCATTTTTATGAATTGTGACTGGCCATCAGAGGTGTTTTGAGTGGCGCCTCTGCCGGTCAGTGTAAATTCAGATAAAATCTGACAGACTACGGGCGATGAGAAGTCTGTGAGAGAAGCGCCATCTTCTGGGTCTACCCTATATTACAAGGAATGGGTGGAGTTTGATTAAAACATCGACACTCCCAGGAGAAGGAGGGGGCCTCTCTGGCGGCTGGAAGTTGGAAGGCAGCTGGCTGGAACTGGAATGGAACTGGGCTGGAAGCCGGCAGGTATTCGGCTGGCTTTCAGCTTGGATGGGAACTTTTAAACCGCTACTACTGTATTGTCATCTGTTGAATAATCTGTTTTAAAAGCATTTTGTATTCTCTTTTGGCAAATAAATAGCATAAATAATACAAAAATATGAGATAATGTACGTTAAAAATTATCCCCAAACCACCTGCACTTGATAATGTTTTATATTATCAGCTGTTATCCAGTCACAACATCATAATATGTGTATTACAAACACAAGATCAATGTTTTAATTCTTTAACTTTTTCCTCATGAGAGCCACCTGTACCGGAGGCAGCTTGAGATATGTCCAGGATAGAAGATTTTTCCACTCACTAGGAAGTACCAATCCTAACATGCAGCATACCAAACTCAATGGGAGAAACTCAGATTCTAGGAAGCATTGGCATCAATATGAAACACAGTTCAAACCCCAACAATTACATGGAAATTGTACAAAGATATGAAAACACCATTGTCCACTTTAGAGCTTCTTATAATTTTACAATATCAAGGAAACCAATGTGTCATTTGATTACAGAGATGTCTGCCTTATCATGTGGGACAAAAACTATGCAAGCTAGCGTAAATATGTAAAGACAGTTTATATGTGTTCATTGTAAAATCTCACAGCAGCAGGAAGGAAAGACCTGTGGTATCTCTGTGGTATCTCTCCTTCACACAGCAAGGATGGATCAGTCTGTCACTAAAGCTCTCCAGAGTAGACATGGCTTCCTGCAGGGGTAGGACTCATGGTCCAGCATGGATGTTAGTTTTGCCAGGACCTTTTTGTCACCTACCTCCTGCACTGAGTCCAGAGAACAGCCCAGGACAGAGCTGGACTTCCTGATGACTTTGTCCAGCTTCTTCCTCTCCCTCTCTGTGATGCTGCTGCTCCAACAGATCACACCGTACATGTATTGTATTGATTATTGTCAACAATGTGGTGCTCTCTCTGGGCCTTTGCTTACTTGGGGATAAATGAAGTGTTTGGAATTTAATTGAATTGAATTGATTTGTCATATTTAGGGCCTGACCAATTTATCGGCTGGCCGACTAAATCGGCCGATATAAGCCCTTTTCAAAATGGCCATTATCGGCCCTTGTTTTGCTGATTAAACACCGATTTATTCTTAATTTCTCATAAAACATTAAATGCTGTTAAGTGTCGGAGTCGTGATATATTTCATGGCAAAGAAAATAGTGGAGTAAAGAAAATGTAATTTAACATTAAAGGGTATCAGAAGGCTGCATAAATAATGTTTTGCTAACTTCACTCATGTTGGTTATATACGGCATACACCCATGGCCCAAATCTAAAGATAAAATTAATTAGAACAACTGATAGCATTTACCTGTTTATAACTTTTTAAAAAAAAGTTTTTCTACCTGTACTTTACACACTTCTAATTTGCATCAGCAAGAAGCACAAAACAAGATGTATTTTATTAATTCATCATTCATTTATACAATTAATTTATAGATTGACTTTTTTTAGGTTATATAATTTCCCAGTTATTTAATGCTTTGTTGCTTGTTTTTGGAAATTCTTTTTTCAAATTAATCGACCGATTAATTGGTTATCAGAAATTTTTTCTGTCAAATATTGGAATCAGCATCTGTCTCAAAAAATCCATATCGGTTGGGCCCTAGTCATATTACAATACCCCAAATTCATGTTTCAGACTTAAGCTATTTTATTTCACTTCAAAGGGCTTCAAGATGTTTAGGCTCCACAAGTCCACAAACCACGGACTTGCTGCATGATCAGTTTTATAATTGATTATCATTCCAACTTCGAATGTCAGGGTACCCTTACCTTTCCTATTCCCTTTCCTTAAGCATAACCAATTGATGCTAGGTGAAGTACTTTTCTACAGCTTGTTGGCTGGTTTTCTGTACTAGTCAGTCGACAACTAAACTCCTACTGCAGATAACAAAAACATTGTTCTACAGTACCCATGTACTATTAAGCAGCAACATCATCATCAGAAGGGTATTATGACTTGTTTAGACATTCCATATACTTGTTTAGGATAAAGTAAAATCTACTTGCTTAGGCTTAAAGAAGTCCTATGGAAATTTATCAGATTTTCTTGGTAAGGTGCCCAATAACGACGGCTCATTTGGCATCCATCTGATGTCTCCAGCCAGTAAAAGTCAGTCTGATGTTGACTCCTGTCTTATCTCTTGCTTTGTCCCTTTCTCTCTTTGTCCTCTCTTTTTCTCATAATGTCTTTTTCACTTTCTTTGCTGAATCAGCCATGGTGTGCACTCAAAACCCCAGTGTGTGATTTGATGTGCAAAGCTAAATTATGCTTGAGAAAACATGAGGTTCTTGATTAAAATACTTTTTTTTTTTTTTTTTTGGCAAGGAGCTTATCCATCATTTTTTACCTTATTGATGCATGAGGAAACAGCCTACACACTGAAAGACAACTCCATGGAGATTACATTTGTTATGAGCAGGGTGAATATCATAAAGCATGACATGTTTTATGAATATTCAATATTTTCACGTTATCTTCCATTTCTCCTGTGAAATACGCAGCAGACTGGTACGCAGACTGTACCATCTTGTTCTATATTTGTTTGTGTAACAGTTCATTTCAAAGGGGAGATCCTGTCGTCACAATTTAATCCTACAGAGTGGATTCCACCAAGAGCTCATTGTAAAATAATATAAAGCATTTTCAAGGCCACACTATTCATCTTCTAAGAAAAGGAGAAGAAAGCTTGTCCACATCAGGCAGTAGGATCCATGTTTCCTCTGCCTCCCTGTCTTTTTCATCTGCACATTAAAAGGATTTTTATTTTCAGCCTCGTTATGATTCTGACCTTTCTCAAGGTTATACTGTCCAATCTAATCCCTGTAAGCCAGCTGCTCTGTGTCAAACATCACGAGCGGCCATTTAAATGCAAGCATCCCCAGTTCCCTTGCTTGATAAGGCCCTCCCTCTACACCTACTCCTACTTTTTTAGCTGAGCCAACATTCTCAGGTGATGGATTCGGCCCTCCTGACTTCTTTGAGTATCTTAATAATTTGTTGTTGACATGAGGGGGGAGCAATGTGGACAGTTTTTGATGAGCATAAATGATTAGCATGTGCACAGACGGAGAGAACCAGGACACAGGATGGTCCCTTACATGGGCTGATCCTGTTTAGTGGAGTTTGGATAATTGGATAAGCCTGGAAGTCAGTGAGTCATCAATGTCAACAGTGAATGTCCAATCAACCCCAAGCCACCCATCCTTTTCCCTCCCTTCTATCTCTCATACCATTTCCTCTCTATCGCTTTCTTTTATTGTCTTTTTCTCTCATCCTCCCTCTTTTCATGTCCACACACACACACACACACACTAACAACTTCTCCCTCTCCCTCTAATGCCTCAGGCTGTGAATGGTAAATGAGGGATGTTTGAGGGGTGTTTTTATGTCCATAACAGCTTGACAATGTGTTTTTCCAACTATGCTCCCATCACGTCAGCCTGAGCTTTCAGGCATGCACTGCTTTACAGTAATTGGGTCTTTGTCATATATGAGCACTGGTCCTTTTTTCCCCCCAACAGTAAGTCAGAAATCTAAGTTATACCTAATAACATCCATTTTCACTTTTAGCACAAGTTTGATCTTCTGAGTTATATTACCAGAGGCATGTTATTCCGCTCGTCCTGACCACTTATATATTCACATGCTCCTATGTTAAGCGCAGTGCTTCATGTGTCTTAGCTTAATATGAACTATTATGGCAAAAATGACATATTTTAGGAAGCTGTAACTGAAGAAGGACTTGCAGGGTTTTGTGTGGTGATGCAGCTTGGTGATAGCTTTCTAAGGTGAAATAAACATCACAACTTCCTTAAATTATTAACTTGACTGATGCCATAATGTAATTAAACCCTTGGGAATATAACACTGACGGGTCAACAAACATAAACATGTGAGAAAGTGATATTTACAGCTGCTTTTATCTACTGCTGGGCTTAAAGGTATTTTGAAATTAATAATTCTTGACTCAATGTTTCTGAACATTAATTTGTAAAACATGAATGATTTACTATAAATAGATTTAAGCTGAAGGAGGCAGGAAATTAACATTTCATCAGTCACCCTTATGTTTTAATTTCAGTTCACACTTGCTGTGGCATTGTTTCAATAAGACTGTTCCATTCAATGTTGTATTTATTTTTCACCAAGATCTTGTATTGATGATGGGAGAGTCCAACCACTGTGCAAAGCCTTTTCCAGCACATCCCGAAGTTTATTAACGAAGTTCAGGTCTGGACTCTGTGGTGGCCAGTCCATGTGTGAAAGTGATGTCTCCTTCTCCCTGTAGCACTCTTTCACAATCTGAGCTTGATGAATCCTGGCATTGTTATCTTGGGATATGGCCATGCCATCAGGGGAGTGAAATAACTGCTCATTCATTATATTCAGTTATCAGCTGACCTGATTATTTGGACACATAATGTTGCTGAACTCAGACATGAACAACTGTAACAACCCCAGATCATAGACTGCCCCCCCCCAGGCTTGAATAGTAGGCACTAAGCATGATAGCTGCATCACTTCACCTGCCTCTCTTCTTACCCTGATGCTCCCATCACTCTAGAAGAGAGTAAATCTGGACTCTTCAGACCACATAACTTTCATCCATTGCTGCAGAGTCCAATCATTATGTTCCCTAGCCAGCCAAAGCCTTTTTCTCCAATTAGCTTCACTAATTAGTGGTTTTCTTATGGCTATAAAGCTGTTTAGATCCAATCCCTCGAGTTTTCTTCACATTGCTCGTGTGAAAATGTTCTTACTTTCACTATTAAACTTAGACCTGAATTCTACTGTTGTTTTTCTTCCAGTGAGTTCACTAAACATTTAAGTGATCACCAAGCATACTTATTCAAGATTATTTTCCTACCACATTTATTCCTGGAAGATAATGAATCCCCACAACTCTTCCAGTTTCAAATAATGTGTTGGACAGTTCTTAAACCAATTATAGAAGTTTCAGTATCTCCTTAGATTTTTTTTTTCTTTGTTTGATGCCAGTAATTTGGCCCTTCTGAAACAGACTGACTTCTTTTTCACAATTGCAGGATGCATCTCTAGACATGGTTGTTTAAGAAATGAGGAGCCACACATTGAACCAGTCGGGGTTAAATAACTTGTTGCCAGTCGAAACATGACAAATATTAATGTAGTACAGTAATCATCCAATAGGCAAGGCAGTTTATTTGTAAAGCACATTTCATGTACAGGACAATTCAAAGTGCTCTACATAAAACAAAGACATTACAGATATTTAGAAATAGTAAAATGCATCAACACATAATCACAATAAAATAATAAATTAAATTAAAATGATTAAAAGCAAGATAAGTTAAAAAGTTAACATGCAGAAATCATGCATAGGCGCATGAGAAAAGAAATGTTTTTAACCTGGATTTAAAAATGTCTACATTTGGTGAAAGTTTAATCTCCACTGGCAGTTTGTTCCATTTGTTTGCAGCTTAACAGCTAAATGCTGCTTCTCCATGTTTAGTCTGGACTCTGGTCTGGACTAGTTGACCAGAGTCTTTGGATCTAAGAGCTCTGCTAGGTTTATATTCTCTGAACATATCACAGATGTATTCTGGGCCTAAACCATTCTGGGATTTGTAAACAAGCAGAAGGGTTTTAAAATCTATTCTGTGACTGACTGGAAGCCAGTGTAAAGATTTCAAAACTGGTGTGATGTGTTCAGATCTCTTAGTCCTGGTTAAAACTCTAGCAGCAGCGTTCTGGATGAGCTGCAGATGTTTAATGTTCTTTTTAGGAAGTCCTGTTAAAGACCATTACAGTAATCCAGCCTACTGGAGATGAATGCATGGATGAGTTTCTCTTGGTCTTTCTGGGAGACTAAACTTTTAATCCTGTTGATGTTTCTGAGCTGGTAAAAAGCTGTCTTAGGATCCTTGTACCTGTTGGCTCAGTTAAATTCAGGTGGTGACCTGTTTTATTGTAGTTTATTATTCAATTATTTTCATTGTAAATATCTACTGTAATTTCATGTGTTTCACAACATGATTCCTCAAGTACAAATTTACATAAAAAATTTTTTAACAATATTATTTCTCTAGATTACACTTGAATCTTCTTTACTCAAAATGTTGCTTATTTAAAAAAACAAACAAATAAATACAGCCAAAGAGACTTGAAACAAACATATTTTAAAAATATGACCCTAATACCTCCTAATATTTTTAGATTAATCTGTTAAACTTTAATTCTTAATAACATAAGCCAAATAAGCTATTTTTCCATTAAAATATTAAACTCTGCTTGTTTAAATTAAACTATTTCCTTGTCAGCTTTAACAACTTGCTTGAATATTTTTATTGGAACAACCTGTTGTTTTTTTTTTTTTGTTTTTTTTTTTGTTTTGTTTTTGTTTTGTTTTTTTTTGTTTTTTTTGTTTTTTTTGGCAACATATAAATGAGAACAGAAAGGTAGTAAACATGACTAACTGGTTGTAAATAAGATGAAGCTCAGATTACTAAACATCTAAAAATGACAAGTTGAAAAGAGTTTTTGTTTTAAACTCACATGAGTTTTATAATTGATTAAATATCTTTGTTCTTGATGTCATTTCTTCCTGTAGTGGTTCAAACACTTAAAATTTACAGTTATTATTCAGATTTTTCATGGCTGGCACATGCAGCAAGCCTTCCGTCTCTGTTCTCCCAACTGACTGATGTTTGCCAACAGAATTAATCAGACCTCCCATTAGCAAGCACTGAGGGTCCAGCTTGTCTCAGGAGACATACACTTCATCATCCTGACCTAAATATCCAACAGAAGCAACCACAGAACGCAAGCAATATGACTGTTCCATCTCAATTTTACCATTAACATATGAGATATTATATTTTAATTCAATACCAAGACTGTGATGCTCAGTGAAGACCTCAAAATATCTCTAATAAATCACACTGGACACATTGTCCTCCTTTTGTTCACTTTATTACTTTGCAAATATTATAATAACTTCATTATTAATACTACCACTAGCTCCAACATTAACTATCATGGGCACACATTAAAACCCCCTGCTCAGTTACTTTATGCACTCTGACTACTTATTGATGCTGTGCCTCTAAAGGTTTCCTGTGGTGTCTGGTGTTGGGAATATTATGAACACTAAAGGAATGAAATGCTAAATAAACTGTCTTTTGTGCAGCATTTCCATTGTAATTTTGACAGAAAAGTAATTTAAAATTTTAAGATGAAGCGTGATTGTTCTTATTTGAGCCTTTATTAAAACAACCTTCACTGGAAATTTGGAACCCTCAATATATACAACTGTAAATGTGGTTATGAGATAAATAAACGAGCATATCTGGGAAAATGAATGGCTGCCAGCTAAAAGTCCCAATGGCCCATTTGCTGCCTTGTCCTGCCAAATATCCTGATTTAAGTGTTTTTCTTTTTTCTTTTCTTTTTTTTTTTTTATAATTCTTAAGTGAACCCTTAAAGATGCTGGAGAATGATTTACCATAGTAGTATGACTAAGCCCCAATCTAAAGCTAATGTTATCTGCCCTGATATAGGTAGTAAAATCTACTTGCCCTTCAATGACAAGACAAGGAAATTGTAACCTTGGATCCTCCTGTGCTAATGCATTCATATATCTTCAATCTGGAATGCTGAAATCATGCCAGGAGGGACGTTTGTGAATAGGTTTTTGCAATTTATGCTTTCGATGGCACATCCTTGAATTGTCATTTACATTTACTGTATGTCCCAGAATGACTTTAACCAACTTTCAAAAAGAAGAATTGTAAAGTTCTGTCTGAGACTTGAGTAAAATTTAATGAGAATATTTAGTGGATGGTGCTCTATTTCAAAGACATGACCAGCAAAAAATCTAGATAAAACAGCAGAGCTTCCGCCCCTCCCAGTCCACGAGCACTCACAGCTGCAGTCAGAGCAGGAGATGTTCACCTCTGCTCCATGCCTACACTTCATGCTGCTGCTGGCTGATTCCCCTTTTTGAAATTATTATGTATCATATGACGTTCACTTTAATTAATGTAATTATGTATTTTAAAAAAAAAAACTGTCTGATGCACACACATCTTTAAAAAATATCAAATATTACAGACTTTTAATGCCAGCGTTTAACAAACATGTACTTGGTTTTGTTTACGTTTTCACGTAAAAAAAAAAAAAAAAACTGTTCTGAGCTTGGTTGTTCATTCGCCATCGTCTTGTGCACAATGAATTCTGCGAGAAAAGATGCCATGAAGGATGCATCACCAGCAGCCTTCATTTGAGACCAAACAAAGTGCAAATTAGTAGGGTGGATTTGGGACAGTGCTTGGCGCCCCACAATGACATAGCCGACGAATCCGCACTTGGAATCGTGCAGACCCTGGTTTGGGACAGAGCAATAAAAAATAACCGGGCATTTAGATTTTGAAACGTCACTGCTTGCAACAAAAAATGATGTGTTTACACTCAGAAAGAGAATGGATGCCCTCAAAACTGTGTTGGTAATGTCGATTGTCCAGGCACTTTTTGCGTGTTTGTATTTACAAGCTCAAGTACTCCATGTAGAAGGCCAGAAGCGAAGGGCAACATTAAGGACAGTTATTTTCCGACACCAGGATTTTCCACATCCGAGGCATATTCTTTGTAAAAAAAAACGCAATGTTTCATGCTTGGCGGAAATGACACAGAGAGAAAGAAGTTTGGGGTTGACATAATCAGCAAGGAGACAGTGGGCGAGTTGGGATCACAGGCAGAAACTATTGACAGACAGCAGCTCAGCTCACTGGCAAGCTGCAAAGCAAGATTCACAAAGCATCTACGTCACAGAGCAGTGTTTGAGGTGGAAGATTTTCTGCCTTCTGAATCTCTTCCACTACACATGGACAAGGTGGTCCTTAACCGTATCAGTCTGCCGTTAGCAATGTTATGCTGGCCTGTCATCAGCTCCAGCAGCTCTGGAAAGCTGTGAAGACTCGCTGCTGCAAGTTGCCGCTTCCACGATTTGAGCTGCTGTCTCTCCTTAGAGGATCAGCAGCTAAAGAATAAAGTCCGGTGTTACTTTTACACCACTCAAAAGTACAAACCCGTCCCATTGCAGGAATATATCATTAGAAACTCTGTGAAAGAATAAAAGTCTGAAACTACCAAATCTACACCATAAAAGTTCACATCCCTTCATATGCGTTGGTGGGAGTGGTTGTCTATGTCTCCAAGGCAAGGACCTATCTGTTTGCATCTGGAGGGATCCGTGGCAAGAAGGGAGAGTGCAGCACAAACACAGTTTTTAGCCGGCTAACAGTGCACCTTATCGTTAGCCCGCCTACCTCCGTTAGCTGGTTAGCTACTGTTAGCTCCGGGTTAGCTTGGTTAGCTCTTTGCTAGCAGCTCGAAGCTTGATTGGTGTCAATCATCCACCCCCACCTTTTTTACCCACAAAATCCCGTTTTTAAAATAAATTAAAATAATACTAATTTTATCAACAGTATATGTATTTTTCGTCACAGTTAAGTAATTCTGTGTTTTGGTCCTTGGATGTAACTTGAATGAACTTGGAACCGACAATGCAGCCTGGGGTGTAGGACCCCAGGAAATAGAAGGACACAAGCTCGCTCCTGTTGAACAGACAGAAGTGGGTATAGGTTAAGTATGTATTACAAAAAAAAATCTAAATGTCTAAAATTGAAAATCAATCACAAATTTAAAATATCTATTCAAGCTAAAAAGGCTAGAAGCTAAATGGCTAAACAAAATATGAGACTATCTGGAGCCACCAGTGGAGGGCAAACTACAGTGGGGGGGGGTTTCCTGGTGTGCCACCAGTCTCACATTGTGTACACAACAAACCTCACTGCAAACTTAAATGTCGAGCTCTCAGGTGCCCAGTGTGCCAAACCATGTACTAAGTGAGGTTACCCAACCACGACTGCCTAGCCCATCCACCTTATGGCTCTGAGCAGAAAGTTTAACAAAAAAAAACATTATTGTTTGAGCATTATTTTCTAATTTAACTCCAAACAGAGAGTTTGCTAACAGCAAAAATAGAGTTACAACTTCCCATTTCTAAATGCAGCATAATGTAAAACTACTTTTTGAATTTTTGAGTTGGTAGTCACTGCAGACATTCAATGCTTTAAGTAAGAAAAAACATGTTTTTTTCATATCTCCTTGCTACAATGCTAACATACTTTGATAATTAATATGCTCATACTCACCATCCAAACATGCTTGTGTCATGTGTACTTTTTATTAGTTATGCATGGCAGTTTAGCATGCTAACATTTAAGAAATGCACAAAATCCAGCTGAATTTTACACATATTATGCCTAAATATTTAATTCAGTATTGATTTGGGAGGTCAGAACATAGTAAACTACAAAACCCAAGAGAGGCCTCATATGTGGCAAAATATACAAATAAATGATTGAATAACAGAACAGATAAATAAAACATAATGTATAATTTGCTCATGTTTTACTGCGGTGAGCACGTGACTTAATTTATGTTGCATGTTTTCTTTCCATATTTGGATCAATTTGGATTATTGTTTATCTATCTCCCCTCCCGAAGCAGATTGATGTTCTGACAGAACCATCACCCACAGATCTAATCTGATAGTGACCCTCCTCAGTCTTGTGTGTCTATCGATGCTGCCACATTTTAATCTAGCAAAGCTGGTCACAAAAGAGAAAGCTGTGTACCAAAAACAGCTGGAGCCCAAGAAAATCATATTTTTACTTTTAATAACAAGGAGATAGAAAAATAACCTCCATTTCCAATTGCACCTAAACCCATTCTGGACAGTCCATTGAAAGCTGCCTATAAAGGGCAGAAACTGATTACAATGATATCTTTCTGCTTCCTCTGCTTAGCATAAAACTGTCTGACCAAAGGGGGAGTTTGAAATGGAAATAAAAAAAGAGAAGAGTATAGTTGTGTGTTTGAAGGCTTCAGTTAGGTTTCTACAGAAGTGTGGAGTTGTCACCCAAATAAAAGAAAAAATTGGAACCTTATCACGTTATAATGTGATAGTTTATTGTAAATGTGGGACAGTTATGAGCAACACGGTGCATCACCTGCGTGGGCGCAGTGAGACGGTGCGTGTGTGTGTCTGATTTGCCATAGAGTGTGTGCACTGCTTCAGTTAATAACATGAACCAGTGATTACGCCTATGACTGTCTTATAAAGGAATAAGTTTGACGACACAAAGACATAGTCCTTTCTGCTTTATGGGTGCAACATCAACAATATCACAGTGTCCTCCAAGCTTCTCCAAATTTCTCCAATGAAGTATAATTTAATCCCCTTTTGTTAAAATAGGAATTTCTCTGGATGTAGCATGCACAATTTTACTCATACAACAACAAATAGTCCACATTTTCACCACAAAATGTATATTACAACACAATACGTTTCACGTTTTTAAAAAAAAAGTTATCACGTTATAACACAATACGTTTCATGTTTTTAGAATGACGTTATCTTTTTTTTTTTTATGACAGCTCTACGCTTCCGTAGATTTCAATTCTACTAAATAAAAATTATATAGATGTTTACATTGCACATCAGCAAATAATAAACAGAATTGAATATAAATGTTGTACTAGTTGTACAAAGGCTTATTAAAACATGAAAACATATCTAAATATATCAAACACATCCAACGTTAATATGATTATTACAAAGTTACATCAATACGTTGTTATGTAGGTACATTTTCTCAGTTTGTTGTACCTATAAGTGTAAGTGTAAAAGTCTTTTTTAGATACTGAAGGCTTCTCTGAATGTAAGTGTGTCTCTTACGTGAGTGCACTGGAATGTAGTGCAAAGTGCTCACTAAGCACTTTCTTCTGTAGTGCACACTATCGTAGGTAAGTGCTGACCCAAACGTAACACCGATGGTTTGCACTTACCGGTAGTGACGTTCTAGTATTTGGCTGCGATTCTTCTGCTCACCTTAATTTTCAAAATGAATTTCCAGCTCTTGATTTTACTTTCTTTTGTTTACTCCTTACTTAACCCCACCTGTAAACTACATCACATCTAATGCCAATGCAGGATCCTCCTCCTATTGGCTGAACATGAGTTAAAACATATACTTATTTATTTTAAAGTAAATGACCCTCCTACATGCTGCCTAATAGCAGCGCCACTCCATTAATATATTTTCAGTCACATACATTTTTGCATGTCATCATACTTTATACTATTAAATGCCTTTAAAGGGCCTCATTTGTGCATCAAAGTACAGTGGCATACATTTTATTAGTATACCTCAGTTGATACATCAGCACAAACGCTCATGTGTCTTTGCATGTCTCCCCCATAACTATTAGAATAAAGTGTAATTTAAAACACTTCTTAAAACAGCTTTTAAATATGCAAAGATATCTTAACTGAATTAAAGTACTTCACATCATATGCAACTGTTCTCATTGGTGTTTACACTGATAACGTTCACATTTGGCAACAGGAAACCGATTATACTTAGAAATCATTGTTTAAAATATTAAATGAAGTAAGGAAGAGGCTAAAACACAGGAATTTATGAAACTTTTTATTGAAACATTTTATTAAAATATTTCTGTCTTGCCTCCCCCTCTTCTCCACAGCAGCGTCCTAGCCCCAGGCAGTACTGCCACATAAATGCCTCAGGGCCACACCTGGCTCGGCAGTTTGATGGCCACAGTCAGTTTCAGACACTGTTTGGCAGTTGTGCTCGTCTTTATTCTTCTTCTGCTTTTTTGTTCCCTTACCGATTGTCTTCTTCTCTTCTCTTCTGTTGTGCTCAGCACTGCCCCCATGATTTCCATGAGTTCTGGTGTTGTGTAAACCTTAAATATGATGGTAATTCTAGCAGAATTTAACAGTTAGAAATTCAGGTATACTCAGATCCTCCTCCTCCATCCACCTCACCTTCCCCCCAGCCCGCCTTGTTATCATGGGGAGCAGAGCTTTCAGCTGCTCTGCTCCTCATCTCTGGAACTCCCTCCCCCAGACCTCCGTAACTCTGGTTCTATACAACTGTTCAAATCCAAACTCAAAACACATCTGTTTAAACTGACATACTCACTGTAATATTTCACACTGCTTTTTATTATTGTTTTATGCATCCTTTAATTTATGAGTGTATTTATTGATTTGTTTTATCCTTGTGTTTTATCCTGTAAGGTGACCTTGAGTGTCAAGAAAGGCGCCCACAAATAAAATGTATTATTATTATTATTATTATTATTATTATTATTATTATTATTATTATTATGATGATGATGCCTGTGTGCTGAAACAATTCATGTTAAGGTGAAAATGTCTCTGATAGGCAACTTATGTTCAATAGTTGCCTTAATTTAATTGCATAAGTAAATGTGAGTAGTAGTCTCAAGTTGAGAGTCAAACCAGGAAAGTCTGTATTAAAGAAATCAAATACCACTAAAAAGAAGATAAAAAAAAGTTATTATTATTTATTACCTTATTGTGCCAGGGGGCACCACCAATGCCTGGGTTGCTGCAGCTTCCTTTGGCTTCTTTTGCCGTCTGAGTTGGGAGCCTCCTAGTTCAGTTTTCGGTTTTGGTTCTTTATGTTTGGTTTGGGCTTTTGGTTTCAGGACTAGACCAAATCCTACGGCCATCTGCGTGGCTGGTTTGCAGTCAGCTCTTCTCTTTTGTTTCTGTTGGTTAGGGATCCCTTTATTATTTTTGGTTGTAATAAACTTCCTTTTGAAATGTTGCTGCTTGGTGGTGGTCTCATGTTATGATCTTTTTTGTGTTAAGCGATTTCTTTATTTAGGGACTGTAACACAAGGCCATTACACGTTGTATTAGTTAAGAAACTCTTCTTTAGGGCTTGATCCCTGCTGAGCAGTGGGTACAGGTTTATGGATACCTGTAGAACTATCTCAGAAATGTTTGGAAAGTTCAGTTATTCAGCATACAATACCAGTCAATGGTTTTCACACATCACATTGGATTTAATGGGCAAGTGTGCCCAAAATTTTGACTGGTACTGTATGTAAGGCGAACCTGTACCCACTGGGGTATTCGAATTCTTGAAAACAGACTTTCTGGTCTGCATTGTGGTGTGAAGGTTAACACTGTTGTCAATAAGGTTCCTAGTTCAAGCCTCAGTCTTTCTGTGTTAATCATAGTTAGTCTCTCTGTCTGGAACCTGTGATGTAGCGGGTGACACGGGAGTGCATTATTACTCCTGTCCCATCCCACTCCCACAGAAAAAAATCTTGTCCCGTCCCAATCCCAATAAAATTACTCCCGCTCCCATTTAGAATGACTCCCACTCCCATTTTTTTTAAATTTATTTACTTTTTAGGCAATACATTGAATTTGATTAAATGTTCTCACCCTTCTTTTTTAGACCAGCTGCTAAGTGTTTCTAGCTTTTTTTTTTTTTTTTTGTGGTAAATTACAATTATAACAAACAAAAAACAAAACAAGGGGGAACAACAATAAAACAGTACATGGTTCACAACATGTCTACCAAAGTCGAATAAACCCAAACAGAACATATAAAGTTGTATTTCACTCATTTCTAAATGTCATTAACTAAACATGTTTTACAAACGGCATACACTGTGTTGACACCGTCGCATTTGACTCTCGTAAAGTTCATTAATATGTCCACCTTTTCTAACCAGTTCTGCCAACCTAATAGACACGACATTACTTCTAACTTTGCGTTGTAAATCATTTTTTGCCATATCGGTTTCTCTGCGGGTGTTTGCTAACTCCATTAATTTTCTTATTTCAATTCCGACAGGGAAGCAGCAGGAAAGCAGAGTTGGCTTCCGGGTAGTGTAGTTCTTTTTATACTTGTTTAAAGTGTAGGTTTATTGAGCAAAAACTACAAAATGGTGGCGCCTGTCTTTTTTTTTTTTTTCATTTGGTTCCCACTCCCGTCTGCTCCCGTTAACTTTTTATCCTTTACCATCCCAATCACGTGATTAATAGTAACATTGACTCCCATCCCGTGGGAATCCCAGATGAATCCCGTGACCCATGGGATTCCTGAAAAAAATGTCAGCCTCCACTGTGTCCACAGTGTACCCTGCCTCTCACATAGCAGAATGTGACCCTGCAGATAAAATAAATGAGTAAAGAAAATATATTGACAACAGACTCCCAACAAGAGAATGAGAAACTTAAGGCAACCAAGCATTTTTGAGCAAACACAACAGAAGAAATTAAACTGTGTCAGCCAACATTAACGTGGTAAATCAAAATAAAGTTATTAAGTTGGACAAACTTGAGGCTACCATTCAAATTTACTTAGTTGAGGCAACATGTGAACATAAGTTGACTCAACTTTTCAGAAATACTTTAACATGAGTTGTTTCAGTTCAAAGACATAATTAGACCTTAATATCTATCCTAACTTTGTTAAATTTAAGATTTTATTTTTTGTTACCCTCTTAATTTAGCTTCACACAACACCATAACCTGAGTTATTAGTTGAGTCTGCTCAAAAGAACTTTGCAGCATGTAGCCTTACTTTTTTATATATTCACTCAACTGTTATCCCAACATTTTTTACAGCACACTCATTTGATTGTGTCGCATTCCCGATGGCATTACTATTGGAGAGGCTAATGACTTCCCCTAGGAACTCCCTCTGTGGTCTAAAAGCTAGCATTAGCAATGGAAAAGCTAATTACTAGCTAGTTTACCCACAGGATTGGACACTGTCAGTAATTTGGATATGTTGACACATTAGTATGAAAAGGCAGGGCATTTGGATCAAGAGGTAGCAGGTATTATACCAAAGCTGACAGCCAATTAATTGATGTACTGCTTTGGGTACTAGCATGCCAAAGCTAGTTGAATGAAGGCAGATTGTGTGGTGCTCTGCTTCCACTTAATGTTGACCTGGCTGGTGCTAACCAAAGACCATAAAAAAGACACTGTATGCTGCAAAGTAATTTTTTCAACAAAGGGAATATAAAATCCAGATCACCAGCCTAGAAAAGCTAGTCATTAGCCTCTGTAACATACATCCAGGATGCGTTGGTTGAATACTAGCTGGTTGAAAGACATTACAAACTTTGAGGGTCTGACAGTAAACAGTCAACATTAAGTTTCACTGTAAGCCCTGGAATATACTTGCTGTGTATGCAACCATGCATGTCAACATTCTGCACCATCTGTGTCACCGCTAGCGGAACTATTCTATTCTGTTCTATTCTACAGTCATTTGGCAGACGCTTTTATTCAAAGCGACTTACATTTGAGGGTAGGAACAACACAAGCAAGAATTCAAACGAGATGGGACATCATAATTAAGTGGTAGTCAAGACTGCTGTGAGTCCAGTTGGACCCAGGTGCTCTCATGTAGTGCTAGAAGCAGTGCATATACTTTTTTTTGTTTATTATTAATAGTTTTTTTGTAAGTCATTTTTTTCAAATACAAGATCACAAATTCATCATACAATATCAACTTGGGTGTAAGTGCACACAACTTATTCAGTACTTGGTTGAGCCAAAGAGCTGGACAAATCTTTCATTCTGTTGAGTAGAAGAGTTAAACTAAGTGCGGAAATGCTCCTTAAACAGCTCCTTTAGCTTGCTTTTAAAAGTGGATAAGGACTCTGCAGATCGGACGGAGTTTGGTAGATCGTTCCACCAGCGGAAAAGAGTCTAGCTACTGATTTAGCGCCACCTTGTGGTGGGAGCACTAGGCGTTTTTCGCTGGCAGAGCGTAACTGTTGACAGGGAGTGTAGCTCTGGATTAAGGAGTGAAGGTAGATCGGAGCCGTTTGGGTTATTGTTTTGTAAGCCAGAAGCAGAGCTTTGAATTTGATGCAAGCTGCAACTGGAAGCCAGTGGAGAGCGATTAGCAGCAGAGTGACATGAGCTCTTTTGCGCTGGGTGAAGACCAGACATGCTGCTGCGTTCTGGATCATCTGCAAAGGTTTAACTGAGCACGTGTGTTCAGTCAGGTAGGGTCTGATCCTCCTGATGTTGTAGAGAGCAAATCGGCAAGATCAAGCAACCGAGGCAACATGGTCCTTAAAGGTCAGCTGGTTGTCTACCATGACACCAAGATTCCTGGTAGAAGACGTAGGCACAAGCGTGATAGTCTGTGGCGGTAAGGAAGGATTGGCTGAAAAGACAATAAGCTCAATCTTGGACAGATTTAGCTGAAGGTGGCGATCCTTCATCCATGCTCCCCATGGATCAGCAAGGCATGCTGATATTCGCAGTACACAGCACTTGCAGACTGAAACAGTGAAAAGGCCAATCTGCCGTTTACATTGTATTTCTGGGGTATCTACCCCCAAAACACTTCCAATTTGTTTCCAACTTTAGGACAGGATTGTTTGTCACTGTGCAACGGGAAGGAAAAATCATAAAGATGCCAATAGTTCATCATCACAAGCTGCCTATGTGCCAAACGATCGTGTGGCAGTGATGATATGTACGCACGCAGACATATCCCAGCCCTAAGTGTTTGGGTGAACATGGTAATGGTGGGGAGAAGTTGGGGCTTGGCATTAACGTTGTCAATGAAAAGGAGACCCTGCAGAAAAAGTTTGGGAACCACTGCGTTAGTTGTTGTTCTTTTTCACTATAAGTCATCAACAGTGTGACTGCAAGAGAAAGTAAAAAGGTTAATTAGCAAGGCTTTGTGGACTAAACTTTAAAAACCTTTGCAGTTCATTCTGCTGTATTGATTTGAGGGACACACATGAGTCCAGGCAAGACTCCCAGAAGGAGTTGGCTCAGTAGATGGACAGCAAAGCTTTATAATCAATATTCAACCTTTTTCCCCTTGTAGTGTAGGTGTTCAGCATCTACAGATGCTATGACTGATCATAAAAAAATTCCTCTCAACAGCTCCTTATGGTCATTCTTCACACCTTGCCTCAGATTCACAGGTTTCCATCCTGAGGTCTCTCTGAAATTTGCGAATAATACTGAAGTCAGTTAGATGGACCACTGCAGGATGTTTATTATTCCATATGGTGAGCTAAGTGTGAACACAGTGTATCAGTGGTGGTATTGGTCACTCAGATGCTGCTACTATAAAAATGCTAATTATATTAATAGCAGAAGTATATGAAGGTAGAGCCCTAATTTACACCAAAATGACCAAGCATAAAATAAAACATTCACAGTATTATCCATAGAGAGGAGATAAGAATATTTCCTTTGCCATCCTTCTCTTTATCATTAATGTGCCATTAAGAGAAAGGTCAAGAACTGAGCCGAATGAGAGTATTACCAGAAGTTATTAGCAGCTACACAGATCTGTGTCTCTATTTTCATTCACTGAGACTTGCAGGGTGATTCGAGAGTGGGGGTGGAGAGGATTTTGTCATGCGTCACCTATTCATCAGACCTCTAAAAACAGCTTCCTCAACACGTGTCTCTCATGACCACCATGTTCACACTTTTTTCACTATATGATACGAATCCTGCAACAATCCAGAGAATTGTAATAAACCACTCATGCTCTGATATCAGACAGAAAACATATGATAGATAGATAGATAGATAGATAGATAGATAGATAGATAGATAGATAGATAGATAGATAGATAGATAGATAGATAGATAGATAGATAGATAGATAGATAGATAGATAGATAGATAGATAGATAGATAGGTTTTCAAGCATCTCCATTTGTGCTTGGAACCTTAAGGGTTACCTAAAGGGTTTGTCAATATATGTAATTATTTTATTATTATATTATAATATTATTTGTAATTAGCAGAGGGCCTATTTATTGTATTTTTCTCATCATGATTTCCTCCTGATACTGAACATTATCATTATTCAAAATTCTTAGATTTTAAAGCCTCTTATCATTTGAAATGACTCAGCCGCATGGCTAAACTCATCTCAGCCCTCACAAGAGCTTATGCACTGTTAGCTTGTTTTCTATCCTGCTGTCAATCAATTGGTAACTTGGCTTAAGGTGGGTGGCCCATTACTATGTAAATCTATCTAAATTAGCATAAACTTTCATCAGTACTGTCCAGCTGGATAACTGCACCAATACCAGATTGCAATAATCCACTCACGTCTTTGCTGCATATTAGCTCCGCTTTTATGATAAAGGGGAGATTTTTCATGTCAGATTGTCTGCCTGTGTGGAAAGAAACTGTCATTCTGAGAGATTAATAAGTTCCCCAAGTGTTATGTGACTCAAAATATTTGTTGTTCAGAGGTAGATTTGTCTTTTTACATTTCATGCTGCTGTTAATAAGAAGCAGCTTGCATTCAGCTCACTGTATGCCATTTCTTGGAAAAAAATGTATTTATGTAAATTAGTGCTGGGCACGTTAATGCAACGCTTAATTTATTAATCGCAGCATGTCATGTGATTAATCGCGATTAAAAATTTTAATCGATGCCCAGCACTAATGTAAATATATCCCTACATCAGAAGTTACAGGTCAGCACTCAGACTTTTTGAAAGAAAAGCAGTTTCTGCTGATGAAACAATTTTAGTTTTCATTTTAACCTTCTAATAATTATATATAAAAAAACCTAACACTGGCTTTGGGAGGGCGCCTGGGTACTTTTGTGGCGATCCCTCAAGGTGCTTTTTTATTACTTTAAAAAGCCTTTATTTTCACATGGCAAAAAATGTACAAAAGGCCAACTTGTGACGAACTCTTCATCATAGTCAGTGTCTTACGGGGACCCCCTGGAGACATTTTTATCTTTTATGTTCACTCGCAAGAAAGTGATCTGATGGGAGATTAATTACGCAGCCAGGGGAGGGTGTACCACTTGTTAAAGCCGATTTGCCGAGTGTCTTTTCGTGTTTCTGGTCTGCATCTGTCCCTCTCAGCATCAAACCAACAACACACAAATACATGACATTATGTTCATGTTAACAAAGGAAGGATGTTGTTGTGAGACGTATTGCTTTGATATCATGTTGCTGCTTTATTGCTTTGGATATTCGAGCTTAGCTTTATATTTTTGTTTAAAATATAAAATGCTATTAATAAGATTTATTGAATAAATCAAATCACAACCACAATTAGCCATTGTCAGGCTAATTGTGTCAAAAATGCAGCATAATAAATAAAATCGTTTTATAGTGGCCAAAAACATGATCACCACCGCTATTCAGAGGAGATATTTTCTGTTCCTGTTGCAGGCAACTGCCTCTTTTGTAAAGTGTATGTATATAGTTTTTTTTTTGTGGGCAGAGTAGTTTTTAATCTTTAAGGTCTGTGTTTCCCCTGTCATTATATTAGAGCAACTCCTGCCCTCCCAAGAAGTTCAAGTTAATTTTATTCTCTCCTCTCTATATGGTGACGTCAATCGTCTGCCGTCGTCAACAATAGGCCACCGTCAGTCATATGGGGGTGGGGGGGGATTATATGAATATATTGTGATAATAATAAGAAATTAGAATAATTCACACGTTCACATTTTTTTCCTATGTAATTATACTTAGTTGTACATCTTTCCTGCTCTTGTCGACTCACATATTAAAATAAATTAGCCTGAAATGAACATAATAGAGCCACTTTAAATTATGTTTTTCAGGAAACACTCTAAGACGGACCTGATGGTGTTTTAGAAGCAAGTGCCTACTTGGCACATTGATTGCATCTCCTGCAGAGAAAAGTGTCTTGTCTCCACATATCTGATATCTCAGGGAAGCAGTTGGCAGGGTGGCAACACGTACGGAACATAACCATGTGCTGAAGCCGGAGGGATTCACACCTTCAGCTGTGCAGTGACCTACTTACCGTTGTGACCTGCTTTGTTTTACGTTAAAAATGGATGACACAGAAGGCCCATAAAACTTAGAGGAAAGGAGGAGAAGTGCAATGATGGAGGTGAAAAATGTCATTAGCAAACAGAAGGACATGACGCACTAACACCTACTGGATCTATACTTTATTCGGAAGAAGGTTGTACAGTTTATGTATAGGGGTTAGCTGTACCATGACAAGTCTAACTCTCCTGTGTTTTAGTCCATAAAGCACATTTTAACCTTAATAAAGCAGGAAATAACACCTTGCTGTATTAGATTAGATTTGATTATATGTGCAGTGACATATTGATGTTTGTAGCAGAGCCAGTCTCTGTTTCTCTGTGTGTGTATGTATATATATAAAAATATATGTATATATATATATATATATATATTTTTTTTTAGAGGAATTTCCACAAAAAGACAGGGATATTATCTAAGTTCAAACTGGCCTGTGTTATCTGAGATTTTTAAGCTGCTTGTAAGGCTGCGCCTCAGGTTTCACCTTCAGTTATTTGTTTCTGTCTAACTTCCTGGTGCCACCGTTTCCTAAGATCACGTATCACCCCTTTAAAAACTGAGAAAGCCAAAGTGAAGTTATAGAAATTAATTAAAAACTGTCAAGCCACTGAAACAGCCCTACTTTTTGCATTAATTCAATTAAGTATTTTAATTTATGACTCTATTAATTAACTTTTTTCTGTGGTTCAAAGCCAGTGAGGTGGTGGATAAGTCTCCTTAGTATGAAATATGTTCTGCAGATTATTCCTATTTCTTCAGCCAAACTTCCTTGAGAAACATTTTTTTCCATCTTTTTGTATCAGTTCATGTAAAGGTATTAAAATCAGTCCATCAAAACATGCTTACCAGGAGAGAGAGTGGTCAGGAACAACGATCTTATGCTGATAAATTACAGTTAACCACAGTTATTGTTAAATGACTGCATTACAAGGGTATATTAATCTAATCGCTGCTTACAACTGTGATTGATTTATATTGAGGTGTCATGTAAAGGGCATACCTGGCTGAGTTTGGGATGAGTCAGACAGAAAGTTCTCCTCTTGTGTGATGATGTGTCTGAAGCATCCTCATTTTATTTAATCTGATGCTTCTTTACATGTTTATGTTTGCTACGAAAGATGTCAGGTCCTACTCTGTAAACCATAACCAGTAAAACACTAATCAAACATTTATCTCCTTGTCTACACAGACCATCCTCCTGTGCAGTAATCCTGAAGGCTGAACATGTGCAGCCGTTCCACCTGAAAGGTGCATGCTATGCTCCCACCTTGTGGGCACTGTTGCTTGGCTGATTATAAACTGTTTTCATTTACACATTTTGTATTTATCACATGCTTTACACAAATAAAAATCCTAAAGCCAGATCGAAACTGGTAGAATATACCTAAATTATCAGAGCTGGAATAAGCATTTCAGTGGTGCACATGCTTGAACTGGGACTAGTTTTAATTAACTGTTTATTGTATAAAAAGTTACCTGAACACAGGTAAGACAGGAAGCCTCCAAAAGCTCACATGAAGCATGGATGTGAAGGGTCATGAGATAATTGGTTAGATAGAAAAAAAGGATGATAACAATCTCTAAAGATAAAATCCACTGGTTTGTATTATTTGAACACATCTCTAATATTTCTAACATTTTGGATCAATCAGTCTAATGAAACCATGACATGATCTGTTTCAGATCTGCGAACATCTTACATTCATAAAAATATGTCAGGTTCCTAACAAGATTCCTGAGACAAAATGCTCCAACTCAATGAGTTGAGCAACCCTGCACTTCATCGTACTTAACTCGTGTTTCTGTGAAATTAAATGAAAAGGTGGGTTCTCATTCAAGGATTGAAGGCCATTAGTAGCAGCAGACACACTTGGAATACAAACCTTAATTGCAAAACCCCACAAAGCCATACATGCAGAATTTCTACAACAGTTAGCGTACTTTATACACATCAACTTATGGTTCTTTTTTAAGAAAAAATAGCTAATATAATAAAATTATACTGTTTATCTTAAAAATGGCATTCAGTCTCCTGTTCTTCACATCCATTCAGTTTATTTAAGTTGTAAACTTCAGGCAGGAAAGGTAGAAGCACATTATGGTGCAGGAGAATGTGGGAAACAAATTAACCACATAAGCTGAATAGGATCAGTGAGCATATAGAGAACTGCAGCGCCCTCTCCTGGTCTAGGCTGCTCACATCAGGTCTCTGAGTCTTTATGGTCATTTCTGTAGCTGGACTTTGCTACTTCAGGTTAACTATGCTGAACATGTGAGACAACTCCTGTGTAGGAGAGCTGAAATATTTTCTGAATATATTAGTGTTTATAATATACAATCAGCTAAACTGTGTGTAAATCAGTGGTTACCAACCTATTTTGCCAGAGGACTCTCTTCATGTTGAAACCACTATAAATGATGCATTCTGGCTGACTCCTTTCCTTAAGTTAAGGTAATTATTAACATACAACCTTACTGTGGCAGTTCTCAGACATACCTCATTAATGAAATGGTGCAAAGTTTGTGTTTTTAGACTCCCAAAACACCGGTTCCATGTGAATAAAGCACCCAGTTGATTAAAAACTCAAGCCAATACACCTCAACCTGTCTGTGTGGACATGGCATTCATTTAAAACAGTCAAAGCCTCTGGAACCCTCTGCGACTACCTTGGTCAATGATTTTGTAACTAGTTTAAATGCTAAAATTTTAAATGTTATGGATATTATTGCTCCCACCAAGGTGAAGATAACAGCTTATTAATGTCTCTGCTGCTTGAGTCCTCACTGAGCCCAAGAAAGTGGACCACATCAGTCCAGCTCTGAGGGCTTTACACTGGCTGCCTGTTTGTCAGAGGACAGACTTCTGTTGCTGGTCTATAAAGCTCTGGATGGTTTAGAACCAATGTACATCAGCGACTTCTTGACCCTGAATGAACTTAAGGTCATTTGGATCTGGGCTCTCATCAGTTCCCATAGTCAGAACAAGACACGGAGAAGCTGCATTCAGCTTCTGTGCACCACATGTCTGGAACAAACTCCTTCTTATATTCCGCATGTTCTTTCTTCTTCCTTTCTCTTTCGTTTTTAATTTTAAATTAGACTAACTTTTACTGCCCTGTCTTTAAATTCTTTTATTTTTAAAGTTTGTTTTAGTGATTCTTCTGCACCCTGCTGTAATGCTTTTGTTTTATGTAAAGCACTTGTCTTATACATTAAATATTCTATACAATAAACTTGCTTTGCTTTGCTTTGCTTTGCCTTGCCTGTCAGTACTGGAAATTCTGTCAGTAAGCTCATGATTTTATGATTTTATTGTGATTTTTTCTATTTGTTGTAGTTTACTACTTTTTAATGCTTTCTTGTGACAAAATGTGCTATACAAATAAACTTGCCTTGAATAGCTAAACATGTGTTGACTGTTTATATAGGAAGTTATTATTATTTACACAAACTTGTCTCCCACGCAGTGTTCAGAACACAGAGGCTGTGTGAGGCCTTTTGGACATAGATCTATAGTTGAAAATTAAAAGTAGAAACTTTATTAACATCCTGGACCTGACTGAAACTATGACAGTGCTTCAGTCATGACCAGATATCACTGAGGACTCCAAGCTTTGAATCTTTGTCTCAGGGCTTCATGAAGCTTCACCTACCCATCACTAGATTGACTTGAGAAAAAACTGAGAACCACTCCTTATCCAGGCTCTGGGTGGTTGACTCCAGTCAAATGAGAGCAGACCAACTGGCCCCAACTAAAGGACAGACTGCAACAAATAGCGACTCATCCAGGTATGTGGCCAAGCAGATGTCCTGCCACCTCAGTGGAGCTACTGCCGCTTTCGTGCACCGCACGAACACCTGCAGACTCAAAAGGTATGCCCCAGTTTAGGGGTGCAGACTACGTAGGCTACAGAGTGTTCTCCGTAGTCTACACACTTTGAAGTCCGCTCAGCGTTGTGAAATAGGACAGTCTACCTAGCCAAGAAGAATTTACCATAGCAACAACATAGGATGTTGAATCACTTAAACCTCTGAAATTACTGTTTGCATATCATAGGACACTTGAGAACACTGACTGGGTAATACTGTTAAAGAAAAAAAAAGGTCTGCCTTGCAAAAACTGATCCATCTCCACAGCTCTGCAGGTTCACAAAGAACACAAAAGAAAATAATTTAAGCTCTAATCTGCACTCCGAATAGTGTCTACAAGTTGTAATATATGAGAAAAAAAAATCTAATTAACTTATTCCTAATTTATTTCATTTTATCATGTGTTGTATATGTTACGCATACAAAAGAGGATTAACAGATCTTTATTTAACCCCATTAACATTAAGTTTTGGTCTTACAGAGGCAGGTGACAGAACTGTGGAGCCAGGAAAGGAAATGGAGTGAGTCCATCTGGTCCGTGGATTAAGGTCTGACGACGGGGAGTGACTGTGGTGCTGGTGTATATGAGGACTGGTGAGTCAATGGGAGACAGGTGTGACAGGTTGGCTTGATTGGAGAGATGGGATCAGGGACAGGTGTGGAGGATCAGGGGAGTGCCGACGGAGAATTGGCAGGTCAGGCCGTGACAGTATACAGCAATGTGAGGACTAATAATTAAACTGTGCATCAGAGAGGTTCACTTCCTTAAAGAAAAGTCAAATTAGCACATTATAAACCAAAATGACTGTAGCAGCCGTGACCATAACAAATGCTACACTAGGTTAGCTTAAAGTCTGCTTCTCAAATCATTTAATTCTTCAAAACCTCAGGTGTTTTTAACCCTTTAGGACTGACGAGAGCACCAACAAAAGTTTCTGTCAACCCATCTGATCTGATCCAGATTCTGCTGACAGTGGAAATAAAGTGTCCCAATTCAGGGTCTGCGCACTTCGAAGTGCGGCTTTATTGGCAACATATATCATCGTGGTGCGCCAAGCACTGTCCCAATTCATAGAATTAGGAGCCCCCAAATCCACCCTACAAATTTGTTTGGCCTCAAACAAAGGTTGCTGGTGACGCACCTTCGCGGCATCTTTTCTCCCATAATTCATTGAGCACAAGACACTCAGTGTGTCCCAAATCAGGGTCTGTACCAAGCGGCAACCTCCCACGGTAAAATGTGAAGCCTATGCAGAAGTGCAAAAAATTTGCAGTTCACCCCTCATCCGCTAGGGTCTGGCTCCAAAACAGAGCACAGGGGGGTGAATTTTTTTCTAACTCATCCATTTGGATGTTATTTAATCTTGAAATTCAGCATAATTAAGGGCGTGTCCTTGTGATTGACAAGTATGCAATATCCGCGGCAAGAAGGGAGAGTGCAGCACAACTGCGGTTTTTAGCCAGCTAACAGTGCGCCTTAGCTTTAGCCCGCCTACCTTAATTAGCTGGTTAGCTCACGTTAGCGCCGGGTTAGCTCAGTTAGCTCTTAGTTACAGGCGTTTGATGGGTGTCAGTCATCCACCCTCACCTTCACAGTCCCCCTCTCAGCTCCACCTCTTTGCCTATTTTTGGATATTCCAGGACTAACGACACGCGTGACGCTACCAAGATGGCGACGGTGGGAACGCCCAACTTTTGCTCTTCAGAAACCTATGGGTGACGTCACAGAGGCTCCGTCCATCTTTTATATACAGTCTATGGGTTAGACAAAATCAAATTTCTGATCATGCTTAACCCTTTCATAAATTTGAGGGAACAAATTAAGGAAAAAGAGGAAAAGGACAAACTGATAAAACAACAAGAAAAGAGAGAAAAAGACAAAGACTTTTGAAAAGAGAATATAACGATGAACTCAAAGAAGAAGGCATAAAAATGGCTGATCTAAAGAAAGAAGCCTTCAGGCAGCAATGTAAGGAAATGGCGGAAAGAGAATTTCAGAGAAACATGGAGATGTTAAAACAAAAGACTGAGGAGGATGAACACAAAGATTTTGTTAATCAAGCAGCAGAGAAACAGAGAACCAAATCGTTCAGTGATGCCTAAAAAATAGTCACTGACATTCAGATATTGTGTCGCAAAATGTAGTTGCCATACAGAAAAAGCAAGATGCCATTTTAGTTCAGCAAGAGGTGAAAATATCTACAGATGAGAGAGCAAAAGATATCATAATGGAAAAAGGGCTGAAAGAAAACAAAGAGACAAGACCTGCAGACATCAAGTCTGTCTCAGAATATAGATGTGCCCAGGTAAAGGAAAAAAGAGGAGAATGAACTTGAGGAGAAAATCAACGGTCTGTGACGTGACGCCTACTTTTTCTGTCCAACTGAGTTTTTTCCAGCAAAAAAACCCTCAAAATGCATAAAAAAGATACCATGTTTGTCTCCTACCTTCCCCATATATAGAACCACTTTAACTTCTCCAAACCTTTTAGGTATTGGTCATTTTTCTGCTTTCTCACGTGTCAAAACATCATGTGGGGCGGCCGTCCTTAAACTGTAAATAATACATTTTATCTACAAATTCATATGTTGATGATAAATTTGATAGTGACATGTCTTAAAATGTACCTAGCTTGGTTTCTGTAGCCAACTGTTAGCCTGAGGTGACCAAGTATGGTATGGGAACTTTCATTGGTTAAATTTCATAGAATTTTTATATATTATTACTTTTGTCAGATTCAAATTAGTTCTGTGACCATTGTGAGTTTTTCTTTCATTAACAGAAGTGTACTAACAATTTTGTCCATGTTTTGTCCAGGCGCTCAAGGTTGTGGGAGAGGAAGTGCAGGTCAGCTGCATGAGGCAGTCTGGTGACAAGAACCTGTTCATGCGGCCACAAGCTGTAGATGTCATTTTCTACTACAGGAAAGATGTGCATGCTGTAATCTCAGAGCCTGAGGCAGCAACCTCGCGCTTCTCGAGGCTCACTTTCTATGATTGGGTAAAGTTTAGAAATACTTGGGGTTAAAGAAATGTAGGTGATATAGAATAAACTAATACAGCTGTAGGAGAGGAGAGGTGGTTGGGGGAACAGAGAAGAGGTGCAGAAATGGAGAGAAGAGAGGAGAGGAAGGAGGGCACAGGGCCAGATGTCTGCACTCTGTCGCTCTTTAGGAAAAAAGAAAAGAAAAATCTAACGTGTTTATTTATTTTTTTTTTACTAAAATTGTTCATCCCTGTCCAATGTGAGTTCCTGAAGCATGTAATGTGTATTGCACTTCACATTTTTTTGTTTGTTTTTTTATCATTTGTGATATTCAAATGTTGGATTGTTTAAATGTTATTTAAATAAAAAGTTTGTTCAGTTTTCTTTTGTCTAAACTGTATTGTGTACATTTTAAATAGACCTAACTACCTGTGGTTTCCTCATCATTTGGGGCGACCATTTGTCATTTGGGGTAACAAACGAATGAAAATAACTGTACTAAATTCAAAACAAAATATAAGTTTTGGCTTAAATATCAATCAATGGTATACTATAGTTAAGTGGGTACTATCTGTACACATTTAAAAACAGTTTTATGGGTTTTAGATAAACATTGGGCACTATAACTGCATTACAAGGGAGACACTGCCAAGTTTACAACAAATTAAGTCACACATGCCTGTCCTTCTCAAACTGTCAGTTTAATTAGTAATACTTGTCAAATTATTAGTAACATTAAAGAAATATATTACTTTTAAGATAAATCATGGTCGTCCCAAAATGGCTGTTTGTTTCTTAATAATTCAAGTAAAAAAACACAAAAATCTCTTAATTTGGGTTTTTTGCATTAATGGATATGTACGCTATATTACAAATGTTTTTTTTTAGTATTGTTTTGTTTTTAGTATTTTAAATTAGCCTATTCAAAAGTCTCTCCTTATGGTTTCCACTTGGCACTGGTTTCCTGTTTTCTGCAAGATAAAGACACACACACGTGCACACACACACACACAAACCCAGGTGTGATTTTCCTTTGTAGGATGCACTCTGATTAAATGAAATAAACCACTCGGTACCAAACAATTGCAACCCTAAGGTAAACCACTTATTACATTCTGTTTACTAGCAGGCACAGCAGTAATCAATCTCTCACATGTCCTTTTTACTAAATAAGAAAATAAATTTATTTACAAAGAACAGAAAAATTGGGCTGATTTGGAAATTATTGCATTCTGTTTTAATTGACATTTATACTGTCTTCCAACTTTGTGGAATTAGGGTTACATAAGATGTAGAAATTAAAAGAATCAGAAAATCTTTTGTGCTTGTTGCAGCCTGTCAAGATTAGATAAAATTAAATTCCGCTCACTATTGCTGCTACATCATTTGTATTTATATTTAAGTTTTTATTATAAATCCTGACTTTTCTCCAGCAGGTCTAAAACCCAGACTGAACTCTGTCACTGTAACTGTCTTAGGTCACATTCTTCCAAAGTAAATCAACTTTTCAATCAATTTCCAAAATGATGTTTGTTGTGGAAAACTGTCATAATAAAAAATAAATAAATGAGGAAATAAATAATTAAATATGTTTTTTTTTTATTAGTTTATCTATTTATTTATCTATTTTATTTTGCCAACTTTATTTTTATTCCCATATTTTTATTTATTTCCACAGCAATTTATTATTTTTACAATTGTTTTTATTTTCAGTTACTTTTTATTTCCATATTTATTTTTTCCTATGTCCATTTTTTTTTATTCTTCATCCATTAATTTTATTTCCTCCTTTATTTATTTATGCATTTATTTTTACCGTTCTACATTTCCACTTTTCCTAATAAACACGTTTAATTTTCCTCTCCTCCACATTTTTACTTTTCCTCACATATTATTCCTTCGAGTGTATGCTAATGAGGTACAAAAAATGGCATTTCCGGGTTACTGTAGACATTCAATAGTTCCAAACACCAGATCAGACGGCGGTCATCGCCAGTGCATTCCATTCATTTTCAGAAGTAAGTCAATGCAGTCACGAAAATGCATGCACATTCTGTCGGACGTCTTGCAATAAAATAATTATGTCTGTTCAATATGATAAATTTTTGTTTAAATGTATTTTGCCTCTGTCTGTTATAGATATTGTCCTTTTACCCAATGGCCTCCCAGCTTTATTGTTTAGTTCGAATAAGTGTGGTCACAGTCTGTTATTTTTTATTTTAGTGTACTGATCAAGTGCATTGTTATTCATAGATTGATAGAATGTGATGTTCAATATGACTTAGGTTAGTGGAAACATGTTAAAATTAATAAAAAGGTATTGTTCTGTCACCTCTGTAGACATAACGTACCTCACACAGTTTCTTATTGTTGCTTATTCGTGCATCTATATTAAAATCCTTCCTGCCGACCTTTACAAGCCACCTCTTCCTCTGGCCTGGGTCCCTCTGGAATCCATACACTGGGAAGCCTCTCAGACCGGTTGGAGCATCCAAATGCTGCACAGTTCACCATGAATGACTGTTTTCTTGTCTGTAAAATGTTATATATAACCATTACATACAATAGAAAATCACAGAGTGGTGACCTGTTGGGTAATTATCCAGACCTACTGACTTTTCTCCATTAAATTTATTTAAACTAGTTAAATATTTATTAAAACTGCCTTGTCCCCTTTTGCTTTCCATGTTCCACCAATAACTGAGTAATAATCACCTAAATTTATTCCTAATTAACTTATATTTCACCAATTCCCTGTGCATCTCTATTCACTCACCATCACTGTTTTATCTTCCCTCTTCCCTCTTTACTCTTGCATTATGTTTTCCCAAATAGTTGTTCACTTACAGTGTTTGGTAACACTCAGTGATATTAGCTCATGTTACAGCTGTTCTACATTTATGTTCTGTAGCTAATTTAGCCATTACTGCCATTAAAAAAAAATATTTATGAAAAGATTACCGAGGCACTCAAGAAGGTAGAAAATAAAAAGCCTTTATTATCTCAAGGCTAATCTATTAAAAAACATATCAACACCAACGCATTTCAGCCTAAGGGGACTCGCCCTGATGAAGGCCCCTTAGGCTGAAACACGTTGGCGTTGATATGTTTTTTAATAGATTAGCTTTGAGATAATAAAGGCTTTTTATTTTCTACCTTCTTAAGTGCCTTAGTAATCTTTTCATGAGTTCAACTTGATCCCATAACTGAAGAGCACCAGAGGAATACCATTTTTTACACCAAAGCAGCACTCCAGGCACTTTTCTTTTTTCTAAAACAAATTATTTGTTCAGGAGCAGCAGGCAGGAACACTGACATCCATCAGTTTGTCATTTTTCCTTCCTCAAGGTTTATTTTTATCATTTCATTATACACACTGAAACTGATTTATTTACTTTATTGCCTTTCCCTATTGTCTTATGTCATTAAAAACTTTGTTTTTTGAAAGGTTTCACTTGTTTTCTTGTCCCGTTGGTGCTAGTCCCACCAGTAGGTCAAATGAGTTTTTAGTTAAACCAAGTTGTCACTCAGTGAGACATTTCCTTTTACATTCAAACCAAAGCAGCTTTATTTGTACAGCACAAGTCAACAACATGGTGATTCAAAGGGCTTTACAATGACATTAAAAACATAACAAAATATGAAGCATAATTTACAATAAAAAACAAGACATACATCTACCAAAGTTGAGACATTGGTTTTCCAAAATTTGGACGAAGTAACTTATCGTTTGTAGCTTAACAAGTAGCTTAACAAGTCCGTATATCATTGTGGGACAGCAGGGTGACCCCCTGACTTGCTGCCAGCAAAAGTCCTGGAATACCTTTTGCTTTCTGGAATGTTTGTTCAAGACATTGCAAATCTTTTTGGGGTTGGCGAAAGAATGATTCATCGTTGGTTAGCAGAGTATGACTTGAGGTAAGTGTCCTGGAAATATAATACATAAATACCACCTCTTTTTCACCCAGAGAGTATCATGTACAGCATGTTACTGTGTATTGTCTATCAGTTATCTGTATGAGTACAGGGTGAGATTTGACAGAGGGGAAGGTGCCAGTGTTGCCAGATGTACGATAATTATCGTATTTATATGATAATGTAACACTCTGTACGGTGTACAATCAATAATTCCACAAATCCTATAATGTACGATAATTTGGTTCTGCCATTATGTGGCTAAGCTATTTCCTCATTAAACACTATTGGGATGCAGGTCCAGTGACTGCTCACAGTTTCCTGCTTATACGTCATCTTACAACCAATCAATGCTCGTGTAGCCCACAATTACGCATGGCGTTGTGAGGGAGAAGAATGTAAATAATCAGTGTGTGGCGCATGTAGCAATTTGCAGCTAGCAAAGTACTAGCCAAGAGGCACGACATGAGCGAGGATTTAAAAAAGAAACATCTCCAGCAGTTTTACAGGCAAGAAAGGTTCCTTGTACTTCAAATATACATTCATTCCCCTTGAAAATCATTAAGATCCTGTGAAATCTTCAAATGTATTTCCTTTAGTTCCCTAAAACCTGTGTGCCTTTGTGATGTGTGTGTTGTTGTTTCTCACTATACAAGATAGAGACTTTGGAGAAATATGTTTGGAGGAGTCTTGGATCTCTTTTACACCACGTTTAGCAGCCTAGAGACAGAAGGTTTGCTCAGTCCAGACAACGAAATCCAGTTATATGCACTTCACTGGACCTTTCTCCCACACCTCATAAAACATCTTCAGTTCTTAAAGGAAGGGTGGAATAATCATCCACTTCATACCGAGGGTTATCGGTCCCCACGTCAGCTCTGGTCTCAAAACCTACATGAAGAACAAAATCCCCTGCAGGTTCCTTGTACAATAATGTTTTGTTGTTTGGACTGAATTTGGATAAATCGCTGGACACTCTTGTAAAGATCACATGTAATTTTTAGTTTATCTAATGATGTCCAGTGTTGTGCATTATTTAAAGATTAGTTCTCAGTATGGATTTTAACTTTGATAACAGCTCTTCACTAAAATTAGCTGATGTGTTTTAAGTCTCAGTACATCATTAAACCCTCATCTTAAGATTGTATGTTTCAGTCTGTACTTTGTACATTTGGTAAAATGGCTTCTTTGCTGATTAACCTCCAATGTTTTTGGTGAATCTCTATTTAGGTTGACATGGAGTACGGAATTGAGTGGGAAAGTCCATACAGTTGCCACCCTGAGGGAACAGTTGTACCAGAGGTCCAGCTTCAGCATCCTTTGACTGAAGCAGAACTTCAAATGCTTCCAGATATATATATGTGTGTGTGTGTGTGTGTATTAACACATATATATATATACACACACATACACACATATATATATATATATATATACATATGTACATGTATGTATGTGTGTGTGTATACATGTGTCTGGTATGTCTTTGTCTAGGATATTACTTAAGTTACAGCAACACACAAAGTCCATGTATCTTTAGTGGACTGGAGCTTTATAATGCTGCAGTTATTTTACAAAGCACTGAATGGTTCTAGGTCATGTCGTTTTGGGTAAAGCTTTCCCAGTTTTTTCCTTTCTTTTATCAGAATGGGAAAGTATCAACACATACAAGGAATATTTTTCCAGCATATGTTGTCACTCCAGTAGAAAGTAGTGAGATCCATAAAGAGTCAAACGAGCAAAGGAATAAAATGAGTAGAAGCAGTAAAAACTGTTTTAGTAGTGTTTACTTCAGAGTCCAAAAGTAAATTCAAACCTGTACATTAGAGAAGCAAAATAAGAAAAATACATTTTCCATGGAAATCTTTCGATGCTTAGCAGAACATCACCTGCTCCAAGCAGATTTGCTGTTCACCATTGGTTACTATGCTGATTTACCCCTCTAAGAGAACCAATGATTTGTCATCTTATCTTTAAGGTGGAGTGTTTTACACATATGTTCAAGTTCTCCTGTTTTGCAAGGATCCCATGTGCAGTATGAGTCTTGCATGAAGTATGATTAGACCCAGCTCTTTGTTCAGGGAGTCTTTGTTTATTCTGGCTATATGAGATTGCCCAGAGTATGAGAAAAACAACTTGTTTTGTTCTTTTGGATTGTAAAATTTAACATTTTTGATCTAAAACAGTATTTGCAGATATCAGATGAAATCAGATTCATGACAACAATAAAGCACACAAAAACCTACAAATGCACATCTCATGCGTCGGGGCTTCATCTGGATACAAACCCAATAACTATTTTATTTGACCACAGCAATAGAGACTTACTGATAAAAGTAGTTATTTGGATTAGTTATTTGTTAATAGTTATTAAGAATGTAAAATGTAACATGTTGGTAGAAAACACTTTTTACAGATATAAGATCCAAACAAATTGATATACTTTAACAGCCAGCGGCTTCAGTGGTGCGATAACGTCTTTATAAATGTGGTAAAAAAGACCAAGGAGATAGTTATCAGTTTTAAGAGGTGTTCATGGCATCCCCCACTGACTATTAATGGTTCAGCTATGGAGAGGGTGAACAGCACCAAGTTCCTGGGAAAACTCTTGTCTGAGGACCTCTTCTGGTTAACTAACATCACACCCTCGCTGAGACATTTCCCACACCCACCCAACCCGCAGAGCCATCTGGATTGTTGAGGATCTCTCACATCCCTGACCATAACACTTCAGCAGCATCCAGGCCACTTCACAAGACTGTCAGCTTCATCCACCAGGCTTTCAGGGTGCTAACCTCTATTTACTTCCTCCATTTTTCCAGCTTGTAAACATTGCAAAACATAATTCCAAATTTACTTCTGCAGCTGCACACATTTGCACATTTGAACACTTAACTGTGTACCAGTGCAATTTAACTTGTGATGTCTTTTACTTTTAGATTCCTTCTTGTTCACACATATGGTGAACAAAAGTCTTTGAATCTTTGAACCAGCTATTCAAAATTCCTGTATGGTGTCTTCCAGGTGGTGTGAAAAGATCAGTCTCTTCACTAAAATGTTTTATGTCCTCTCTTCTGAACCATACTGTACAGCTTTAAGGCACTTTGAATTTAGTTGTGCATAATGTATGCAGTACAAATACGCCTTTCTAGATGGGAAATCAATAATGAATTATATTTTAATACAAAAAATAAGTAAACTGAAAAAAACCCCAACATTTCATTACCACAGTAACAACTGTGCTTTGCAGTGACAAGCTGAAATAAAACACAAGATGATGAAATTCTGGTACTTTTCAACACTTCAACCACTGTTGCAACAGCAACTTAGTTGTAGGTACAACTTGGGTAAAAATGTAGAAAATTACTATAGGTGGTGGAAAAGTGTGCAATAAACTTTTCTCTAATAAGAAAAATAAAAATAAATTGAAACTAATAGTACAGAGCCCATAAATCTGAAAAACAGACTTTACATAGAGTGGGATTAACATTAATGGAACCAGCCAATAGTCACCACCTGAAAATCTTTTGGCTTTAAAAGCTCACTGAAACAGTAAGTAGGAACTTCTTTGGAGGGAAAGTGAGAGTCCATCATTGTCCCATTCTGTTTAGACCAATCCAAATCCAGCATCAAGGGATGAAATTGCAGAAAGGAGGTCTCTTTCAAAGACACTGTAATTAGTGTAATGACCAGGAAGTTTGAGCTTGTTGAAGCATGTAGATGACTTTGGAAAAGAGCTTTCCACAACTTCGACATCCAAGTCTTTTGGAAGAACATTCTACCCTACCCGGAACTGCACCAGTTTTCCAAGTACATGTGGAGGTGCTACACGTGACAAAAAAGAGGCATTATTTTGTCCCAGCTGTAATTTCATTATTTTCATAACCAATTGCATAGAGGCTAATAAGGTTTATACCATGGTCTGGGTAAATACTCAATTCTGATTGGCTGGAGGGTGTTCATTAAAAAGTGATAATGGACACCTATGAAAGAAGTTCAGCTCAAATAGACTTATTGTTGTAAATTATTGCGCTGACTAAATGGTATTTGTAATCGTGGCAACAGAAACTCAGATGACGGGCTGCAGACACGCCAGATCATGTCTGTGATGCGTATTGTTGCAAAAGCAGCCTGCAGGCTTATTGGGCTCCTTCAGTCCAGGAGAGACGAGAATGGAGCAACATTTTGTCGTCCCACATGTCCCAACTAGCAGTGGTCAGGGTTCACAAACATTAAATCTCCATACTTCAAACACCATGATGGACATGTCAGTATGTTTATGAAATGTCACGATCAACGGCAATGTTGCTTTTAATTTTAAATAGTTCGTCGCCTGTCTTTCCGTCTTGATTATCTTACTTACATACTTGATACAGAGTGAATGCTGGATAACATTATAAAAACGATTTAGAATAGACTTACTTGCTTGATACACATTTAATGATCAGAGTGAATGGTGGATAATATTTCTTGCAATAAAAATGATTTAGGAAACTATCTGTGGACTTTGACTGTTTGAAATAAAATGTCACATCATCCTCTGGACACACACATGCTGTAAGAGCTGCACCCGCCCTCTGAAACAGTACTTTGTGTCATGTAACATAACGTTAAGCAATCATCTCCCCTCCCTCCACTGATCAGGTCTAATACAACAGCTGTGGCCGACCGAGCTGCAGGTTCTGTGTTAGAGCCGGTTAAGAGTCGCCGCTGGATACACGCCAGATCACGTCAGTAACGGGGCGTCGCTGTGAAAAAAGCCTGCGGGCTTATTGAACGATGTAGGAAACTATCTGTGGACTTTGACTGAAACAAAATGTTGCATCATCCTATGGACACACACAAGCTGTTAGAGCTGCACCTGCCCTCTGAAATGTTTGTGTAACATAACTGCCCACCCAGCTGCAGGTTCTGTGTCAGAGCCTGTTACCTTGGCAACGCGTCACCACAAAATTGTCCACTCAGCCGCTTTGTGAAAAACTTACAATTTTAATGGTAAAAAACATTGCTGCATTAATAATTTAATATTTCTTTCGTAAGTGACCATAGTATAAGCGGGATAATGCCCTTTGAGGTGTCCATTATCATGAATTAATGGACTTCGCGGAGACGGTTCACGCCTCCGCGTCGTCCATTAATTCATGATAATGGTCACCTCGTCAGGCATTATCCCTTACATATTTAAAACAACGGTTTCAAATTTACATGCTAAAGTCCCAGTAATTTCTGGGAAAAAGGTTGGGCCTAAATGGTTTGTAATACATGATTAACAGACATCAAGCAATTCCCCAATAAATGTGTCTACATTTAATTGTATAAAATATTATATGCGTCTTGTGTCATTGCCTTTGTGTGTTTTATGTATTCACAGTGTTAGCAGTCTTGTTTGACTACTATGTGTAATGACAATAAAGGCTTTGAACTGAATTGTATGCACGATTCTGAAAAGACAAATCCTTATTGTCACTGCTTGGTCAATTTAGAAACAACAATCAATCTAACATACAATTTTTTAACTATAAAGGAACGTGAAATTCCAGAGACAGTTGGTCTATTTTATTAAGTGTTTCCCAATGTGCTATATTGGAACCTAAATGCCAGAAGATTCATGTACAGGCCAGGTGAAGTACAAATTTAACTTACTTGTTTCAATGAACACGTAGGAATCCAGTCATCCTACATGTCTTCCAAAGAAACCTCACTATCCTCATCATCATCCTCATTGCTCAATGTTGGCCAGTTTCTCTTTTCCAGGACAATCTAGCAGAAAATTTGTCATTTAAGAGAAATTAGTTAAGAGTTTAACTGTCATACACTTGAACATGCACCACAGTATTGGTCAAAGCTATGTCATATTTGCCTCAAAAAGCATTTTGCTTTGCAAATGTGAATAATTGATTTTTTAAATCTATTGCCACTTTGTGTTTAAAGTCATTGACAATTTTATTTGTACTGAATAACTTTCTTTACAGTTATTCTATGCTGGTCTGTGTCTACTTTAATAGAGGCTTTACATTTATATCCATTTTTAGTTGCATGAATTTATTTTGCAGACTCTGGGGCTCGGGGCTCGCTGTTCTCTGGCCTGCCTGGGTCATCCCCCATGGAGCATTGTGGGAGGGTTATGTGTGATGTGACTGTGTGATACTGAGTGCTTATGGGTACAGCGCAGGGGAGGGTGTGAGTGAGGGGTTATATGGGGTGGAGGTTGGAGTAGGTAGGTGGAGGGTGGGGGAGGGGTGTAAATGTCTGGAGCATCGGGTTATGTGCTGGCCTGCGTCGGGTGGTTGTCTGAGGGGGCCCAGTTCTCCAAGGCAGGTGCAGGCCCTCTGCCTTTGCAGGGGTGGGCTGTCCCAGGGCTCCTGGGGCCCTGGACCCTTCGCTCTGGCCACCCTGGATGGCCAGTTTTGGCCCACTGGGGCCTGTACACCAAGACTGTGGGGGGCTCTGGGTGGGGTTCTCCTCTGCCACCCTCCGGGTGGGGCTGGAGTCATCTTCAGGGTGGGGTAGCTTGGGTTCGTGCTTCGGGGCTGCTGCTGAGGGTCCAGCTCTCTGGGCTGCCTTAGTCTGCCTCTGGCCTCCGTAGAGGCGCGGTTGCATTTGCATGATCTCACTCATCACTCCTCATCACTGATCACTCCTTATTCCCCATCCTCTGCATTCTGACACAGTCACTGAGTTGTCCAGTGGGTTTATACAGTAAGAGATCATTTTTCTTTTTTTTTCTGTGAGTTTGTATGTGGTTGGTGTTGTGATACATTTGTGACATGTCTTTTTGATTTGGTTAATTATCTAAGAACTTTTAATTACTGGCAGCTCTGTTTTTCTGTAAAAGCCGTAGGAAATTTTCTGTGCTGCAGTTTGTTGTCTGGTGATAGTGTGGATTGAAGTGTAGTTGCCTTCTATCTATGGTGTTTTTGTCTCCTCTTTCTACTTTCTGCTTTCCCTTTTTGCTTCTTTTTGCTGTCTTTCTTCTTTTTCTGTCCCCTCCGGTCAGGTCCAGCAAGATTACATAGATTCCATGATTCAAAGTAAATAAATAAATGACTATCAAGAGGAGCCTTATACCCCTTGGCAAAGTAAACTTGTTCGGCTCAACACTGCAACCAGACTATCATTCTGCTTGCTAAGATGCTGGACAGGACAGGTTTTAAAAAAAAAAAAAGAAGCAGCTTAAATAAATACAACTGGACATTTTTTCCCTCAGTTTTTAAAGATGCTTCACATCTCATCCAAAAGGTCTCCAGTTTTAAATGAGCTGTCTTTATTCAAGTTCTTAGGATGAGCATAATGACTGAGAATAAACACCAACACATGAAAACTCATTTTGAAAAAAATTGATTAAACAAACTGACAGGATGTTAGGTTAGATAATGATCTGTTATATACATAAACATAAGCAGATTAAATGAACAAGAATAAATATATGATAAGTTTTTCTAAACTTATTATGGATTTTTTTGGTAATTTTCTTCACCATTAAAACCCAGTGGTGATTGTCAATATGTCTAAGAAGATTTTATCCGCAACAACAGCAAAACACTGACAGGTAAAGTGAAAAACTGATAATTTATGACAAAGAGGATACTGGAAAACCTTTGGTCCTGAATTTAATGTGGATTTTTCTTTGAAACAAACTACCAAGCTGACTCAGCACAACCCCTAATGACAATGGCCTCCAAAACTGATGAACAGCAATGAGCTGTATCCCACATAAGACCAATTTAGCAAGGGGGGGAAAGGCTTTATATTCACACACCAGTGGGTCAAAAATGTTCTGATGGTACAAGAAGCTGCTAAGCAGTGGTGACTTTAATGTTGTGGCTGATATGTGTTGGCTCATTTTTACATAGTGCTATTGGGACAGAAAAACTCAGACTCGTATAACAAATTATTCAAAGACATGACCCTAACTGGAATAAAATGAAAGCAGACTTACTAGAAAACAGACTGTCAGGAGAAAACACAATGTAACCCAGCACTTCCTGGAATCATGGGTTAGTTAAGGTTAGGACCAGTTTAATGTTAAACCTAATTAAGCTACATTTGATCATCTGTCAGCTCATATGACATCACTTATAGTAATAGATCTAATTCTTATATTTTTATCCTGGTTTCTGCCACTTTGATAGCTTAAAAGCACAGCAAGATGTTGGAAATTCAAAACAGGTCAAGTTGACAGAGTTTAATGGGTTCCTTCTCACTGGTAGCCAAGTCCCCGTCGTTTGAAGTGGCAAAAGAGAGGGATGGTGATACTCAGACAAACAAACTGTAAACAGAGAAGACGAGGAGCATGTTGATCCAGCTGCAACAATGATTTGCAAATACACACACACACACAAATAAAATGCATCAAATAAAAATTAAATGTTTAGAGAGCAATGTTCAGCTTATGGTTTTGATTTTACAAGCTGAATGCTAATGCTAACCATGCTAATGCTAACAATCACTCAGCCTACTTCCTGCATAGTTCAAAACGGCTGTTAGCCAAAGTTAGTTAACATAGCTGAGTATTCAGATATTTTCTACTCTATCAACAGATGATAGAGACCAAATGTCAAAAATATGTAGAAGTAGTAAGCATATGCTCACTACTAGCATAGCTACTGTTTATTAGCCATTCTAGTAGTAAGCATATGCTCACTACTAGCATAGCTAATGTTTATTAGCTAGGCTCCAATTAATCAGTCAGTGATTCATTAGACAAATTAGTTTTTTTTTTTACATTGGTATTCCAATGTTGAATTCTCAGTTTGTTTTGGTGCCCAAAACTAAACAATAATTACATTTAGCAACTCCTGTTTCACTCTGTACAGGGTGCCACATGAGCATAACAACAGATTTAGATGTTTTTGTCTCAAGCTGCACAAAGATGTTGGCTTCATTTGGCTGCCATGTTTACTTGCTTAAACATTAATGCTGGACACTGAATTGTTGGTTTTAAGTATTGTTTAACTATTGTTGGGAGTAACTATCACTATCATTTAAGTTATATTTGGTCTTTCGGTGTTTAATATCTGATAGTAAAAATGGTTACTGTTTTGATGAGGGGAAAAAAGGAGGCTGAGAGAACTATACCTGGATGATGAACATTGTGACGACTCCTGATGCCGTACTGAGATAGTTATGGGCAAACCAGTACCTCAATTTCACCAGACAACCCTGGAAGGTCATATTTTTTTTGCTATCATTTACCCACTAACAACATCTGGATAATCACAAAGTCATGTGGAAAAGAAAGTACATCCATTTATTTCTAAGGTTATTTAATATGTTATGTGTTGTTTACCTGTGGCTGTACCTATTTTATACCTGGTCAAGACCATTATTTTTAGCTTATGTATGCAAAATTTAAGAGCTGGAGGAATATGTGCTTTCCTTTTCACGACTGTAGATCCAATTTCACACAAATATTCCCACTTTATATAGTGGTTGTAACAAGAAAGGGAAGTAGACAAACGAGGAAAACAACATAGCACACAGGTAATGATGGAGTTTGGCAGCATTTTTATTGCTGCTTACTGAAAACCTGTCTAGGACTGTAACCCACTAGCTTTTCATCTACTGATTGGACAGGCTAGATAAACTGAGGTATAGACAAGCAGCAAATTGACTGTCCATGTATAAGGTTTTGTTTAGAGTATGTCTACAGGTAAATTTGGCCACTTTAATTCAATACGCACATAAATACCACAGCCATAGCTGTTCCGATTTGCTACTTATAGATCTCTTTAAAAATCAGTGGTTTGCATAATATTATAAGTCACCTCTTTCCAGTTGGGCTGGTCGGCAATGTTACAGGGATCTTTAATACAGCAGGAGATGGGGATATCCCCTTTCCAGTCGGCCTCACCATGAACTCCACAGCATTTAAACTGTAAGGAAAATAAGAGCAAACTCTAGTGGAATAAATACTAATTTGATCAGGCTGCAAATATGTGAAAACGCAAGTTTATATGTGATGCACCATACAGGCTATTAGCCTTCTTTATTATAACTGAACAAAACATAACTGTGTTCAGTGGTTCCAAAACATTTTTTATAGGGCCCCCTTTATATTGATGACAACAACAGAGTCCAATGTCAACTCTGCTCACTGTTTGTTTATTTCTAAAGTAATCAACAGGCTTTTTTTGTGTTCAGGATGAGAAGTCCCTAAGTAGTGTTATAACTTGCTTGACTTTTAAACTGTCAGATTCTGATATTTTCAGACATAAAACATGCTGAGGTCTGTCTTTATCACCCCACCATTGACCATTACCATTAACTGACCATTACCAGGGCAAGACCAGGGCAAGATATGCCTCATCATATTTCTTTATCTTTTTTTTTTTTTTTTTAGGGGGAGGGAGGGGGGTTGTTGAAATGTCTGTTATTGAATTACAATTGTTTGTTCATTGGTAATTACACACATTTGTCAATGTTTTACTAGTAGTCCAAAAATCACAACTTTAATTTAGCATAGTTGGACCCCCACTGTCATAACTCTGGGACCCCTAAGTTTGGGAACCACTGTGTTAATCAAAGAGCTTTTAAAGGTGCAGAGTGTAACAAAATAAGAGATCAGTGAGAGGAAAAATTTAAATATCATTAAAATTATGTTTCTATTTTATATATAATCACTAATCACTTTTCTACAATAACTATTATTATTTATTTTCATGGCAGATGTCACGTTCGTGCCACCATTTCTACCACAGTGTCTCTGAATGGACAAAGATCTCTCTGTGTTACGTGACAACCTATGAGCTTTAAAACTGCAGAACCGGCTTTGTTTGATAGGTGCTAGAGCACCATTTGTGGCAAATAACGCTTCAAAAGGCACATAGAAGAAGACAGTACACATATACACAATTTTAAAGTAGCTACCTGTATGAAAACATGTTTGTGTCTGGAAGAATTTTGGCCATTGACGGCCATCGTCCATTCACAACCGTGATTGGTAATTGCTATACCCATCTTTACCACTAGATGTCAGTAATTCCTAAACACTGTACATTTGAAGGCATTTTTAAACTAATTCATACACATATATATATATATATATATATATATATATATATATATATATATATATATAAAAGCTGAGTTATTTATATTTACCAGGTGCTGGACAGCATCAAAGTCATCTCTAATGTCCTTGTGCTCTGGACTATCTCTGTAGATCTCCAAGCTGCTCATCAGGTCCTTCTCAAAGTATGTGCCAATCTGGACAAGATGAAACCAAATATCACATGTGGAATAGAGTGCACCCCAGTGGCTCTGGTTTCAGAGCAGCAGATGCTGGCACTGGTGGTAATAACAGCATGACCTCATCACAATTTAACAGAAGTTTTATTTGTTGGATTTCGCTAAAAAATTGATCAGCCAAACCAAGTTTTGAATGTGTCAAAAGAGTTGAAGTATTAGTCAAATCACAGATTCACTGTGGCATGTTTCTGTCAAACAATGAACTATATAATAAAACGACCCCTTCAAAAGATGCATGTCAATTTTTGCTAGCTGTTCCCACCTGTGTGTTTAAAATACAGATATGAAAGATTTCAATTATGGAGCAAAGTGCATCTTTCAGTCATTCTGAGGAATCATCATGACTGGCGGATTTCACTGTATAAGTGTAGGGAGGGCTGTGGGTAAATGGGAGCTAGTGATAAACCAGGTGTCTGTGATATGGACGCTGCCGATTAACCAGTCGATCTGCATTCCTGCTGTCTTCCTCCTTGAGCAAGATCACATGAGGGAATGAATGAGGCTGGAAATATAAAAGGCTGAAATGCTTTGATAACCCTTTGGTCACTGCTGGGGATCGGATGAGGAATTCAGTCATTTGAGAGGCCTCAGAGTAGAGGTCCCTGCTACTTAACTTAAAACATGCAAGTTGAGGTGGTTTGTGTATCTGATTAGGACTGTTTCAAGTCACCTCTTAGTGGAGGTGTTCCAGACATCTTACCAATAGGAGGACTTAGGACAGATCAGAAGTTACTGGAGAGATTATACATATGTTTGACGAGAAAGTGTCTGAGCAACCGCCATGATGATGGAATGCTTCAGTTCCTTAGAAAAGAAGCAATGCTTCCTTTATTATTTCCTGTATCATACAACAGATCATTCTTTATGAAAGACAGTCGATTGTTTCATCCTGCAATTCCTTGCAATGCTACATATTTCTGTTTAAAATTCAATAGATTTCCTGCCAGTAAAATCACAGTTGCTCTAACAAGTATGAATAAATTTATACTGTGTTGTTTCCCCTTTTCACACAGTGATGCACAACACAGTTAAAAATGAGAGTTTAGTACAAACTAAAGTGCAACATCATAAAAAGATTCCACTAGCTGAAGTATCTAAAGCAGCTTTTGAGGAATTGTATTGAATCTATTCACTTTCATAGATGTAGAGCTGAATCACAGCTTAAGTAAATGGTCGGATTGTTATCATAGTATATCATCTTTTCCTTCCCAATTATTCCAACCATCCTTGCTTAATCCTGTCATGTTTTCCGACAAGGTCAAGGAAAATAATTGAGGAAAATACATTAGAATGTCTTTTTTGGCCTATTCAGCCATACGCTGTATCTCTGAGCTGACTTGGAAGCATGGTGGTATGCACCCAGAAGAGCTGGAGAAAGTGAGGTTCTGGGGATCACTTTTCGGTAGAGGATGGATCCTGATCCTAAGAGATCAAGTGAAGAGCTCACACATCTGCAGGGAGCTTGGAGTAGAACTGCTGTTCCTCCTTATTGAAAGGAGTCACCTAAGGTGGTTCAGGCATCTGATTAGGATGCCTCCTGGTCACCTCTACTTGGAGGTTTTTTCTAGGCATGTCCCACTGGGAGAAGATCCTAGGGCAGACCCAGGACCCACTGGAGGGATAGTGGGTCCTGGGACCAGAAACACATAGAGGGAAAGGTTTGAGGACGTTTGAGTCCAAATTCTTTTATAAAATTAATATACACGTCAACAGACCAGTGTGAACTCTCCTACCTCTCTGCTTTGGACAAAGAACACACAGGCCATGGCCATCTCCACCAGCATCAGGATGAACAGCAGAATGTAAAACTAGAAAGAGTCCAAGCAGATGACCATCATATTTAATTAAGTAACCAAGCAAACATCATAGATCAGTGTTTGAAAAGAATAAATGTCATACTTACAGTAATCAGCATGCAGCGATTCTCCTTCATGCCTCCCAGCACTCCCAAATAACACACACAGGTGACCATGGTACCAGTGGTGACCAGGGTATTGGCGGGGTAGATGAGCCAGAAGCTGGTGAGAGAAGAAAACCTGGAGTGCATCATCTGGAACTCCCCCAATGCCACCACGAAGGCACCACACAGCTCCAACACAGACAAAAGAGCCAGAGGAGGTTATCGTTCTGGATATGTGAGCTTCGATTTCTGTAGCTAGGCCATTAGTTTTCATGAACTGGCTTATTTGAAGGCGGTTGTTATAAATTGGACTTGTAGATTTGTTGTAATTGAATCATCAGTCACACCTTGTTGTGGTATCCATTGTTACAGTCGGTGCTTGAGCCAGTCGTAACATAATAATGGACATCACCACTTTGCAACTATTGTGTCCCCATCTAGACTGACCTGACTCATCTGAAGCTGGTGTGGGACACTAGATATGAACAAGGTTTCAAAAGAGTGAAAAGTTTAAGCAGTTCACCACTTTTGCTGCTCAATTGAACTGGAGGTTGACGCTAGTGGTACAGGTGCTGGGAGGACTGGTATTGATCACCCTACCTGCTTTTTTTCTGCAAAAGCTCTCAGGGCCATGGAGAAACTACTATGAAAAACAAGCCTTGGCTCTGTTGTGGGCACTGCAGGTGTATATCAGTTCCTCTTTTGTTTACACGGACCTTAACCCTATGCTGTTTCTCCATCTAGAGGTTGATACTTTGAGCCAATGTTGTCTAAAACTATGATTTGGACATTTATTACAAGAAAAGTTAGGAAAACATTGAAGGTCTGTCACAGGTTTATGAGTAAGGTAGTTGATTTTATATATCTGGTTTTAGACATTCACCGTACCAACCAGTGAATCTGGATGAGAGCAGTGTTTGAGAGAGCTGCATGTGTGTGTCCCTCAGCACCTACCCAGCAGAGGAAATGAAGAAATGTCACCATACCCTTCAGGCAGCTAGCACAAGACTGATTCATCTTTCCTGAAATTCTTCCTGTAGATGATCCGGAAGTCTTCATAAGTTTGCATCAGTTTCATTTGAAAAGAAAAACAGATTTCAGATTAATTTTGTAGATGTAGATGTATTGTAGAATTTGTAATGTGAGAAGTAAAACAGGTGGAGCTGCTCCAGTGTTTACAGGACACGACTGTTTGATGTGTCAACACTGAGCCAGAAGCCACAACGTACACCTCTGTCCTCTCAGTGCTGTGTTAGTCATTATTATCTGCTCTTTAATCCAGATTAAACATTTGTTACAAGTTACATCTACATAATTGTTTGGAGAAAGCAGCTTACAGCTAGAGGCTGTTTTCCTCATTTATAGTAGCTTTTATTTCAAGTTAAGTACTAGATTTTTTAACAATTCTTCTACAATTAATGCTAAAATATGGGTGTGAGAATACATAATTCTGAGTCAGTGTTAAAACACTAGTGGATAAGCTCTTTTTCACTACTTTCACATTTCTGCAAAAACTTCATTGTGTAGCTCCTGTGGAGAAGTCGGAGATCATGATCAAACTGAAGACTTACCTTAACCACGCCGTATCCAACAATATCCCACAAACAGATGCAGTGAGCAGTTTTTTGATGGTGTTCCCAACCATAAGGGAAATAACAAGGAGAAATGATGACCGAGGCCGCTGTATGTCTACCCAATATTTACAGCTAACATTGAGGAGGAGGGGCATCCACAGTTGGCAGAACATAGAAACAAGAAAATAGCACTACATGGCATCATATCTGCATCCAGATCATCCAAAGCAGAATAAAAGTAGAACATGTCAAAGTTGTGCTGCAAAAACTTTCATACAAATGCAGACGTTACATCTGGCTGTGAAACTAATTGGTGAAGGTAAAGAAATAAAATGAAGAGACGCTCAGGAGGAAGGAAGGACTAAGGCTAATTGTAAAAAAAGGACAAGAAATATTAATTTTCTGGCATTAAATTTCTTTGAATGCATTTTATTGAACTTTACATTTTTTAAATATGCTGTTTTTAGTCAGTCACTTAATAGATAATAAAATATTATATAATTATAATTATTATATAATGTAGTAGTTTAAATAAAAAAATCTGAAATAAAAAATAGAAACTAAAATTAAAATAAGATTCAGTTGTTTGTGTGATGTTAGGAATCAAAATATTCCTAAATAACAATGACAACCTCCCAGTGGAAACCCAGACCAGTCTCCAGAGAACCGGAGTCACTGAACTGCATTACAAAACAAAAAAAAACAAAACGTGGATTTTTCAGAAAAGATTACTGAACAAATCAACCCGGATTCAAAGTATCCAGATAATCAGGGAGATGCGGAGGATGTGATCTGGACATAGAAAAGTCAGATGGAAATGCGGCGCCTTAGACAGCTGATTTTTGTCCAGTCAGGTTTGATGTTTTTTTTCTCCAAATAAGACGGTGACGGACAAATCCAGAAACTGAAGAGCTTCCAGACCAGCAAGTAACGTGATGGTAGCTCAGATTCTCATACAGCTGGCTGCCTTTGGAAGTGGCTCACCCAGCTTTGTTGGTTATAGAACAGATAACAGCACCAAGATGGATTCAGAAGTTTGTTCACGCATTTTTTTCCAAATATGAAGTCGTCTGTGAAGGATTTCAAGGAAACATTTTGTTCTGAATACAAACAAAATGTTTCCTCTGATCTTTCATTTCAGGCCAGATGGTTCCTCTACAACAAGACCGTGAGCTCTAACGCAGCGTATCCTTCATCATGAACACAAGCTGGAAGATAAACTAATAACACAGGCGTCGAAGGCTGACACTACACCGATAATTAAGTCGGTGGGTAACTTAGTGGTTCTTTTGTAGTCTTTTCTTTAGGGAGATGCAATTTTAACTCATCCTCCATAAAACAGTAGCAGAAAATAAATCTACCGTATTAAATCTGTATAATCTTATTTCGAAGAGTTTCACCACTTTAAGTAACATAAACAAACAAAAACACGTATGGAAAATCACAACAGGACCTTTTAATTGAAAATAAGTCACAGTAGCATGAAGAAAATGTGTTTTTCATTCATCTTCTTTTCTGACAAGGGTTTAGATTTTTGAATAAAACCTGCTGATCATCATCATTCAAATCATTCACTACAGGACTGATCAGCTCATGTTGACTAATGATTACAACAAATGGCTCAATATTAAACATACAAGCTACGACAAAGACAAGAAAAACTGAAAAACACTGGAGGACAGAAACATGTAACATCGATCAGTGAGCCAACATCAGTCAGACAAGAATACATTAATCATATGTAAGCCGCGCTTTCCATTTTCAGATCTCCCTGAATTTAGCAGTTTGCTGGTTTGTAAGTTAACAGCAGAATGAAGGAAGAAGATGAAGATATCTTCCTCCTCTTGGAGGAAAATCAGCGGTGAGGAAACATTTTGGAGAGAAGACATCAAGTCGACTGGCAAACATGGTGTGTGTGTAAGCAATGCCTCTTAAAGACAAACACTCCAGTAACACTACAAACTACACCCATCACCAGCTCCTTGCTCACATCCAATCTGAATCATTTCATGGTGGAATATCTGCTAACATCAAACCTTGGGATTTACACTCCTACCAAACACTGACTAGAAAACTCTGAGCAGGTTTCGCTTACAGAGTAACTAACCAAGAAAATAACAGGTGACTAAAGGCTGATATGGCTCCAGCGCATTCAAAAAGCAATACAAGCACATTCAAGTTTTTCTACTTTACCTCTTGTAATCCTAAGAGACTGAATAAATTCAACTGGACTTACTTTTCTTGGTCCTGAAGATGTTTTACCTTTCATCTGAAAGGCTTCTTTGATCTTAACTGGGCTAACTTGGTGGGAGTTTCAGCTTATCAGACTAAAAGGAACATTGAAATAAGACATGCTAAGGTCTCTAGTTATGTGAGGTTAAAGATCTTCAAGAATTAAGAGAAACATGTAAAGTTTCTTTTAGTCAGACTCCTCGGATTACCATGAATTGGACGACTGAGAATTTACACCAACACATTACCTGAAGGTAAACCTTTTAGCCAATGGGCTCCTAAATACACCAGCAAATACATATTTAAGTAAGTGCTGGTGTTACGTGAATCAGCTTCAAGGTACAAACTATAAAAAAACTACAGATTTTCATGAAATACTTGTATTTTTGTTGGCTACTCTTGATGCTCGTGGTGTGAACAGTAGGTCACCGGTGTACGACTCAACCAGAAATATCAACTTTTCATAAACAAGTGTGAAGACAGATGCCTGCACAGTGGATTTCACTCTGCAAGGATACACGATTTACTACAAAATCTTACAACATAAAAGGTTTGCTAACTAGATGTCTGTAACCCACCGAGTATCCATCTCAGCCTGGTGGTCCAGCTGTACTGCTGCTAACCCAACTCATAAATGTACCTTTGCAGAGTGAACCCCCCTCCTTCCTGCTGATAAGGAATCAATAACATCATGTTATCACAAGTCAAAAGTCTTCTGTGCAAAAGACTCGGATGAAAAGCCCTTTATGTCCGATGGATGCAGCAAGTCTCTGGTTCTCTAGCTTGTTTTTAGTTCAGCATTTTCTGTGTCTTGTAAGCTTTTCTAAACACATTTGCAGTACTTTTATGACACTACCTCTACAGAAACAAAGCCCAGCAGCACCTTTTCCAAAATTCAATTAATCATTAGAGATAAACCTAAAAAATCCCCATGACCTCCCGAACCAAACAGCTGTTTTATAGAAAATAAAGTATTACTGAGGTGAAATGTTCCACAGCTGCATCCATGTGACATCAGTGGGAAGGCACCAGTTGTTACAGGTTCAACAAAACAGTAAAAATTCATTTGCACAGACTCGGTTTACTCTACTAGCATTTATCTGATGCTGCAGATGGCTGCTAAGTTCACAGTGTGTGCTAAAGCAGAAATCTAATGCTTTCTGATCATGAATTCATTAGCTGATTGAGAAAAATTATTTATTGACAGGGTCTGGTGAGATTCAGCGCCCTAAACATGAAAATTGGAACAAAACCGATACCTGGTGCCCAGGATGGGTAGGTAAACCTTCCTGATAGCTTATCACCATGGGGAACTGTTAGCTGGAGAAAATAAATGCAGCCTTATACAACAATGACCACTTCATGGGAGCTCAAAGCTCCAGAAAGATTGGAACATAAAGTCACCTTGTCTTTAACTAATCAGAGCTTGATGCTTTGAGCTGCACAGGTCATTTTAATCTCTTCTTTAATCATGCATGTGTCATCAATGGCACATTTAAAAAGAGCAAACATGGCTGGATTTGCTCTGTAGGCTGCCGGAAATTCCTGCCCAGCTCATATGTACAGGAGCTCAGTACAACTAGACTTTTTCAGTGCAACCAGAGGACGTCCACACGGATCCACTGGTCTTCACAGCAGCTGCAAGTTAGACTGAAGTGGAAGTAAAAGGTACCGACACAATGTGCAACGTTCTGCCGACCTGAGTTAGTTCTATAGGTGAAGGGTGTACAAATGAGAGGGGCAGCTTCAAACATCTAGATGATTTTATAATCGATCATTTTAAAGAGTCTGTAGTGAAGTTGCAGCTGAAAATAACCTTGTGCAAAAATGTGACTGCGAGCTGCCGAAGAGCTAACATGGAGTCGAGCTTTTATGCTAAATGAGTTTAATCCGATATGAAAGGAACCAAATGGATAAGTCAGTGAGGACTGGTTTATGGTTAAATACACATCCATCACTAGTATCCCTCACTGTCTCTGTCCATTCTGAGATGTCCAACCTGCCCCCATCATTTGGACTCTGCTCTCCAGAACCCTGCAATGTATCGGTAAGTGTCACAGAATCAGATTTTCCAGCTGTTCTCAGTGCAGATGGGATACAGCAATCCCACTCTACGTAAATTGAGATGAATAAATTTCTTTTCTTAAAAAAAAAAAAAAAAAAAAATTATACATATACGTATATATATATATATATATATATATATAAAAACCCTTTTCTCCACCGAAGCTCCTGATCACATGTCATGTGGAAAACTTGAAAATATAAAAGACTTTACATCAGGCTCAGCTGTTCATGATCTCTTTACCAGTTCATCACAGACACAGGGGTCAGATCCACGAGGCTGTTGGTTCAGTCTGTTCAATCATGTGGTCTTTGTTGAGTGCACATCGATGAAGACAACGCAGACTGAGGACCTGCATGGATCCACCGCTCTCAGTAGAAGCGTTTGCGTTTGTTTTCCTTCCAGCGGCCATAAAGAATAATTGCGACCACCGCCAGCACACCCAGGCCCAGCACTGAGAAGAGGAGGGTAAAGAAGAGCTGGACACCGCTCATTCCTTCCTCCTCCACTTCCACTGCAAGGTAAAACAATCATTAGCAAACAGATCAGGTATTCAGCTCAAGTAACACGTAAAAGTTTGTTTCCAGTTACTTTGCAAAAATGGATTTCTTTTTCTCCAAAATCCCTCTGCCCCCAAAAGTGTGTACCACAAAGGCCAAAGGTGCAGAAATGGGTTGCATTTACTTAAAAAATAGAGGAAAAGAAAGAAAGAAGAGAGCCTCCTGCACTGCAGGAAGTTGGCTAGCAGACAGAGTAGAGTCGTCGTCTACATTAAATGTATGAAGAGTCCAACTAGTTAAAGGATCCTTTTGCTTATTATTTGGCCTTTACTTCCTGCAGATAAGATCATCTTGTTAATAAAAAAGACAGCATGGATCTTCATTTTTAAAGTAATTAATTAATGCCAACAGTTAATTTACTGCGTTTAAACTCAGTTTTTTTAATAGTCTGTTTCTTGCTCCCTCTGAATGTACAGACATCCACATACAGACGAACCACGAGTCGCAGGAGGGAATGGAACTGGACTCGCATGGACCTGGACTCGCATGGACCTGGACTCGCATGGAACTGGCCTCGCATGGACCTGGACTCGCATGAAACTGGCCTCGCATGGACCTGGACTCGCATGAAACTGGCCTCACATGGACCTGGACTCGCATGGACCTGGACTCGCATGGCCGTCATCACAGCATTTGGGGGGTGAGCCGTGCTGTGAACAGGTTTTCTGTCGAAGTCTGTTCCTCCTCCTTTTGCCAAAGTCCACAAGGGTTCGATAAAAACCCTCCCCCCACGTATTGAGCTTGTTTCACAGAGTTACTACACAAAGTGTGAAGCCCAACAGCGTTTTTGTTTTTTTATTTTTAAAGTTTTAACTTTTAAAAAGTCATTAAAAACAGACTTCCCCACACAATATAGAAAAGGAATCACTTTATCTGTTCCAGCAGGGCTGGAAATTCACTTTCAGATATATTTCCTGTGTTTAGAAGCTTTATTATTCATCCTACTGACTTGTTAACATTTAACGTGTGTGTATAATTCCTGAATTTTTCATTCTTCTCTCTCATATGTATTTGATTTAATTACATTACTATTTAAGTTGAGATTTACAGGAAATATTTTAACTGTTTTAAACCCTTTATTTGATATAGATCTACTTTTATATAACGTTTGCAATACACTACTTTTAATCATTTAAGATGTAAGAATACAAATATTCTTGACTGTGTGAAATAAAAATACATTCCTTCCTATAAAGGCACCTCATAATTAATACTTCATAACTACCTAATTTTATAAATTACTGGGCTGTGACCATAAATTATATAAATTTAATCAGTCTGTCTGCTGGCAGGATCAAGGCAGCTGTGCTGTATTTACCATTAAACTGTTTCATGTTGTCAACTCTGGGGATGGTGACCTCCTCTTCCTCCTCCTCCTCCTCCTCTGGAGTCCTCTCTATGGTCAGCTGGTACAACTTCATGGAGATGATGTCATGGTTATCTAGACGGACGAGCCAACAATTATCATTTAAACAAAATAATTCCTCCAAAAGTTTTGATGAACTTCAGCGTGGTGATGTGGAACAGAAACTTTCTGGCTGTAGCAGCTAAAGTTAAGTTTCCCAAAACCTATAAAACCTGTTTCGTGGGATTTTCAGAGGTCATACCGGACAGGTCTCCGGTAGCGGAGGAGGCACCGAAGAAGTAGCCCATCGGTATCCGGACTCCTGTGACGTCAGCACAGTCTCTCCATTCCTGTTTTCCATCTACGTCCACCATGAGCTGGAGGGTGGAGGAACAGAACAATTCACTGGTAAACATCCAATACAGTCATCTCAAATTATTTTACAGGGTTTATTTCAGAGCACAAACATTTTCAGAAATTATCACCATCATCCAGGTTTTTAAACCCAGACTCACACAGACCAAAACATTTACTGTTAATTTATTTTCATTAAAATGCTGCACGTGTCCTACCGTCAGTCTATTTTTGGAGTATCTGACCAGAAGAAAGTTGTCGTAAACTGCATTGCGCGCCATCGCTGAGCATCCACCGAGCTCAGTGGTCCGCCCATCACGGTCGTGGTCGTATGGCAAGGTCCCGTTTCCAAGCATCATGGATATGTATGGGAAAGTCCTCTGTGAGAGAGACAGGGAAGTCAGATTTATCGTCGTCTTCCAGTGGGGCAAACACAGGCACCACTGCAACGTCTTTCAAAACACAAAGACCCTTTTCTGTACAGCAGGAGACCAAAAGAACAGGTTTTCCAGACTGAGCCTCATTATGTTTTTCCATGCTGTCCAACGTTCAGACAAAAATATCAGCATTTTTTTAAAACTCTGAAGATGGAAGCAGTCATGCTCCAGCAAGGAGTTTTTCTCCTGCTCTGTTGTGACGCAGAGATTGTCATGCACATCGAGGGAACATGCACAGCTAAACAAGCTGAATATACGTCGCTGGAGTCATTTCTGAGTCGTATAGCAGCTTAAATGGATCCAATACTCTTTGAAGGTTTCATTAACATACATGTTATCTCAAATCTGAACATTAAGAGTATTTAGAGCGACTCCACTGAAAAAAACAGTTTTCACTGGGACATTTAAAAAGTGTTTTGCATCACATTTCAGTCATATTAAGGAAAACTAGTCTGATGAGATTTAGAAATGTGACGTGACTTCATAGCTGAGTTTAGCTGACATATGAAGGTTAAATTATTTTGTCATTATTACATGTGTCAAAATAACATAATATGTATTATGTATGCATATTTATTACAAATATTTAATAAAAAAGTTAAAAATTGAAACACCTACTACAACATTAAAATGTCCTTCTGGGTTAAATAGAGTATGATGCCTGTTAAGCAGAGACCCCTCCAACCCAAGAAAAACACTGCATGCAAAACTAGCTCCGCTTTTCTGTTGGTAATTTTTTCTCTCTTAACTCTCGTCGGTTAAACTGGTCATGACCCAGATTTTTTGGTTTTGGAAAATCAAGCTTAAACCATCTTTAAAAGCCAAAAGGCATTAATGTCGAAACCATGAAGCCAGAACCAAAACTAGAGGTGCCTCAGTGGAAGAGGGGTTGATGATGCCAGACAGCACTGATGGATGACCTCAGACGGATGTAATGATGTGACAGAATGACACTGTGAACATCTGGATGAGTGGATGATCAGTTCTCATGCAACAAACACCAGCTTGTGTTGCTACCTGTTCTCCAACTTGAGTCTTCTGTATTCAAGAGGTTTGCAGAAAAAAATAAAAATAAAAACTCATGAGAGCAGTTATTTCAGTGTCACTTTGAGAGGCTCTTTGAATCTGGGTTCATATGGTGAGGTTACTGCAACACAAATAAATCCCTCAGCTTTCCAGGAATATCACTTTAAAAACATCTGAACAAGGAAGCAACCTAAAGATGAGGATTGAAAACACTGGATTTTTAAAAGAAGCTACAAGTTGTAACTCACATCATGGGTCTTCTCAGCATTTGGGTATGTGTCAACAAATATCCCAAGTCCAGTGAACTGGTTCATGTTGCCGTACACAGGACCTGCAAACAACAAAGCAGTTATTATCTTAAGGTAAATATTTAAAATAAACTTAGTTAAGCGTAATGGTCACCAGAAGTGTAATTTCAGCCTAAAAACTGTATGAAGCAAATCAATCTTCTCTTTTCAATCAAAACAGAAGACACTTCCTTATGGTTTTATTAGAAATGTTGCCTCCCCAGGTGATCAGATATAAACTTATTGGTAAAGATATTGAACTCAGACAGCAGGACGAGTACTGAGGCAAACAGAGATGTTAGTTATGATTATTTAAATCACATTAACTGTGGGGCCATAAAGACCCATTTCCATCTCCTCAGTCGTCACACAATGCTACCACACTCAGTAAACACGTCTTTGAAAGAAAAAGAAAAGCTCATCTACACACACAGACACACACACAAACCAGTTCTCCAAGGAGAGTCTAAGGTAAATAATAAGGACATTTGTGTTTGCACATGGCACCCTTCTAGAAGATCTGGAAACATATCAGGACTCAATTGCATGTGCGAAGCTGTCTAGAAAAACACATTTACTGATGGTAACATCTCACATGGAGGTCCTGACAATAACAACAGCGTCTCGCAGAACATAAGAGGCGAGACTGATTCATTTTTAAAGCCAGAAGTTCCCTATTCTATTCTAATCTACAGTCATTTAGCAGACGCTTTTATCCAAAGCGACTTACATTTGATAGCAAGAACAACGCAAGCAAGAATTCAAACATGATGGGACGTCATAATTAAGTGATAGTCAGACTGCTGTGAGTCCAGTTGGACCCAGGTGCTGTCATGTAGTGCTAGAGGCAGTGCATTTTTTTAAGTTGTTTGTAGTTTTTTGTAAGTCATTTTGTTTAAATACAAGATCACAATTTCATCACACAATATCATCTTGGGCATAAGTGCACACAGCTTATTCACTACTTGGTTGAACCAAAGAGCTGGACAAATCTTTATAACTCATTCTGTTGAGTAGAAGAGTGAAGCTAAGTGCAGAAATGCTCCTTAAACAACTGAGTCTTTAGCTTGCTCTTAAAAGTGGATAAGGACTCTGCAGATCGGACGGTGTTTGGTAGATCGTTCCACCACCGGGGGACAACAGAGGAGAAGAGTCTAGCTACTGATTTAGCGTCCCCTTGTGGTGGGAGCACTAGGCGTTTTTCGCTGGCAGAGCGTAACTGTCAAGAGGGAGTGTAGCTCTGAATTAAGGAGTGAAGGTAGCTGTTTGGGTTATTGTTTTGTAAGCCAGAAGCAGAGCTTTGAATTTGATGCACTGCAACTGGAAGCCAGTGGAGAGCGATTAGCAGCGGAGTGACATGAGCTCTTTTGGGCTGTTTTAAGACCAGATGTGCTGCTGCTGCGTTCTGAATTATCTGCAGAGGTTTAACGGAGCAAGCAGGCAGGCCAGCCAGTAAGGAGTTGCAGTAGTCAATGCGTGAAATGACCAGAGCCTGGACCAGGAGCTGGGCCGTGTGTTCAGTCAGGTAGGGTCTGATCCTCCTGATGTTGTAGAGAGCAAATCGGCAAGATCGAGCAACCGAGGCAACATGGTCCTTAAAGGTCAGCTGGTTGTCCACCATGACACCAAGATTCCTGGTAGAAGACGTAGGTACAAGTGTGATAGAGTCGAGCTGCACGCTTATCTGTGGCAGTAAGGAAGGATTGGCTGAAAAGACAATAAGCTCAGTCTTGGACAGATTTAGCTGAAGGTGGCGATCCATCATCCATGCGGAGATATCAGCAAGACATGCTGATATTTGCATTGAGACGGTTGTGTCGTCAGGTGGGAAAGAAAAGAAAAGCTGAGTGTCATCTGCATAGCAGTGGTAGGAGAAACCATGAGAGTTAATGACTGCACCGAGTGAGGAGGTGTATAGTGAAAAGAGAAGAGGGCCAACCACCGAGCCCTGAGGCACCCCTGTTGTCAGCCCATGTGATCTGGACACTCCCCCTTGCCAAGATACTTTGAAGGATCTTCCTGTGAGGTAGGACATAAACCATGAGAGGACAGATCCTGAGATGCTAAGCTCAGAGAGTGTGGAGAACAGTATATGATGGTTGACCGTGTCAAAGGCAACAGACAGGTCCAGCAGTATTAACTAACTATTAGCCTGGGCTCGCTGAAGTCCAGTTATAAATAATAAACTAATCTGATTATTCCATGCAGTTGTATTTATCAGAAATTATGATCCAACATAACCTGCAGGACAGTCTAATAGCATCTTCTCATGTTGATGTAGCGTACAGGCTTGTACCCCAGAAGGTAGTGTTAGTTACTGGACCCAAATGCAGTTTTATGCACATTGTTTAAAACCATTTTTAAACTAAAATATCATCAGAAAATTGAATCTTCTGTTGGGCAGCAAACAGAACAAATAACTAACAGATGAACTTGTTTCTTTGCAGCTGTCACACACGGAGACAGAAAACCAAAAAATTGTGGTCTTAGGAGGAGTTGGAGCTAGGACAGCACACATGCTGCTACACTGATATCTCCAGGCAGAGGGTGTAGTAGAGACATGTGATTACATCATCTCACTGTTAAAAAAATGACAAGACTATGACTCAAAAAACTGCTTGTAATTGAAAGTGTGATAAACTCTTTAAATCCTATATTAAGAATTATTATTTAGTATAAACTTACCATTTTGCATGCGATCTTTGGTCAGCCAGATAGCAAGTCCATCTCCGTGTAAGTTCTTCTTTCCTTGGCCATGGATTTTGAAGTGCACCTTGAGCTCCCAATCTTTCAAAAACAAAGGCTAAAGAGCAAAAGAAAGGAGAGCTAGCAGAGCGGTATGCATCATCAGAAACAGATAAGAAATATATCCTTTTGAAACACACTGAATGTGTAAAGATCGGTTTCATATGCATAAAAGGCATCAGTATCATCTCATTTTCAAAACTGCATTGTTTCTGAGTTGCTGTACAAGAATGAGGCAGGATGTGTGAGGTTAAGGTGTGGTGGGTTATGTTGTAATGTGTAGCACAGCTGCATTCTGCAGATTGTTGTAGATGACTTACGATTCGGCTCCACACAGCCCCCTGTCTGCTCTGCAGGTCTGGTGTAAGTCTCACTTGATCAGGTGTCACCATGGCAGTTCCCATCAGATCCCACTGTGAGGAACTAGAGAAACCCAGACCTTCAAAACAGCCAAAAAATACCCATTAATATAAGTATATTCTCAATGGGGAATGAAATGGTCACATTTGCTTTATTTCACTTTCACATTTAAATTTCAGTTTAAAGTTAGCTGAATGACTTGCCACAAAATAGCCTCTAATCAATGAATTAATACAGACTGGGGCTTAAAAATATGTTAAGGTGTATATGAATCTACAAGTAAAGCTGTACAAACAATGCTGATAAGTCATCTATTCTAGTCTTTATCTGTATTGTAAACCAGCTACAGTTGTTTGGCTGGGGTTAACAAAAGCCTTCGTGCCTCGTAATTTAATATATTTAGTTCAGAAAGATAACCACGAGGGGCACAAAGTTCCTATTAGTTAATAATTATCCGAAGTGGCTCATATAGCTCAAAGTATTACGGCAGCTTGAATGATAGGCGCTTTTTGCGATTTAAAAAAAAACAAGAGAAGAAGAAGCTATGATGCTAAGTTTTAAGTCGTTCTCTGTTATCCTGAGTTAGCTAACGTGTAAGCTGACGTTGCTGGACAGTGAACTTACCACGGTATGGTTTTGCCAAAGAATATTCCCGTTTCAAAAATTCCTGGTCCTCCTGGTCCTGGTCGTTTGCCAACACCTGGCTCGTTAACACACAAAAAGCTACAAGCAAACATGTTAATTCACGGGTGTTTCTTAGGCAGAACATCGGACATAAACAACAGAAACTTCTCAGTCGAAACAGATTTAATATCCTGACAGCAGCAGCCATTTTTACACTCCCACTCCGAATTGGTCACGTGATTGCAGGCAAGCAGCAAAGGGGGAGGAGATGAGTTAAACTCAGGCCTGTTTCAAGCCACGCCCATTCAGGGATTTGTATCTACACGCGCCAGACTATACATGTCATGTCAGTCAGTCAGTGTGTAGGACTATCTGGTATGCTAAAAATTTGCAGAAGCAGTTGAAGAGATGTACCTAATAAAGTGGCCAGTTTGGTTGCAGGAAATATTTTTCACACATTCCAGCAACAAGAATTCTTGTGTAATAATCAGAATCAGAATCCACTTTATTGTCATTGCACAGTGGATAACAAAATTGTGGTAACAACTCTCATGTTAAGATATATAAAAATAAATAGAAAACAATATGCAACACAAATAATAATAAAATAAGAACAAATTAAAATAAGTTACTAATAAACAGTGATGGGAATAACGGAGTTAAAATAAACGCCGTTACTAACGCCGTTGCCTTTTTTAGTAACGAGTAATCTAATTAATTACTTTTTCTATCGTTACAACGCCGTTACCATTACCAAAATGCCGTTACTACAAGTTACTGAGTGAAGCTACGAAGTGGTCGTCCCACTTGGTTTAACGCTAGCTTGGCTCACAGACACAGGAGCTCCAAATGTGTGTGTGTTTTCCCCTGTAGTGAAAACAGGGGTAAGCGATTAAGTAATGATGATTGGAGGAAAATTTTATAAGCCAATCAGAGACACCAGGTGGGCGGATGTTTACACACAAACCCAGCACATAGAAGCACACACACAAAAAATCAGAGATGGCGAGTCCGGAGTCTCAGGGAAAGACGGCGTTTTCGAGGTGGAAATGATGAAGAAAATTCTTGAAGTACAGTTGTACCAGTTGTGGTCTTTTGAGGTGCAGTAAATATTAAAACCTCTGTTCAGGTACCAGTCTTTGCTGTTCTACTCTATGCACCTGGCCTGTGAAACCTCTTCTGAAAAAAATCAAACTTCTTTGACATTTTTAAACTTTAAAAAAGTAATGAAATAGTTACTTTCCCTGGTAACTAGTTATTTTTATAGTGGAGTAACTCAGTTACTAACTCAGTTACTTTTTGGGAGAAGTAACTAGTAACTGTAACTAATTACTTTTTCAAAGTAACGTGCCCAACACTGCTAATAAATGCCTTTCATTGAATAATATTGTGTCTGACAACATATAACTGAACACACTAAATTATGAAAAATGTGTGTTTTGCTGCACACTGATGTAAGTTCATTTTAGGAGGCAAAAGGGAGGAAAATTCTGGTAAAATATCCTGTTGTGTCATCTATCTCTGCAAGATTCATTCTTTTGTCCAACATCTCTTGTGGTTCTGTAAGACACTTCTCGCTTCTCAATTTTGTAGCCCTTGATCCCCCTTTTCCCTCTCCATCCTCCAACTTGTAACCATGAAACTAATCTCAGTACAACACTTTGGAAGATGCTTCAGTTCCTAAAATGCTCCTGAAGCTGAGAAGAGGCTTGCAGGTGGAGCTATGAGTCTTTATCTGGGACACATTTAATGCTTATCTGATAGGGATACAACACAGCAGAAGGCTGCAACAAAACAATGGGCAGATGATCTGTCTCCATCACACCTGATTTTCACTCTAAAGACAGGATATCTCAGTTTTGTTAAAAGGGTCTTACCTTAATAACCTCTTCCTCTTTCATTACAAGTTGAAGGAATTAAGACATGAGGAGAGAAATCAAGGATGCAGATTATGCTCACCTTATATCCTGCATTCACTTGAGGTCTACAGACAAAAAAAAAACTCCCAGAAGGAAAAAAAAGACAAAAGATTTCCAAGTTTTACTTGCCAACTTACAGCAAGTAATATTACACACTCATAAAATTGAATTAAACTATTTTTCTGACTTTATATTGAATCTTTAACATGGCACAGTGAATGAATACATGGGATTTAGTTGCAATGAATTTAGGTGAATGTTCACTTTATTAATGAATCAATGTGTTTGGGGGATCGTTCCCTCATGTCTGAGTTATTTGATGGACAACAGCTCCATCTTGAGGCAACAGGGCTTCATGTCTCCATATTTCACTGTACATAAAGAGATCATTTTAACGATAAACACTTTGTCCAAACTAAAGCCAGTCCACCATAATGTTTGGATCTGGTGTGATTTCTGGTTGTTTTGCTCTTTGAAGACCATCAGCGGAAAAGCAAATTCATATCTTCCACTGTGGAAAGTGTTCAGTATATTTTGTTCTTTATTCAATACAGAAATACACCAATCATCCATATGAATTAAAGCACTAACAGGCAAAACTGCACATGTTGTTATGGTGCAAAGTTTTCTGAGTAACACCTTGAGACTTGAGATGTTCTTTATCTGCATCCTGAACGGACAGTTTACAAAAGAAAAGGCTCAATCAGTCAAGTGGTCCTAATGCTGCTTGTCATTTTAGTTTAAAAAATGGGAAATAAATGCAGTTATTTGCAGAGACATACTGTACAAACATAACTAGAAATACAATATAAAAGGGAAATACAAGCAATTTGTACAAATTTTATGAGCCTGAATTTCAATATTCAGCACAAAGACCTTTCAACGAAGCCTGATCCGTGTGAGAAATGCTTTCATGTCATTTCTTTAAGTAGTCCTTAATAGTTCTCCGACTACTGGAAGGACTTTCCAAAGCTCCTATTTGGGTGTTTTCTGCCTTTTGTTTAGTTGTCAGGTTGATACCACAATGCTGAGGTTTGGGTTCTGGATTCCTCACTCCGTCAAACCTGTTGACGCTGATTTCCAGTCCAGTTTTTGTGTCATGTGACATACCTCAGCCTTTTCTCCCTTCCTTAGGAACAGCCACCCTTCCACAGAGACCATTTCTGATGAGACACCATTAAAACGTTTAATGGGGTAAATGGTCATTCTTTTCATCTTTAGTATCTTAATTCCTACTTTTTCTTTTAAAAACAACAGGACATTTCCACAGAAACACTGAGCAGGTAGATTAGCTGAACTGTTATGACCTGAATGTCTCTTCTGTAATAATTCATCTCATTGCCATGTCTCATCTAATGGTGATGTCTGGATCATCAGTAAAACCTATTTGACTCAGCTCTCTGTAGAGTCTGCCTATGGGCTCCTGCTGCCCTGAGGCGCCTCGTAAAAGAATGCTGCTCGGTTCGATTAATGGACAGGACCTGGTATTGACATGTGATAGTGAGCACCAGTCAGGATCCTGCAAAGAATTACAGTAATGCAGTCAACTTTAGGGCAACGCTATTGCTCCTCGGAGACACACAAAAAGACAAAAGCAGGAATAGGAGAACAACCATGAGCTGTTTATGATCTAGTGGTGACTTGGGGCCCTTAGCATTTCCTGTATATGTCCCCTGGGGGGATATTATTCACTTGCATTGAGAAAGCTGCAGAATTCCAGCTGAACCTTGAAACCTGAAACATCAGCGTCTCGCACCTCTCCTGACACCCACACATCACCATTTGTGTATCCTGTAATCCACAGCGGAGACTGACACATGCAGGACCAGGCTGTCTGAGGGGCCGTAAATTCTGCCGAAGCTTATTGGGCGGAGAGGATCGCAGGGCACGCTGTGAGCAGTCGCCTCCTGCTGTGGCAGACTTGCACTGTAATCCGTGTTTGCAAGGTCAAGAGATATTTTGATATCGGCTGCTCACAGTCAGATTCAGTGCTCATCTTTATTAAAGCCGTCCACACCTGTTCTAGTGTAAACAATCGGGAGTGAATGTTTCCCAGGGGAAAGGAAGGCATGTGCTGCCAGTAGTGCAGCTGATGTGTGCTGTGCAGGAGAGAAATGATTTAGTACAAAACACTGGGGTTGGTGTCACAAAGAGCCGAAACATTAAGTGTTTTGCAAAGTTACAACATGCACATTTGGATCAATGTGAATATTCAGTACAAACGAAGAGTTATTCGATGATACGCCAGCTGAGTCATGTAGATCTGGATTCATTATTGAATCATTAAATCAGATCCTCTTCTCAGTTCTGTGGCAGTATGATCAGATCTCTGTACAGCCATCATAAACTACTATATTGTAACGTGTTATGCTTCCAATTAACTGCACAATGTGTCTCCAGTCTCCAGCATCAGCTCCTGTAAGTTACAACATCCTATTAAGTGCTCCATCTAGGATGATCATGCCGGAGAGAAGCCTCTCCCTTTTTTAAAGGCCCAGGGAAGGCTTTTCTCAACAGGAAAAGACTGGCAGTTGCTGGTTGACTTAGGAAGACAGCTGAAGTTCCCAAGCACGATAACATCGACCACGCTCAGGCCTGAAATGGTCCTGATATCTTAGGCAACCAAGGAAGTGGTGCTGCTGGAATTGACTGCCCCAGGGGAAGACAGAATGGAAGAGGTGCAAGAGGGAAAGAGCAGAGTGTTGAAGGCAAGAGTGGAAGGCCTGTCGAAGTAGGCTGCAGGGGGATTACACCAGGTTCTGGGACTCTGAGAAATCTGTGGGCTGTAGAGTCGACAAACCACCAAGAACATCGTGGAAGCCTGGTGGCTCTGGATTAAGAAGGGGGATGAGTGGTTCACTTAACTACCTAGAAACTGTTGCTGACTGATTGCTCCCATCCGGGTTGCCTGGAAGTGGAATTCTGAAGATAAAACCTGAAACCCCCGATGATGCAGATCCTTCACTGCCGATGTGTGTAATATGACAGTGATTTTTGATGGACAAAAAAAAGTAAATAAATAAAAAAAACCTTATCAAAGTTAAAGTTAATCCTATCTTTGAAATATTTCTGAGATGGTAAAAACATGACTGTGCACGATTTTGTGTTATGATGTTGTTGAGCTTGCTGTTGAACTGTCATTGAGGTTACTAGCAGCAAGATTTATTCTGCTGTCTGGGATCTAAGTAAAAAGACCTCAGTTTTGTGAAATTTAATTGAAGGATGTTTCTGACATCCAATGTTAAACATCACTCAAGCAGCATTTCCCAGAATCAGCAGCTTTAACAAGCAAGTTTAACTGTGTCATCAGCATAAAAGTGAATTATATCATCATGTCTTTAAATTGTGGTCCCAGGGGAAGCATGTGCAGAGAATATAAAAAGAAAACTGGAGAAAAGAAAAGAAAAGTGGTCCCAAAAACAATTTCTGAGGCAGTTTCGGGGCCAATACTTACTTAACTGGAGAAAATGAAAGCATTTAAACCATTTTTAAATTGTACCTTTAAAATCCCCCACCCAATGCCTCAATCTGTTTAAAAGGATGTCAGAAATACCAAGACCGAATGCAGCTCTCCATCAGAGCTGTTTCAGAGCTGTGGTGCTTCTAGAAGCCCAAATAAATTTTTTTAAAGATGAGAGTATCCTCTAGTGCTGCTTGTAAATCTTCAGTGGTGCAAACTGTTAGAAACCAGCAGTGATAACAAACACTGAGATTCCTCTTGGTTTACAATCTTGGATTCTTAAATTTCATACATAGGTGTATAATTATGAGTCCTGAGGCTCATCAGTTTATCTGCCTTGGTTTGCTCTGCTCTTGTTGGATGTTTACCAGTTTTTCCTGAGTTTTAACAGCTGGTTTGTTAAAACAAAAGAAAAAAAATCTTAGAAACGGAAGCTGTTAGCATTAAATATACAGCAGTTTCTTTAATGATTACAGCACCGTGTGAGATAATGTTGCACATATAGCACACAGCTAAGGTGGCGTGCCCAGCATCTCGACGGGCCCCGGTGCGAAGCAGAGAATGATTAAATAATGAGGAGACCTTCACGCTGCCTCTGGAAGGCGTGCTGCTGTTAATATACGACCACTTACAGCAGACAGTAAGTGTCTGCCCAAAGACTGCAGACATTAAGAACAGGCAAACACCTCTGGACATAAATATTCACACTTTTCAAGTCAACTGGACTGAAAGAATATTATCACATCAGTCAGCGGGGCTGAAATACACCCGCTGCTCTTTTCAGACACTCTTTAATGGGTTTTCCTTCCCGCCGGCTCTTTGTGCTGACAAAAAGGAAAACACATCTTCTTAATTGAAACACTTTCAGTAACTATTGTCTCCTCCGGTTGTGTTACCGTGACACATTCATTGACCATATTTTACAGCCATGCTAATTTGATGTAGATGATTATTTTATAAATGATAAAACAATAAATACTTTTCATTTCGAATTTAGTACAATTCCAGTTGGTGGCTTAAACTTTTTGATTTATTTTATGGTGTTTGCAGGAAAGTCTGTCTGAAGAAAATGGATAAACAGCAAACTCTTTTCCAGGTTTTGGCTCATCTGTGATGAATGGTGTGAAATAAAAGAGGCTAGAAGTTGTCTGAGCCATGAGGGAATTTGGAAATGGAGGGTTGGCATCTTGTTTAAAAGATTGACATCCTTGCAAAGTCAAACCACTACTTCAGAAAATTAGTAACACTATGCCAGCTTTTGTTAATCACCCTGAAATGTGCTCTGGTGTTCACAAATCAGATCTACTCAGATGGAGAGCAAGAAGGAGATGTCCATCACTTAAACATAACAATGGAAGCAACTTGCTAAGTGTGTGTTCCTGTAGTTAAAATAATTATGATCTTACACAGAGCTGAAAGACTTGGAGATGCTTGAAATCTGAAATCCTGGTGGGAACGTGCAGACTGTTAGAGACATTCAGTAAACATGTGACACTGATGTTTAATTCACCTGCTTTTTTTGCTCACTGCAGCACATGTGACACTGACATTTATCCCCCAGCAAACAAGGGCAGGTAGGAACAAAATCCCAGTAACACTTTGGTTCTGTAATGTTTTTTGTCATGTCGACTATAAAAGCGCTAACACTGGGTTTAAAATAATTAATAAAATAAATTTGGAAATAAACCTTGTTTTACATTCAATGCCAGAAAAGGCTTGTTGGTCCCACTTTTTTACCTCACCATGACGATGGAAACATCATCTACATGAACGCCACCAGCTCACAGACGCTGGAGGCTGTTTTTCATGGAAAACTGAGATTGATGACAGACTGTAAACTCCTCGATCACCACTGCACATTGTTTTCTCTGCTCAATTGGTCATCTATCCACAGACTTTTGCACTGGCAGTGCTTCATTTACAAATCCATCCTTGGGCTGCCGCCATCATATTTATCATCCTACCTGCTACTTCACGGCCTACCGTCCCAGGATTTTATTACTGTCAGTGTTCATACTTGTCTTAGCAAAAGGGCATTCTTGCTCTGCTCCTTTAACTTGGAACAGGAATCAGCAGAATCTGAAGCTGCACACCTTGATCCTATTAGGAGAATTCAAAACTATCCTGAGGGGACTGGAGAAAGTACCTTTTAATTGCTCTTGTTTTTATTGTTTTTCGCTATCTGCTTTATACTTTTTAAATGAACTCTTGTTTTTATACTGTTAGAACTTCCTGTTGCCGTAACTAAATGTGTTTTTGTTTTTATTTGTCCAAAACATGTCTCTCTAGCTAATTAAACTACATGTCTCAATGGAGCGACCTGAATAAAGAAAGGTTAAATAAATAAATGAGATAAGTAATGTCAACATGTTCTCATTGCACATTACATACTTGTAGCAAATCCTACGAAAAGTTATGCAGAACTTTTCATATGACTAATAACTAAGGTTACACATTTATAGATAAATGTAAAAAAAAAATCCTTTTTTTTCTGTTTCATTTGAATATTTTTGTCAGAAAAAAGCTGCCTTTTGAATAAAAACATGCTAAAAGTTCAAATTTATCATTGGGTATAATTTGCGCTGAACTGTAGGGTTCAAACCAAATATTCAGTGTTGCTCAAACTTTTGTAAAATACATTTATTTATTTATTTATCAGTTGAGCCTGGAAGTATCAGCAGTTTTTCCCGTCTTTCCTTTTGGAAATTTGGGCTGTTTGGTTTTTCATCTATATGGGTTTGAGGTAAAAATGAAGCTCCTCAAAGAGCATCATTTTCTTCACAGTTCATTAGTGGAGAAGCTGTTTTACAGTTACAGCTCTCCTAAACATCCAGCCTTCAATCCATCTTCCGCCTCTCAATAAGCTAATAGTTCTAATGTGTCAAAATTGATTTCTAGGGGCCTTCAGCATCCTCCTCCTCCTCCTCCCACAGCTCTGTCTCATCCTCTTCTTTCACTCATCCTCCTGTGCAAGTGATTAATGACTGTACTGGTGCTTCATCTGCCCCCCCAAAGTAAACCTTTGTTTAATGTAAGGTTTGTTCTCTCAGCTAAGTGGAGAAAAAAATTGCCCAGACAGGCTGACTTAGCTGAATAAAAGGTTTATCTAAGGTTTTAGGAATTTAACAGCCTGACACTTCTACATGTCAGCGACATCGTTGGCAGAAATCCGTCTCATAGCAAGCAGTAAAATGCTTTCAAGAAATTCTAAATACAATTAGATTTTGACATATGATGTTCTATGATGTTCTTTCCAGGAATAAACAAGATCATATATCTACGGTTAAACTGCTTGTACTCCTATTCTCGATTTCACATTATGCAGAATGTAATTGTGCTTTCACAAATAAAGTTTACTACTACAAAGCTCATTTAAGATTTGTACAAATCAACTGTTGGTAGAAGATTACATTTAAATATATGAGCTTATAACTATTAATAATGCACTTTAAGGTACAAATGTGTTGGTAAAATTTAATTTCCTTATTACTCAGTATTAGAATATAATGTGCTGATAGGGATTATAATTATATAATTGCATATTTTCATCTTAATATATATATATATGTCTTATATCTTATAGTCCTCTAAAAGTGTATCTTCATAAATCATCAGCAATGCATATCCACAATGTTTGATGGATCTGTGTATTTCATAAATACTAAAACTAAATTTGAAATTTGTAAATTGTTCTTGCTTTTGATTGTTTGACACTAACTTTCTAAATGTAAAACCTAAAATTGGTGATTTTTAAAATGGGCATTTTTCTAGTCCGAATTCCACATAATGTGACAGTTTTGTCTCAGGACTCAAAAACAGAGAAGAAAGACCAGGCAGCGGATTGTAAAAGAATTTATTAACAAAGGAGTTTAAAGTAGTAGATGCTGAGTCTGTAGATGGAGCAATCTGGATGAAGAATTGAAAAAGACTGCTGAGGGAGGAAGGAAGGGAAAAAACTAAACAGATTTATCTCAGCAGGGATTTTGGCCGTAAAACACAGCATGAAACACAGATAAAATGGGATTGACTAAGAACAGTTCCAGGCTTATAAAAAGGAGGCTAACAATGCAGTTACAGGTGAGTCAGAGTCAGGCAGTCTGTAGGAAGGTAATACAGGAGGATGGTTTTGCAAAATAAAGATATTTTCAAAATTCTGACAAAGAACAAATGCGATATACAGATGTTTCCATTGAAGAGTGTTTAATGCATCAGAACTCATCAAATAATGATTATATTTTTCTTTTAATATTTCCATCTCCTCCTACATCCAAACATACTTAAAATGAACTGGTCACGTGACCCCCTACTTCACGTCCAGTGACATGCAAATACAAAAAAAAGTCCTTCACACTTTTGCGATTTCTACCTCAACATTGACACGTATGAAAACCACCTGAGAACATAAAAACTTTTAAGTTTTTTTTTTTATTTAGGTGTTTCTGTTACCACTTTTTAATTGAGATATTTAGGTTTTGCATCGCTGCAAGCATTAAATCTAACTGCATCTTTCACCTCCACCCTTCCTCTTTATCAGAGTTGAGAATGACATCAGCTCCACTACAGAAACAAGCAAAAAATTATATTTCCCTTTCTGCAGCTTTGTAGATTCACCACTTTACAGAACATCATTAAAACATTTTAGTACCATGTTGCTCATGTTTACGTTTTATAATCTGCAAGTCAGAGATGTTTCAGATGATACTACTCTGAATAAAAAAAAAAAAAAGAATTGTTATGTATTCTTGTCAGAGGGATTTAACTTAGACCTGAGGCTGAGGCAGGCAAGGGGAGTACTTTGTGTTGCAGTCACCACAAATGTTCATAAAAACGTAATTTCCCTGTTTCTGTTAAAGGTTGTGACTTTTCATTAAGTACCTCGATCATAAGACAATAAAGAAAAAAGGAGGAAGAGTGTTCTTCCAGAGGGGATCCGAGCAGTTTGGAAATGTCAGGAATGCTTAGCATGACCTTGTGAATCTTTTTCCTTCAAACCCCCACACTCATCCATGCAGCTCAAAGGTTATCTGCTGTTTCACACTGAAACACACATCTGACTGAACCCTGCTGGTGTGAATCACATCCTGCAGACAGAAGCTAAACAGAAAGCACCACAATGAGGGCTCACTGGATTTACCTTTGCTGTTGAAACCAGTGTGGCTACTATCCAACCGAAAGTGTTGTGCTTAATCAAATAAACACACACACACACACATACCTTCCTGGATTGTGATCTCCATCCTTGGCATGGGCGTAGCTCCATGTTGGCTCTCCACTCATGTTGAAGGCACCTGACCGATGGATCACATTAGCCATTTTAACACATGCAAGGTAGTCCTGAAATCTTCCAGTGATGTTCTGAGGCTGCATGTGGGAATGCTAATGTATGCAGGATATTTTTTGTGGAGATTTTCAATCCAGGTCTCCAAATAAAATGTTTGGAAGATCAGCTGAGGAAATAACTAGTGAACACAGCAACCAAAACAGATTCTATATAAACAGTAATGTTCATCAAGGTGCCTCATCCACTCATCTCCTTATGTTTTGCACAAAATCCCTCCAGATAAATGTACCTTCCACATTCCCTCTGTTATTTTTATTCATTTGCTAAAGCTTATCTCCAGGAGAAAATCTCCTGTGGTGAAGTGATTGTGTGTACTAGTGGAATAACAAATATCTATAGTTATAAATACAGTATGCAAAGCTTCTAACAGGGCCACTGCCAAGCAACACTGCTTTGTGGTGACCCTCGCCCACCCCCTCACCCACACCTACCTCCTTAGCATGTAAATGTCATGTTCAGGGTGCTATGTAAACAAAATTAGTTCAGCTGAGAAAATAATACCCTTTTATTGTTGTACTGACATTTACAGAGTGTCACTGAACATGTTAGAAGCTTAGAAACAACAAAATCTGTCAATCAATGCAGTGAAGGATGACACATCTCATTAAAGATGTGTGATTGGCATTAAGTTAAATGAGGGCTGTTCTTGAATTTATTTTTGTGGGTCTACAGCTCACTCTAGGCCAGTGGTTCCTAACCCATTTTCCTTTGAGGACCTCCTTTATGCAACTACCAAAAAGCTGTGCACCCTCTCCCGTCCCGTGTGGAAACCAGTCTTGGTTTTATCCTTTCGTTAGCTGCTTTCACCATAAATGATGCATCCTGGATGACTCCTTTCCTTTGATAAAAACCAAAGTTTAGGTAATCATGGCATTTCTTAGACATCTCAATAATGAAATAGTGCAAAGTTAGCGTTTTGGGGTCCCCAAAACCTGGATGTAAATGAAACACCCAAATGATTAAAAAAAAGAATAAAATTTAAGCAAATACACCTCAACTCATCTCGGTGTGGATATGGTCTTAATTTAAATCACATTGGCTCTGAACAGTCAATGTCTCGGGAACCCCCTGTGCTTTTTGGGGGACACCCTTGGGGGTCCAGGGACCCCAGGTTGGAAACTACTGCTCTAGACAAAGTGGTTTTGCAATTCCTTGAGAAAGAGAATACATAGAGATCTTTTCATTTGCTCACTTTTTAAATTCCCTCCACCCTAACACTTGGTATCCTGTAAGTGCATGATGCATGGGGTGTGAGCTGCAGCTCTGGCCTCTAATAACAACATTCACATACAACATTCATATAACACTGTTAAAATATTGGTCATGTTTAGAGATACAAGACTTTATCTGGATCAGTCGACTGATCCGCAAAAACTTGGTTGTTGAGCCACTACTGATACAGTTCTATGATACTTTTTCATTATTTCTCCCTTATTTCTGAATGCCAGCATTAGGTAGCAGCTTCTTAAATGTGAATGTTAGTTTCACAGTTTTCTAAAATGGCTTTTAAAATACAAGAAAAAAAGAAGATGGGTCGGAGACATACTTCCACTAAGGCTGAATGAATCTCAACTGGCAGGCGCATCATGTTGAATGGTTTCAGTAATATTCTTTAGTGTAAATAAACCATTGATAAAAGGCGTACACAGGTAAAATTTTTAAATAACAAACACAAAGAGCTGTACAAACATTCATTGAAACCAACATACGGAGGACCCCATTAATGAAGGGAGACGAGCTACACTTGACTTTCTCATGGTTCTCCTCCCCGCCTTGCTGTGTGTTTGATATCAGCTCAGGCTTGTCTCTTTTAGCACCTCTGCTCTGCTGTTAAACGACATTCCTCCCACCTCCAAAGCCCAAATATGTTCACTCACACTAACCTGTTACCATTAGGCCATTCATCAACGTTCAACTGTCCAAACATGAGAGGTGTTAGCGGAGACAGAGCGGCCAGAGAGGTCTGGAAGAGCGCCAGCGAGCTTTGCCTCTGTGGATATAAATACTCCATCAGGTATACTTGGTCAGAGAGTTTTAATAATGCAGTTTAACATTCTTGTTAGGAAGATGAGCTAAGTTTACATGCTGGTAAAATCCATCTGACCACCCCAAAATGACATCTTTATGGACTAACAGCTGCTTTGTGACAGGATTCTTTGAGACAACACTAAGAGCTTAAAAAAGAGCTGAAAGTAGGAAACCCATGTTACCAGCAGGGCAATGTGCCCAAAAACTGCTTGGAAGTGTCATGCCAACCAAACTCCCCGAATCCAGTCTGGATGCACCAGGAACAAGTCCAATCCACAGATGCCCCACAACACAACTCACAGGACTCAAAAGCTTTTTTTAAAATTCATGTGATATAAATAAAAGAAGTGAATGAAAGCAGTAGAAATCAATAAAACTTCCAATGATATGAAAAAGTGTTTATACACTTACTCAGGTTGTTTGGCAGTTTCAAAGATAATGATAGGAGAAAAGAAACAACTTTACAGCAGAAATGTTCAAATTTTTGCAAGTCCAAGTCAAGTCTCAAGTTTGTTACCTCAAGTCTCAAGTCTTCAGACCCAAGTCCAAGTCAAGTCTCAAGTTTGTTACCTCAAGTCTCAAGTCTTTAGACCCAAGTCCAAGTCAAGTCTCAAGTTTGTTACCTCAAGTCTCAAGTCTTCAGACCCAAGTCCAAGTCAAGTCTCAAGTTTGTTACCTGAAGTCTCAAGTCTTCAGACCCAAGTCCAAGTAAAGTGGTAACTTTCTTTAGGTTGTAATGAGTAATCTGCTATCTGGTCTGCTAAGAACACTGTACTGTAATATGAAATATCCAAGGAACTTAAAATAATACTGCCCCTTGATCTAACAGCACACTCATCTTTAAATGTTCTCTCCCTTAAATCTGGACAATTTCTTTGCTTTACTAAATTCAGAAAACCCGCAGGTGAACATGGAAAGTTATTTAGATTAGTAAATATGTTCCTGACACATAAAATAAGAGTTTTTAAAATGTAAAAAATCAATCTGGACCCTCTAATACACTAACTAAACTGCAGTATATAGCATTTTCCCCCTGAATTAGAGAGAACAAACAAAAAGACATTAGTGCATCAGAAAAATCATAATAATTCTATAAAAATGTTAAAAATCTTTATTTTATGTGAGATAATTACAAAATATATCTCTGTTAAACTTTTCAGAATTTAATAAAAAAAACAATATTTTAATTGATTTAGATTCAATCGTTACAGGTCCAATAAATATAGCTAACATTCCTTAAGCAGCAAAATCTTCAACCTTATTTTCTAGTAAACATACCCAGTAAAACTGTGTTGTTTCCAAATGGGTCTGATGGTTTATAAGGCTCAGTTTAACATTATAGGTCATGGTAAAGCCAGCAATTTAATTTACGAGTTAATTAATGAGTCATTGCAGAACTTCATATGCTGTTGGATCCATTGATTTTGTCAGGTGTGTTGGAGCAGGGACACAGGACACTGGCCCAAGAATTCCAGATTTGGTGATCCCTGGTTTGTCTCTTTATAGCCTTGTTAAGGTTTTACTACATATCTAGTGCTTCTCAGCTATACACTGAACAGCTGCTTTAGAAGGTCATGTTGTACCAGGTTGGATTCATTTTGCCCTCAAAATCCCCCTTATTCTTGGTGTCATAGATTCAACAAGGTGTTGGAAACATTCCTCAGACATTTTGCTCCACATCCTGACATCCATGATGAGAATCTCCCATTCCACCACATCCTAATCTGATTGAGATTTGGTGACTGTGGAGGCCATTGAGTCCAGTGAACTCATTGTCATGTTTAAGAAACCAGCTGGAGATGATTTAAGCTTTGTGACATGATGCATTATCCTGTAGTCGGAATCCTGCGGTCCTAAAGGGATGGACATGGTCAGCAACAATACTCACATAGGCTGCAGGGTTTACAGCATGCCATGTAGGTACTAAGGGGCCCAAAAGTGGGCCAAGAAAATATCTCCTACACCATTACACCACCAGCAGCCTGAACTGTGGATACAAGGCAGATGGATCCATGTTTAACCCTTTCACAGACCATTCTCTGTAAAATCTAAATGATGCAGCTGAAATGGAGACTCGTCAGACCAGGCAACATTTTTCCATCTTCTATTGTCCAGTGTTGGTGAGTGTGTGTGAATTGTAGCCTCAGTTTCCTGTTCTTAGCGGACAGGAGGCACCCGGCGTGTCTTCTGCTGCTGTAGTCCATCTGCTTCAAGGTTGGATGTGTTGTTAGGAGATGGTGTTCTGCATATCTTGGTTGAAACCAGTGCTTACTTGACTTCCTGATGCCTGTCTATCATCTCCAACCAGTCTACCCGTTCTCTTCTGACCTCTGACATCAACAAGACATTTTGGTCCAGACAACTGCTGCTCACTGGATATTTTCTCTTTTCCAGACCATTCTCTGTAAACCGTGGATCTGGTTGTGTGTGAAAATCCCAGTAGATCAAAAGTTTTTTTTAAATACTCTAGAGTGGCTGATTGGCTATTTATACTAGCAAGCGACTGAACAGGTGTACCTAATAATGTGGCCAGTGAGTGTATATTTCTGTTTATGTATTTTCTTTGTTCTCTATACAATCAAATGTTAAAGACACATTGAGGACTTAGATAGTCTTCCCCAAAGAATGGTCATCAGATGGAGAGGCTGACCTGGTTGGAGGATGAATAATCTACCCGCTGTGTCACTGCCAATCACAACTTTTTGGTCATTTGTATCACATGCTAGAAATAAACCTTCTTTGAGGCCGAAGTTATGATTGGTCATGGCAGAGAAAAGGCCAAGTGTAACCGATGGTAGCCTTGGCTTCTGAGTGATGATGCTGATAGCGAAGTACAGTAAAATTACAGAAGTACGTGAGCCATTTCTTCTGGTACATTTTGTGTTCAGTAATGATGCTATTGTGGTCAAACATAGTTCCTCTATGCATGACAAAGTCTTTCCTGGTATCCAGTAAATCTTAAAGAAAGAGTCTTGTTCATTCCAAGTATGCGGGGTTGTTACTACATGTGTTGAAAAAGCTTTTGGTTTCTCCAGAGGAAGCTACTTCAGTCAGTATGGTCAGTTTGGTCAACAAGTTTGGAAAAGGAAAAAAAAACTAGGAATGACCAGTTAGATGAATCAGTGGACTGAAGGACTTTATAGAATTTAGGCAACACCGGGTTTAAATCTCTGACCAAAATGTCAGCGTATCAACTGCATTGTCAGTAATTTAGGCTGCAGGTTCTAGAAGACAAAAAAACAAAAAAGGTATCTGTAGCTGTAACTTAGGAGGAAGAGCAGTCGTCTTCCAACTGGAAGGCCGGTGGATTGATTCCAGGCTTCCCCTGACTGCATGCCTGAGTGTCCTTGGGTAAGACACTGAACCCTGCATTGCCTCCCAATGTGTGTATTGGGGTATGAATGTTTGTGTGAACGGGTGAATGTGACATGCAGTGTAAAGCGCTTTGAGTAGTCAAGCTGAGTGGAAACGCGCTCTATAAGTATAAGTTCATTTACCATCTCTGTTGTGATATTTGATGATGATTTGAGATAAAAAAATTTCCTTCCCTTGCTCTTTCAGCTGCACCCTGCTACCGAACAGCCAGAAGGATCTGTCCAGTTATGCTGAGCTTTTGCTGGGGAGAATGTGTTACTGGGCAGTGACCCAGTGGAGATCTGTGGGTTTATCCTCAGTGACAGGTTTCACACGCAGCTTGTGGGCCAAACCCACAAATAACAGTCAGGCGTCTTGTTTGCCGCCATCCTCCGGCCTGTTTCAGATTACCGGTTGGCTCTTTGAAGTCGGCTGACGAACACGCAGGGTTTTCCCCTGCTTCTCTGCCAGAAAAAGATTGGGTCATCAACAGCTCTGCCACCCACTGCATATCTTGAATGACCTCTGAAAAAGACATGTGCTTACTTAGGAATTGGATCAAGGAATCTGTGACAAAAGGTCCAGTGTGAGGTATTTCCTGATTTCACAGCACAGTCCTGGCCGTAATACAAGCCTCGGTATGTTGCCTTTAGAAGAAAAGAGCTGTTGCTCCTTTATCACAGTTTCATGAAAGGCCACAGTTTTAAAAGCTGTAACGAGCTACTCTTGTAAGTGGAGAGGTGCTGACTTGGACTGTAATCAGATTCAGCTTGTAGAAAATGCTGGAAAGACAAACTTCATTGTTTCAAGTCTTGTTTCAAGGGGCAAATATTGGATATCCAAAGCTGACTACACAAGGAAAACTCACAAGTCTTATCACATGTTGTGTTCTAAAAAGTGACACTTGAACAATTTTTCTATAACACAAGTGTGACCTTCAACCTCCTGCATATGGTTGCCATGGCTTGAGAAAACAAGGGCAAGCTGACCCCTCAGGTCTGTGTTCATCTTCGCTGAAAACAATAGCATCAACCAACTTCGCAAAGCTGCAGCTGAACTTCATCCTCTCAGTCAAACAGGAATTGTCCATCATCCAGTCCTCCGATGTGCCCTGCTCACAGGTTGCACATCACCACGGTGGTGCTCTGTCTTCCTGCAGTGCAATTAGCAAAGTAGAACTTCCTCCATGGGCATGTTGTTTGTTTACCTGATCTGATTTGATCTGATTAGATCATAGCAGCAGTCTTTAACACATTCTTGAAGACTAACATCGATCAGTGGTGTTTTGAAAATACAATGAGGTGCACCAGGGTGGCACATTTTGGTTGGACCAGGAGCTAATATCTGCGGCTGTGCAGCCTCAGGTCTGAGCCTTTAAAAGCCAAAATTTTTCTACATGCATGTAAAGACTGAGATGAGCAAACATGAAGACTAACAGATGTAAATGTCTGAAGTCAGACACCCGAGATCAGAAAACAAATGGATTCACAAAACAAATGTTGAACTGGTTCCACCTGCACTCTGGATGTAGAAAACCTGGAACAGACCAATTCAAGTCAGTGGGTTCAAGTCAGAGTTTAAAGTGCTGAGTTTGATTAAAACTGAAGCTAGGATTCAATGAGACAATGCATTTCTTTTCTCCTCACCTTAATTTGGTTAAAATACTTATCTAAAACAATAATGCCCCTTTTAAACAAACACAAGATTCAACTTAAAACAGTTTTAAATAGTTTTTTAAATAATTTAAAATCCATCTTCTTGTGGTTTAAATCTTTAATTCTCTGATAAAAAAAAACTCTCTAAAGAAGGAATTTCAAGGGAAGCCACCCCTGAAATTTCATCGACAAATTTATAAACAGTGACACCAAAGTAAATGCTATCTTCTCAATTTGATCACTATCAATATTATTATTTATTTCTATTTGCAACTTGCATTATTGCCCATTATTAATCTTAATTCTTTTATTATTTATTTTTATACCCTTAAAACAGAACCACACTTTAGACAGTAGATTCAAACAGCTACAGAAGAAGAAGAGGTACATTATGCTGATTGGTTGGTAATTGGACTTTCTGTGTCTTTACTCTGCAATATGAGTAACGTATGAAGGTTGTGGGAGATAAAGGTTTTTTTTTTGCTCTCTTTCCACTGAACAGCTTGGGTTTGGGTTGGAAGAGATGCTATTTGGTGTGTTTCCCTGATAAAAGTGGCCCACATAACCACACCAAGCAATACAATTTCTGGGCCCCCTTCAGTTGTAGGTCCTTAAGAGAAAGATCTGTTATGATTAGGAGGGAGCTAGGTGTCACACAATCCGTTGATTGGGGGACAGAAAAATGTCAGTTCTCACAAGAAAAGCAATTGCAAGACATAAACACAGTTCACCACACTTCACCGTTCACTCGACATAAAAATAATAAAATAAAATAAAAGCTACACGTTAAGGTCTGGTAAGCTCTGGAACTACAAACATTCCTCACTAGCATTGCTCTCAGCTGTGTCACAGCATGTTTGATGCCACTCAAGGCATTTGGGCTAAACATCACCATGGCAAGGGTCTGACTTGCTATAGAAACGCTCACCTGAACAGGTAGGCTCATCCCCCTACCGTACGGACCCTAACCATACCACTCAGTGGAAACAGAACTTTTGTGTTCATATCTTGATATTCTTTAAATTAAATTCTTTCATTTCTGTACACAGAATTTGGTTATTGATATTAAAAACAGCTCAAAGCTGATATTTTAGGGTTTCAAGACTCTTTGTATTTCACACATTTATTTTAACCAAAGTTAACAATAATCCTGGAATGAATGAATTCACTGTGATAAAAAGCTGGGTGGTTTGGCTAAAATATAAGTGTTTGTTCACTAAACCCAATTAAGTAAGAAGTTCAAATGTTTTGTTCAAGACTGTGAAATTCTCTGTGGTAAAACAGATCTATTGATCTCTTTACTTCAGCAGTAAATGATTTTACGCCCCCTGAACACTCGGGTTATGTTTAGTCCATGTTGTTTAGACTTCAATGAAATGAGATCTAAGACACCTTTGTGGAAGTTAAGTATTCCTATCTCTGACAAAACATCTCAGTTGACATAATTTGGGCCTTAATCAATACATAAAGTGGAATGAAACAGACGCCTGTGAGATTTGGGTGTAAACAAACTTTCAAGATATTTAGCTTTTTGTAAAACTGCATGTTCTGTTGTTGCATCAGAATAACATGAAATTTCCCAGATCAGTTCTTGAACGTCTCTTCATCCTCCTGTAGTGTTGCCTGTGGCGCATGTTCACTCTGAACCTGGCGCCCTCACTCACGGAAAGTTCTCCTCGGGACGTTCCTACCCCTGTCATGAACCATTGAGCAATAAAACGCCTGTAACCAAACCCAGGGTCTAATCCGGCCAGGACAATCGCTGGCAGAGGGCTACCCCTCCACCAAGCCGAATCCCCGGACACCTTCCCTCCTAAACAGTGCTGCATGTGGGAGGAGACCACGCACTGCTTCATCAGCCGGTGAGGAAACTTAAAGCAGCGTTTTCCTTCTCGTAAAAAGCAACACCGAGGAGACCCCACCCACTGCTGAGTGTCATCCTGAGTCTTAACATGTGAAAGAGCAAATCAGCGTGGACACAGGCTCGCGCACGGGGCTGTGGGACAGGCGAGATAACACATTCAAAAGAAACATAGAGTTAATATAAGCTAATATAACCGTGTTGGTTGATTCATAAAGTTGCAAAACAATTTCTCCCGTTGGGGTCGATGCGGCGTAAAAGTGTAACCTGGTCAGAGTCGTGCGTAAAACTTTCTTTTCCCATTTGGAGATCATGCGCAGCTTCTCTAAACTGTGCGTCCCAAGGGAGGTGCAGCCAACTTTCCCCGCAGAGGGGAGAGATGCGGCCCTTCACGGGACCCTCTTGTTCCCAGCTATAATATCCTCCAGAGGATCATCCCACTCCGAGCCGATTTTTCACTCTTGTCCGGCGGAGCAGTCCTTGGTCTTAAGTCGGCCTCCCGACATTCTGGAAAGCGCTGAGATAGCAGAGGATGATCCCAAAATTTATTTGGAATCAAGTGACCTTTGGGGACAGTTTCACAAATGCGGCACAGAGATGGTCATCACAAAATCCGGGAGGTAAATATGTCACGGTCACGTATGAATGGTGCGCCGCGGAGGAAAGTGAGTGATCTCCTCTTCCCTTATTCCCGCAGGCGTATGTTTCCTCCACTCAAGGCCAGGTGCGCGGGGATGGACAGAAAGGCCAAGTACATTCTGCTGATGGACATCGTGGCGGCTGATGACTGTAGATATAAATTTCAGAACTCGCGGTGGATGGTGGCGGGGAAGGCGGACCCGGAGATGCCCAAACGCATGTACATCCACCCGGACAGCCCGGCCACGGGCGAACAGTGGATGTCTAAAGTGGTCAGCTTCAATAAACTGAAACTGACCAACAACATATCCGACAAGCATGGATTTGTGAGTTATGATTTCGATATTTTTAACATAGATGCAGTAAATGTGTCAAAGGCGCAAATTCTGCGGCCTTATGTTGGCCTTCAAATACAGAAAATACAGCTTTTCCTCTTCAATTTCTTTATTTCTTTGCAGACAATTCTGAACTCGATGCACAAATATCAGCCTAGATTTCATGTAGTTATGGCGAATGACATCCTTAAACTTCCATACAGCACTTTTAGGACCTACGTGTTCGCTGAGACACAATTTATCGCAGTCACAGCCTACCAGAATGACAAGGTAAGCGACTGAATCTTTCCTAAACATACACCACATGATGCAGATGTAGTCAGCCTTATCGATTTAAATGAGTAAATGTGTCTCCTTCTACAAATAATAAGATCACGCAGCTGAAAATAGACAACAATCCTTTCGCGAAGGGATTCCGCGACACGGGGAACGGAAGAAGAGAGAAAAGGTAACTTATTCCTGAACTTAGAAGTCTTTAACGTCAAGTGCAGGCAAACATTAGTAAGCATACAGAATTGCACACAGAATAATCTTAGAATGTAGAAAATGTACTAGCAACAACATCAAGTAGCTATTTTATCTTTAAGCAGAATAAATCAAGACAAACTTCCATTTTTTGAGCCTTCCCTGAAATCAGGTGTTCGTCCTGCTTGAAAAATATCCCTAAACTTGTATTCACTGGCTGAAAGTTGTAAAATTTAAACAGAATGGTCTCAAAGTCTCTACCAGCATAACATAAAACTCTCACCAAGCTGCAAAATTTCCCAAATCTCCAGAAAACATACAGTGAACACACCGCAGAGCCACAGATATTCCAGCTGACAGGGATGTTTTAACAGCACCAGGATCATTTCATCTTTTCTTTTCTAATTAATAAGAAAATAAGTACTTTAAAAGTTATTTTAGAGGCAAATTGTTTCCTCAATGAATGTGGATTTTTTTTTTTTTAATTTAAGCCTGTTTGGGTTTAAAATACAACAAAGATATTAAGACTTTAGTTTTCCATTTCTTTTCTAATGTTTCCTCTTGGATGAGACATACATCAGGTTAGGAAGTACTAAACTTCACACCAATATGCTTCCATTTTTATAAACTCATTCCAGCTTTAAATAAAAATCCTAATGTGTTCATTATCATGGGAACAGCTTCATAGTTAAAATTCCCTTTTTTAGGCTCCCTAAAAAAGCGTTTAGCGGTCATGGTCTTATTTCTTTTCTGTTTAGTTATTGCCGAGGTCCATGCTGAAATAAACAGTTATCTAATCTCAGCTCGGGTCCTTTCTGTGGGGAGTTTTCTTGGTTTTCCTGCTGAACTTTTCACTGTCTAAAAACATGTTAGTGATTGTAGACTGAACATCGGGGTGAGTTTACTGTTTGTCTCTGATGGACTGGTGAGCGGTTTGGGACGCACCCCGCCTCTAGTTTTGGGATAACTTCAGCATGAGACCTTAACAAAGTGAGGCAGGTATGAATTAGTAAAAGTAGGAGTTTTCTCCTTTTTTTCTTCTTCTTTTATTTTAAGGTCTGTGAATTTAAAATGATCTTTTCTCTTTCCAGATGATTCGTTTTTGTATCTGAACATAAATGTAAATATTTTGTCACTAAGGGGCACAATTGTTCTGCAGACATGATGGTACAAAAATGTGTCATTTTAGGGAACAACTGGAGGCACCCCAGATGTCCAGATCTGGCACATTAACTGTACTTGGATTTCTTATTGTGTGCAGAATGATGCTTTGTTTCAGTTATGAAGCAGCAGTTTGATGCTTCAACATCATCAAAACACCTGAACCTGCTCCGGCTCACTTTGTAAAACAAAAACATTCAGTTTTACAGACCGAATTCAGTTCTTCTGACCTTCATCGTTCTTTGCTCTGATGTCTGTCTTATGAGAAGAATAGAAAAAGATTTCATGTGTTACAGACTCGTGATGCAAGTTTCCATCATGTCTGTTTTTCTTTTGTTTGTTTTTTTTATATAAATTGTGACACGTTAAGTAGCTCAAATGATGGATTTCTAACTGACTGAACACCTGCGACAGGATTTTAACCCTTTCATTCACTGTCCAATGCACTGGATCTCTACTTAAAGTCTGTTTTCTTTTCTATTGATGGGTGAGCATGTCAAATACGCTGCCACTCACTGCAGAATCAATAAATAATACATACATGCATTTTAATTACCCAGTTTGTCTCAGTGCTAAACAGGAAAAGAAAATGATTCAGCTGTGTGTTTTATAAAATGGACATATTAAATAAATATGATAGATTATTATTAAATAGATATTTTTATAGAATAGAAATGAAAAAAAGAAGAAAATTCAAATAAAAATAAAGAACAGCATAACAGTATGTGAAAAATTGTGTATAGCTGCTGTTTTTTAATAATTATCCATCTGAAGATTCATTTACAACAAATTAAATTAGAATCTTCAGTCAGTTATTTTCTGTTTTATCAGGAAACTTCAGCCGTCAATGCAGAGGTCAAAAGAGATGAAGGTGACTGATGGGAAGAGTGATCCCATTAAAGATTCTCCATCATATTCAGACATCACCAAGTCTTCAGGTGAACACACACACACACACACACACACCAATGCTTGTTTTTCTTCAACATTTTCTCTGAAGATGAACATAGAAAACTCACTTTTTATCCATTTTTTTTCTTTATTCTGTAAGATGCCTTTGGAGGTGACAGCGACAAAGACAACAATGCTGAGGAGCGTCCTGAACCAGAGGTGTATAAAACCAACCAGAAAGCAGAAACCCGGCCAGCCGGGACTGGACAGGGTCCAGCTGAGGCCTCGGTCCCCGGACAAAACGGTGCGGTCAGCGCAGTAACTGGCTGCTGCTGGTCACCAGACTCAGACAAGGAACCAGCTCGCACGTTATGCAGCAGTTTGCTGCACAGCTGTGTTTATTCTCCGGAATTAAACAAACATCTGTGGGATCTGAGCATCTCCGGCAATCTGTTCCGTTCGGCTCAGATGAACACCTGGTTCGGCCGCATGACCGAGGACGGATCTGTGCCATGTGGCCTGAGGCTGGCAGCGCCTGCGAGGACTCCACTTCCCATCAGACTCCCACAGCACACACTGGTACAGGTACAGCAGTGTGAACAGATAATCGTTGGACTAACTTAAATTAATTGTTTCAACTGGTAACAAGTGATCAACTTAAAGTTCATTTAACTTGATAGTTTAAGTCAGATTTTCTGACTCAGTTTCATGAAACGTCAACTTAAAAGATGAAATATTTGATTTAACCAAAGGCAAATTAATATTCACAATTTTCTTGATAATGTAACTTAAAATTATTTTAATTGGGTACTTTAACATTTACAATGCCAGCATTCCCTGTAATGTCCCCCACAACTAAACATCCCAACAACGTGCAGTAGACTAAATATAAACAGTACACGGGAAGTAAATCACATAACTCTGATATGCAGAGTAAAAACCGTAAAAGGTTCAATTCCTGCTGCACATGACTTTCTCTAGAGCCTTTTTAGTCTTTGCACAATTAGTATTAAGTCATTTGAGTCAGTCTGACTGTCAGGTTGGACATTTAATAAAGGATCTCGGATTAACTTATTTCAATGACTTCGTACAAAAGGAAGCAGCTGATTTAAGTCAAACTGTTTTTTAAAAGGCTTATTGAGTTACGTGAAATCATTGAAAGGATCTGTGGTGGTAAAATTCTGTGATAATAGCCCAGAAAAATCTTCCTCAACAGCAAAAGAAATTATATTAATAGTTAATATACTTAAAATATAATTGCTATTGTCATCTCTTCTTTATAAATCAGAATACTTACAAAGGGTTTTAATATGTTACAAAAACCAAGTAAAGTATGTTTTCAAACTTTAAAATCTTTAGATGCAGCTCTTCCTTTTCTGGTCAAATATAAAATAAGAACTGTGCAAAACTTTACTTTCAAACATTCAGACTAGAAGAAAAAGCAGCCAGTGTCCAAAAAAAACAACAAAACAAAACAAAAAACAAGAGAACTTTGATTGAAATGTGGAGGACTGTTACTTAAGATCATTTAAATAATTAAAACAAAATCTGCCTCCTCACAAAAACGGAAGACTGGCTCAAGACTTTTGCACATTCCGGTCGCTTTAAACAAACTCTGCACAGACCGGGGCGTGGAATTTTTCTCCGGTGGGTTCCTCGGAAGCAGGGTCACCATGTAGGATTAAAAATGTGAAAATAAAACTGGCTTCACAGCAGGAAGGTTGTTGGTTCGAGCCTCTGCTGGGGGAGCTTCTAACAGTGGCCTTTCTGTGTGGAGTTTCATGTTTTCCTCGTGGCTTCTCTTCAGGGTACTCCAGCTTCTTCCCATCATCCAAAGACATGCATGTTAGGTTAACTGGTCACTGAATTCTCCAGAGAAGTGAGTGAGTGGTTGTTTGTCTCTCTGTGTTGGCCTGTGCTGGACTGCCGACCTAGGATGTACTCTGCCTCGCTGCTGCCTCGCTGCTGCTAATTACTGGGATAGGCTCCAGCTTCCACACAACCCAGAATTGGAATAAGCGTCATAGAAAATGAATGAAAGTTAAAAACATAGTTTAAAATCTGTTGGCATGAGCCTTGAAATTGGCCAGTAGCATGTGGTTTCATGCCCAAACAAGGCTGGGAGGCGAGGAAACTATTTAATATGACTGGTTGGGTTTAATATTTTCACATATATACCTTATAGCTAGCTGACCTGTGGGTCACCGTGGATCGGGTCCAGCTCTTTCTCATGTCGTCAATTGAAAGACAAAACATAAAGGTGCATGAAAAGGCCTTTAAATTAGACGGTTTTATGTTGGGCCTCTGCAGCTCCTGCTGCCAGCTGTGGAGGCAGCTGTGGAGGCAGCTGTGAAGGACGTGGACCTGCGATGACATGGAGACGTACAGCAGTAATAATAGCTTATTTTCATGCTAATTGTTTGCTTAAGCAGAAAAACAAAAACTTTATTAGAGCATATTGTACATTGGTTTGCACATTTTTCCTACCTGTAATTTTATTTTATTATTGCCTTCGCTTGTATTTATAGTATCATTTTATTCCATGTGTTTCTCTAAATTAATGTACAAATTTATTTGGATGCCTGGTCTTTTAACATCTACGTTGTGTGCACATAGTTCAGCAGAGATAGACTATGTGCTCTTTGTCTTATTTATTCTACTCAAAGGTTCAGATGTGATTATTTTACTTGGGAAATTTTAGACATGTGCTTCTAATTTGAAAATGGCTCATTCTGTGACGTTCTGTACCGTCCACAAAGACCCCCTGAGCCATGCACCATCTGGAGTGTGGGCTGACCAAAAAAAATAATTTTTTTGTTTGCCCCTGACTCAGTCTGGACTGGAAAGACCAGTGGATTCAGCCAAAATGAGCAATGTCAGGCTCTTTTTATAAGAAACACTTAGGAGAATTTCTATTGAAAATGTCTTAAAAAACTGAAGATTAAATGATGATAATGATAATAATAATAATAACAATAACAACAACAACAACAATAATAATAATAATAATAATAATAATAATAATAACAATAATAATAATAAAAAAATAATAATAATAATAATAACAATAATAATAATAATAATAATAATAATAATAATAATAATAACAATAATAATAATAAAATAATAATAATAATAATAATAACAATAATAAAAATAATAATAATAACAACAACAACAATAATAATAATAATAATCATTATTATTATATAATAATTGTAACAACAATAATAAAAATATTAATAATAATTACAACAACAATAATAATAATAACAATAATAATAATAACAACAACAACAATAATAACAATAATAACAACAATAATGATAATAACAACAACAATAATAAAAATGATAATAATAATAACAACAACAACAAAAATAATAATAATAACAACAACAACAACAAAAATAATAATAATAATAATAATAACAACAACAACAAAAATAATAATAATAACAACAACAACAACAAAAATAATAATAATAATAACAATAATAATAATAATAATAACAACAACAATAATAAAAATAATAATAATAATAATAATATTAACAATAATAATAATAATAATAATAATAATATTAATAATAATAATAATAATAATATTAACAATAATAATAATAATAATAATAATAATAATAATAATAATATTAACAATAATAATAATAATAATATTAACAATAATAATAATAATAATAATAATAATATTAATAATAATAATAATAATATTAACAATAATAATAATAATAATAATAATAATAATAATAATAATAATAATAATAGGATTTTATGCCTGTTATTTCCAGCTATTTCAGTTGTAGATAATTTATGGAATTTTTTAAATAGAAATTTAACAATAATCATAAGGTAAAGTAGCTATAGAAGGTAAATAAGAAAGAAATGACCAGATATAACAGATTTTTTTGATAGTTGGTTTATAATAATTTCACTGAGCTTCTATTTGTTGAAGTGAATTAGGGTGGTTTGATGTGAGGAGGGATCAGACAGCCAGCAGGTCTGTCTACATCTGGATACATCTGTCTGCTCCTGCTGCAACTATTGTAAACAAGTATGAAACGTGATGCATGAATGTGTTAACTGGTGACAACGTCTGACGAAAGGATGTGAGATTTGTGCACACAACGTTTTAAGAAAAGAGAAGAATAACTAATCCCGTGGTTCCCAAACTTTTTCTGAGGGCCCCCTTTTCATCGACGACGACGTCAGTGTCGTTGTTGTTAAATGGTGCAACGTTTGAAATGAGACTCTGATAACCAATTAAAATAATGAAAAAAGAAATAATAATAAAAAAGAAACATAAAAATGTTTGACAGGATATTAATTGCATAAGCAAATTTCACAACCTTTGGATGACAGTTTCCAGCAGCTTGGAGCATAGCGGGTGTGTTTTTGTCTCCTTTGGGGAACAGCTAAAAGGGCAGGCATGAAGGACCTGAGCGGCCAAGTTACCGTTTCAGGAAGGTACTCCAGTTTAAGGCTGCGTGGTGACATGCACATTAATACAAGCTTTAGAAATGAGTCTGAAAACTTATAGCTAATCAAGTGTAGAGTTTAAAAGGGTGTAACATGCAGCCAGCACACACAGCAGGAGTCTGAATTTATTTTGAGATTATTTGTTATGTTGTTAGATGAATGAGATGAGACAAACCTCACCGGCTGGTTATAAAAGTGGATTATTCTGTCTGTGGTGCTCAGAGGAGAAACTGCTCTGATTTTAGAGCCTTTTTAAGTGATAAAAGGACACTTTTGTGTCGCTCCACACATGAGCATTGAAATTAAAGCCTTGTTTCTGTCAAGACTGATTCTGATACTGATTCTGGTCTCTGTGATGTGTCATGAAACCGAATTGAAAGCTTTTAAAAAATACAATGCAAATATGTGTCCTTATCTGCCAAAAAGGAAGCTCTTGAACATGACAACATGTCTACAGGATGTTATTTATGTGTTACAGGACATAGTATGAGCTACATCTGCCATCGGTGTTGCTGATGTTTTTGTTTTTACTCTGTACAGTCTCATTAAGGTGAGGACAGACAACAAAGAGCTAACCCTAAAAACTTTGTGCAAACTGATGAAGTTAACTGGGTGGAGAAGACGGTAAAAGCAAAGCAGAGCAAAGAGTGTCTCAGTCCCATATGAGCTGGGAGGACGGTGTGCCAGGCCGAGACAGCCAGTAACCGGCTGGCCAGTGTGATTACACAGTTACTGGAAAGGAAGGGCAGTCAGAGAGGGAGGGGGAGACATGCAGCAAAGGGCCCCAGGCCGGGATTCAAGTCAGGGCCGGGTGCACTGAGGTGCTGTAGCCTATGAGGCGAGTGAACTAAACACTGCCCACCACATGTTGTGGTACAGTCAGAAGTTTTTTTTTTTGTGCCTAAAACTTCCACATTTACTGTTCCGAGAAACAGCAGATTAATGGCTTCTGGAGTGGGAATTTAAAGGGACTTTTAACCAAATGTGGGAAATAAAATGTAAATTTAGAGATGAGTGCACAAAAAGGTAAAAAAAAAAAAAAAGATGATTAATAAGACAAAACTAAATTATGGCTGGTTAAAAAAACAATCGATTAAACTTTTTTTTTTGTTTTTTGTTTTTTTAAAGGCAAAGACAATTTTCTAAGTATGAACTAATGTAAAGAATATTTCATTTTAACATTTTAACAAACTCAGACTCTTCTCCTCTGTTGTTCCCCGGTGGTGGAACGATCTACCAAACTTCGTTCGATCCGCAGAGTCCTTATCCACTTTTAAAAGCAAGCTAAAGACTCAGTTGTTTGAGGAGCATTTCCGCACTTAACTCTTCTACTCAACAGAATGAACGATTTGTCCAGCTCTTTGGCTCAACCAAGTACTGAATAAGCTGTGTGCACTTATGCCCAAGATGATTTTGTGTGATGAAATCGTGATCTTGTATTTAAACAAAATGACTTTCAAAAAACTATAAAAAACTAACTAAAAAAACTAAAAAAAAAATTATATGCACTGCCTCTAGCACTACACCTGGGTTCAACTGGACTCACAGCAGTCTGACTACCACTTAATTGTGACGTCCCATCATGTTTGAATTCATGCTTGTGTTGTTCTTACTCTCAAATGTAAGTTGCTTTGGATAAAAACGTCTGCTAAATGACTATAGAATAGAATAGAATAGAATAGAATAGAACAGAATAGAATAGAATAACAGTACAGTAATATTGAATAAAAATAAGAAATTTTAAAATAATACCACTAAGCACAGATAAATAAAATTGTATCTAATAAATTTTATGTCTTATAATCATAATAAAATAAATGAAAATACTAATTCCAAAAATTATAAGACACTATATATAGTGTTTTTATTTTCAGCTTCTCTAGCAGACTTCAGCTGGTTTGGCGAATAATAAGTGGGAGCAGCATCACCAAATGTTTGCTTTTTTATGTGTGTTTTGTGGGGCAGCACAAGGAGAAGAAGTGGGGCAACTGGGGGGTCTTAATGGCTCATAAACCAATTTTATTTTTACTTAAAACGGTTTGATGACATGTGGATCACAGCAGTCAGCTGGTTTATTATCATTAAGTAATTGATAGAAGTTTTTAATTAGGATTTAGAATAACATTATCCAGACATGTGTTTATATTATTATGAATTACACTGAACAGCTGCAGCCCATCAAAGCTCAAAACCAGACTGAGTCGTCTTCTTATGTGAATGAAATGATTTTTCCCTCTTTTAACAGGACCTGATGAGCCTTTCACCCTATGGAGGTTTTTTGTTTTATCCTTGCTCTAACGTATCTACAGCATCGGCCCAATACCTCATCCCACCGGTTCAGTCCAGAGTGGATTTCAAGGCTTGTCCGAGTGGCCACAGCTGTGACTTTCTCTGCTCTCCGGTGTTATCGTCATCTCTTCCTCCAGCCGGGGAAAGCAGCTTCAAATGTCTTAACTCTGAACTGGTTACTCCATCAAAGTCCAAGCAGAAGATGACAGCAGATGAGGCGAGAATGGACTGCAGCGTGAATGAGTCACCAGTGGGACAAAAGTACTGATTTACGCTTCACCGTGTCCTTGTCTGCTGACACTATTTTAATATGAGACTTTAAAGTCATCTTGGTGTAGTCTCATGCATACACGTGCAGCAAAAGAGTCTTTTATTTCATCTTAATGTAGTCTAGTCAATAAATGACATAATAAGTTGTGATTTTCTTAAAAGCTGCCTGGTGCATAATGTAGATGATGAAGTAACGTCTGTTCAGACTTCCATCATTAAACTGTTTAGGACTGTTGTATCTTTAGCGCAATAAAGGTTAAAAAGTTTAAAAAAATGTAATTACTTTAAGATATTTGGACATTTTTCATCTCTGAAAATGATTTCAAACTCATGTCCATACACACACACACACACACACATTTGCATTGCAGATGTTATTTAAGGCTCCTAAATCAATAAGGTTGGATATCTGTTTACATTTGCCCCTACTCTGCCTCTATCATGTCCACATTGCAGTATCATTAGAACTGTGTTGCCATTGTTGGTATCATAAAGGAAATTCTAATCCAATCGTTTGTTTTCTTTAATTGCTTCATGATGTTCAAGATCACTGTGGAGGGGCCTGAAGCTGAACCCAGCTGCCAACAGACAGGAGCCGGGGTCCATCCAACACAGAGACTAAGACAGATATGTCATAAAATAAATAAATGAATATATGTAATAATAATAATAATAATAATAATGTTTAATTTAACATTTTCTAAGCCAAGGCCTCATGAGCACACATATACTTATCAAATAATTAATTGTGCAACATGTATGTTTCTTTTATTAATATACACTAATTAAGAATAATGTATTTTATCTGTCCATTATCCATGAATTATATGCCACTGAGTAACTCAGCTTATAGTTGTCCTTCAGGACAACAATTGCATTGTTTAAATAAATTTTAAAAAAGACAAAAAGAAAAAGAAAGAAAGAAAGAAAGAATTTATTATTATTTTTATTTTTATTTTTATTTTATTTTTATTTATTTATTTTTTTTTTTTTTTTGCATTTCCCCTATCTAAGTCAAAGGTTAACATTTTTTCTGGTCTTTCTGTGCCTCTGGAATCCTGATGCTGCATTCAAAGTACCTAAAAGAGTGTGAACGGGGAAACTCGAAACCAAAGTGGTTGTCAACCCAGAACCACATGGGGGACCTCCAGGTTTAGTTTGTTACATGTTTAGTATTAGTGAATACTTGTTATCAGTTCTATAATTGTTTTAACTGAAAGACGGACTTGAAAATAAAAAAGTTAAAATACTTGAAAATAATGTAATGTTCATTATCATAAGAATAATAAATTGGGCATGGAAGTTTACTTTACAAGCTGATTTTATCTTAGTTAACGGCGAAATACGACAATTAGATTAACAAATACTCTCCACGTTGTAATCCGACTTCTTGTGATATGTTTGAGTTTTCATAGTTGGGGTGTAACAATCCCGGAGTTTTTGGTTGTTATGGAATGCATCATTGACATTGTCGCGACGCGTTTTGATAACGTCATTCTCACGAGACAGGAAAATCATCCAAACAAACCTTCGAACACAGCTAGCTAAATGACGCTGTTCAACATGCTCAGCCGTTTTATCTGGGTTCGTGTTGTATTCTGAGGGTGAAAATGATTTCAGTCAGCTATATTTTACTGTGCGGACAGTTTCTGCTGCTTCTCACAGTGACACTGTTACAATGTTTGGAAGGAATACACTCCCAAAATTCGTCGGCAGCGGATCCTACAGCTGCTACTGCTTCTCCTGGTCAGGGAGCAACCATTTCCTCTTTCAGCGAGCAACCCCAGACCGGGAGCGGTGACATACTATTGGAACGTGAGAATAATACAGATGTCTATGAGTATAGACCCCCGTCACCAGTTGTCCTTTGCAAATTTCTGTAAGTAATCTTAAACGCAACGGTAGTTTTGCCATACATTTAGCCTAACATTACGTCAGTGTTATGCTAACTAGGCTTGCTGCTGTCAGATAACAGCAAACACTAACCACACAAACCAGTGAGCGACAACACAAAGTAGCAATGGTCTCTCTGGTCTCTGTACTTTTTTTTTTAAATTTATTTATTTTATTATTATTATTTTTTCAGATACAATGTAAATGTTCAATCTTTTTTTGAACAGCTGGGCGCTGTTGGGGACTTTCTTTGTAAATAAACTAGTATTGTTTTAGGTATCAGGACATAATAAAAACCCAGACCAATCGGGTATTAATGTTAGGATAATAGGCTACATCTCAGATAACTTAACATAACATGTTACACTGTGTCTTCATTAATTTAACAGAAAAGATGAGAAACTGCAGTGTGAAAAATGAAGTACATTATTAACTTATATAACTACATTCAGTCAGCTTTATAACTTGGATTAGGTTTTTATTTACCAGAAACTAGAACAAAATAACATGTACTGTTAACCATTGTTGGTTTAAATCATTATTGCATCTGTAGCTAATATATGACCCTCTCTGTTTTGCTTCCTTTTGTACTGAATGAATGATGAAGACCTGAGGAGTTCATTTACTGTCAGGACCCTGTGGATCATGCCGGCAACTACAGTGCCTTTCAGGAAATGGGACACGGTTGTGTTGGAGTAAGTGCTGCTTTCCAGAGCATTTTAAGTGCTGAATGATTCAGAATATAACTCAGTGACTGTTTTTCTTCTCATATAGTGGGGCGGTCAGACTCAGAAAGAGGTGAATCACACTGAGGTCATGTGTTCTGCGCTCGATGACATAGAATGTGCTGGACCCAGAGACTTCCTCAGGGGAAATGTACCATGCATCAAGTAAGGAATATAATGCTGTTGAGGATACACAACTATGATCTGTGGAGGTTTGTCTCACTATCCCTAACAGCATTTACCTGTAAATGCAACCCCCCCCAAAAAGTGGTGCAAATATGTTGTATGGAGTGCTGAGGTAAACATTTTACTTGTAGAGGATAAATTGACTCAGTGACTTAATACAATACATGCATGTACGCTGGTTGTCTGTGTCGAGTCTGCTTAATTCTATAGTTAATTGATGACATCTGCGTCTAACAGTGACCAATGGTGGATTTAGGACTGTGGAGAAAAGTCGCTCCTGCGTCTGGTTGTTTACAAACACACTACAGGTTGTCATTTTCCTGTGTTAGTTCATTAAGTAAAATAAAATAAAAAGAAAAACAAGTGGCACATGCATATGGACTTTTCTTCCCAAATGAAATATGTTGTATTTCCACTTTTTGCAGAAGGTATACCTCATAGTCCCTGTTGGGTATGTCTCTATGAGCTTGATACAAGGGGGGTATTTTTATTTTTGCAAGCAGCTTTACCCTCAAACTGTAACAGGTCTGGTCTGCAGAAGAGACTGAAATGGCTGTAACATTCAGGATATCAAAGCAGGTTGAAAGGGAAGTTCTGGCATTCACTGTATTCATTGTTTGAAAAAACAAATATTATAATAATAATATAATATTCAAATATTGTTCAAGTAAGTCAAAATATAAAAATATAAAGAGCCTGTGTTCTGCTCAGTGGAAATGACACCCATTTGTTGACTAGATAACTTAGGTCAACGCTTCAGTATTTAGTTCATCTCAACATCATTACAGATAAATGTTTTAGTAAAGATTTAATCCGGTTTCATCCACAGAAATACCAAATAATGTTCCAATTTAACGGAATGAGCTAATATTAGGGAATTATTTATTTTCCTGTTTTAAGAAAATATGAAATACATTAAAATAAGAAAATATAAACTGAAATTGAATTAAATCAGAAATAGAATAAAAATAACTTGACTTTAAGCTGCATGAATTTGGTTAAAAAAATAAATAAGATAATACTTTATTCGTCCTGTAGAGAGAGAAATTCATACATCAGTGAAAAGCAAGTAAATAAAAGTAGAAAGAAATATTAAAATATGACAGAAAACATACAACAATAAACAATTACAATAAAAATGACTATAATAAAAGAACAATAATGGTAATAGTGTGTGTCACAGCCCATTATTTACAAAAATAGAATAAAAAGAAAAGCTGAACATTCTAGATAGCAGGGATTTGGAAAACACTGCAAAGGTAGATGGAACTCATTTAGTCATAGGTAAAAGGTGTAAATTGTGCACTGACTAACATAGTCAAAGAACAAGAAGTTCAGTGTACAGTGTTGCTGTATGTGTGGTTGGAAGCAAGTGTCTCCGTTATGGGAGGCTGCTGTTGAACAGTCTGATGGCTGATGGGATGAAAGACTTTCTGAAGCTCTCCTTGCACTGAGGGTGGTTTGTATCTCTGTAAATCAGGGGTGCCCAAATCCAGTCCTCGAGATCTACCATCCTGCAACTTTTAGATGCAACCCTTCTCCAACACACCTGAATCAAATGACTGGCTCGTTACCAGGCCTCTGCAGAGCTGAATGACATGCAGATGACCTCTGATTCAAGCGTGTTGGAGAAGGGTTGCATCTAAAAGTTGCAGGATGGTAGATCTCGAGGACCGAACTTGGGCACCCCTGCTGTAAATGGTTTGATTTGTGTTTGATGCTGATCCACACCCAACCATGACACTTGGGACCCCCCCCCCCCCCCCCCCCCCGCCTTTTGTCCTTAGCTGAATGTGTCAGTGCTGATCTCAGACATATGAGGTATTCCACTAGTTTAGTCCTGTGAGGCGAGCTGTGCTATGGAGCTCCTCTTGTGACTTGAGCTTTTTTGTTGCCATGCTGCGTTGCCGGCTGTTCAGCCTCCCATCTGTATGCAGGATCCTCACCATCCCTGATGAGACCAGTGACTGTGGTGTCTGCTGCGATTTTCAGGGTTTTGACAGATGCCTCTCCTGAGGTGCAGTTGTTTTTGTTGTGGGGGGGGAGAAAAGCACACATCTCTTCTCCCTCTACAGCAACATCTCAGTCTCAGGAGATGTTTCTGTGTTATTCAGGTTTTTCACACACACAAAAAATACATTTGTTATTAATTTGGTAATGATGTTATCTGTCATGTCAGAGCTCTTTTTCCTCCAGTCAGGAAGAAAAATTTAAATTCTGCTGAAGGTGCTACTGTCTCCTAAAAGCAGAGTCACCACGCACACTTAATAACCTAGGCTAATTAAATTAACACTAAATGTTTGATTACTAGTTATATTGGTAGTAACTAATAAGAGTTTAGCTTGCCTGTAGTACCGCAAGAAGAAAAAAAGCTGGTGACGTGCTGGACCCTGGTCCATGTCCAGGCTGCAAACAGTAAGCAACAAAGGTACCGAGAAGGCAGCAGCTAGCCTTTCAGCCACTGTTTCTGAGGGTGAGATTTACTCATCAGGTTTGAAGAATAACATTCAGAAACATTTTGGTTTTTATAGACATGAAAACAGACAAGGCCCGAACAAGACTTACTCCATATGTAAGTTGTTTAAAGCCAAAAAAAATATAATAGTAACAGGGCCTGGTATTCACAGCAGGACTGTAGGAATCATGCAAAATATAATCAATTCCCACAAACCTAGATCCTATAATGTGAGAAATTCCAGCATACAATTACAACAGTGTGATAATAATCTGCAGTGAACAGGGTTGGGTTTGAAAAATCGATTTATCGATTGGAATCGATTCAAATTTATTAAATCCAATATCGATTCATAACTTGGAGATCGATTTGTTTTATACGTCCTCTTTTTTATACGTGACTTTACTCTCACGTGACTTATGGATATTTGGCGAGACCTTAGCATATATATACACACACACACACATACACACACCTGGTTTCCTGTGTTGCCTTGTTCCAAAATCAGCTGCTCTTGCTGAGATGATGTCATTCAGGTGTTTTCATTTTGCAACATATTACCGCTCACATTAGCAGCTAACGCTAAGACCGCGGGCACCGCCATAGACAACAACAGGAAGTGATGTCACCACGCATGTCATAGCTGCTCGGCAATGAGCACACACACAGACATGTGCGCACACACACAGTTGGTCCATTTCCATAAGAGGACAGAGTGCACATGTCGAAAAACACGTCAACCAGCTGGATATTAGACAGAAATGAGGCTTTTCTAAATTCTCTCAGGCAGGTGGAGATGGAAGCTTCTTGCTCCAGGAGGAGCAGATGGAGTATTTGTCCTGCTCCGGTGTTATGGCAATAGCGTCATGGTTGCCATGGAAACGTGCACAGCTGAACAAACTGAATCTGTGTCATTCTATGTCATCTGAGTTGTATTACGGCTTTAAATTGATCCAGTATTCTTTGTAGGTTTTATTAACATCAACACGTTATCTGAGATCTGAACTTTAAGAATATTTAGAGCGACTCCACTGAATGAGACGGTTTCTTTTTTTCTTTCTTTTTTTTCCCGTCACAGCATTTCTGGCTGTAAATCTGGGGAAACACTGTGTTGTTCTGGTACTTCATAAATGCATGTAGATTGTCATATCAGATTATTACTGTAATCTGATTACTCCCAGATAACTGATTTTGATTATCAAGTAAATGGACTCAGTGTTTTATAAAAAAAAATAGTTTTCTTAGAATGTCTTTAATAGGTAGTGTTACATAATTAGCTGTAAATGAATCAAATTAGTAAATTAGTGATGATACCAGCCCTAGTAGTGAAGGTTTGCACCGGAGCCATAAAACTAAAAGGAAGAAGAGGACTTTCTTTAGATTTATCGTTCTCTCTCCTCTTTAAGCTCTGAGTTCCCTCTGCTGACACAGCATTGCAGAAGAAAAGAGCACCCGTGCCGGTAACGTTACCAAGCAGCCCAAATAAAAGTTTCAGGCTATCTGGCTTAGAATATATCCGTGGCTTGAACATAACAGTGGTGACATTAACCACACAATTTAATGTACGGTGTTAACACAGCAGCTGTAAAGAAAACAGAGGCGCACTTGCAATTTGAAGAGGAAATTAACAGGTTTCTTAAAGCTTTATAGCTTTATAGCACAAAACTACCAAATCCGTCTGAGACTGACAGAAAAAAAAAGTTATCTCGTGGTCACCCATATTAATTTGTGGAATAAGATCATTAACTTGTGGCCACGTGTTAGTTAAACAGACATTTATGTGTAGTTATCATTTAATTTGGTTGTATTTTAATGTTGAGAGTAATTTTAAAATAGTAACTGAAATTACTGGATTGTTGATTCTTTAGTAATTGTGTCCACGATTTAAGAATGTGTGGCCCCAAGTTTTATTTATTTATTTTTTCTATCGATAATACTAAACAGTTTCAGAACTTCAACTTCATTAGCCTACGGCAGCGATAGGACTAATTACTTAACGTTACATACTGTAGCATCGTGTTTGCTGTTCACCATCAATCTTTATTGGAACGTCTATTCAACTTGTAAAATCTAAAGCAACTTATCAGCACACTTGTCGTGTGGAGTCTCATAATAAGCTTGTCAGATGTGCTCAAAGTTTACCTTGCCTGTGGGCATAACAATAAAGTTTAATTAACTCTACCCTTGCAGAGTAGATGTCTGACAGCTGAGCAGTCTAGCTGCTGGCATCTGGGGGCGGCAGTGCAGGTTCATTTAAGAAATTTTGATGTTATCCACGTGAAAGGATTTAATTCTCTGCATTTTGAAGGCGTGGCATTAACAGTATAGCCGTGGCATTTTATTCTCCCGTCATCGGTCCTGCAAAACAAATTTACTCTCTTGGATATTAAAAATACCTTGAACCATGAGTGAACAGGGTCCTAAAGAAAGATGATGGAACAGATGAGTTTGTTCAACAAGTTAACATAGAAAATTTTACCTAGTTAGTTTGAAATCGTTTATTTTATTTATTTATTTTCATTTTTTTTGAGATAAGTGAAAAAAAGACAGGTCATACACAAGCAGCAACCTCCGGCGGTGAAATGTGAAGCCCATGTGGAAGTTCAAAAAATTGCAGTTCACCCCTCATCCACTAGGGGCTGGATCCAAAACAGAGCAAATCCCCATAGACTCTCATGTTAAAAAGGCCAACTTCACATCAGAAATAAACATGTTTAAAGTCTGGTACAGAAATCCATTTCAGGATTAATACGTCAAGTTTACCTTCATGACAACTGTGAGGGGTTGGATTTTTTTCTAACTCATCCATTTAGATGTTATTTAATTTTGAAATTCGGCATAATTAGGGGCGTGTCCTGTTGATTGACAGGTATCTAATATCCGCAGCAAGAAGGGAGAGTGCAGCACAAACGCAGGTTTTTTTGCTAACAGTGCGCCTTAGCTTTAGCCCGCCTACCTTCATTAGCCGATTAGCTCACGTTAGATCCGAGTTGGCTCAGTTAGCTCTTAGCTACAGGCAGCTTGGAGTTTGATGGATGTCAATCATCCCCCCCCCAGCTCTGCCGCTTTGCCCATTTTTTCATTTTCCTGGAGTGACGGCAGGCATGGCGCTGCCAAGATGGCGACTGTGGGAACCAACCAACGACCTTCACTTTTGCTGTTCAGAAACCTACAGGTGACCTCACGGAGGCTCCGTCCATCTTTTATATACAGTCTATGGTCATACACCCAGGAATGGGTTCGTTTATTTCTAAAGAAGATTTAGGTTTATATCATTTCAAGATACTCCTTTTTATTTTGACCTCTCCCATCTGTGTGTTCTCAGCTGACAATATTAAAATAACCAACCATCTGTCTCTGAGATGCTCCCACGTCTACTGATAACAAGAAATGAATCCACTGAGAGCCAACCTCTGCCAGAGCCTAATCGTGTCCCCGGTTATCTTCACTGTCTACTCTGTTTGGTTGATGACAGAGGAGTTTTATAAGCGCTGGTCCAGATGGAGAAGTTAGAGGAGCAGTCTTGAAAATCAATCTTCTTCACAAATGATGTTTGTGTGAGGAAAGGACAGAGAGGTACGCTGGGTGGGGAATGGAAGCTTGAAACCGGCGAAAGGCTGGAGGATCAATATGCTGTCTGTCTGTTGGGTAAATATAAGTTTTATACCTGGCCTCATCACCTGATGTGGATTTGCCACAAACAGAGTTACATTCCTTCAGCATCTTGCTGTGATTATATTGTCAGATTACTGAACTGGTTTTGTATTCTGCTCAAGTCCACAGTGGTCGGGTCTAACAGAGTTTAGTGGGTATCTGCTGATTAAAGTAGAAATATGAAAATTATGTTTGATTTCTCAGACTTTTGGACCCCTTTGTGTATATAAAGTTGATTCTTACTGATAAGCATTATTATTATCTTACCTGATTAGTTTCTTAATCTGTAGGAAGCCATTCTGCACAGTGTTCCTGGCCATTGATGCAGCTTTTGATATCTTAGGTTAGAGGAAGTGAAGTAGAACTAAGAGTGTGTACTGTTAAGCCCAAAAGGATTAATTTTCATTCCAGGTTATGACCAGTTGTTTGAGTTTCTGCTGTGTGGAAATAAAATAAATGAGAGATGATTTGAAGTTCTTGAGGTTGGAAGACTTTATTGCCATGAATCTGCTCCTAAGTTTCCTCTGCAGATCTTGGATGGATTCAGGTCTAAACTCAAGCTGGGTTTCTCCAAATTCTGACTTTGTTTCCCAGTAACTATTTCCTGATCATTTAGGCTCTGTGTTTCACATTATTCTCGTCGTAAGGTTCAATTCTGACCTAAGTCAAGACCACTGGATGTTTTCCTCTTTTCTCATGATGTCTTTTACGTTGATAAGTTTACATAATCCAAAGCATGACATTCCCTTCACCGTGCTTTACAATGAGGCTGGTCCTCACACTTGGTCCTGTGTCCAAGCACCTCTGTTTATACCTCTTCTGTCTAAACATTGACTGACCAGAAGATTTCTTCTTTGTCCATCAAAGCTTTTTCATATCTGGAGCAAAATTATGTGCCTGTCATAAGCTACATTTACATGGAGCACTTTTATTCCAATACAAGAGTGAACATCTCAGCAATCTGCAGCAAGGAATGCAGTAGGATGTATCTGCTTGGTAAATACTCTGCTTACCAGCTTTAGTCCCATATAACATTGTTTGCCATCCTTCACTCGCCTTATATATTTGTACATACCCCTGTTAATAGGTGTACATGTGTAAAATGTACCACAATGCCAACAGAGGTGGAAAACGTCTGCTGCCAAGAAATAGATAAGCTAAAGATGCTATTTGCTACCACTTTCATGAATTGTTACACTATCGGGGTCTCAACCGGACTGTAGTTCCTCGTCCTAACCAACTTGAGTGGGCAAATACTCACATTTGATGGCATCTGGCGCTTTGGAGAGGTGTTCTTTTTATGGACATGGATGGCAGACAGCTTGCTGTTTGGGTGAGCGGTTTGCTGACGTCAGTGTTGTGAATCGAGTGGGCCATGGTGGCAGTTGAGTTATGGTATGAGCAGGCGTATGCTATGGGCAACGAACACATGCATTTTATTGATGGCATTTTAAATGCACAGAGACACTGTGACGAGATCCGGAGGCGCATTGTTGTGCCTTTCATCCACGATCATCACCTCATGTTGCAGCATGATAATTCATGGCCCCATGTTGCAAGGATCTGTACACAATTCCAGGAAGCAAAAAACATTCCAGTGGCCAGCATACTCACCGGACATGTCGCCCACTGAGCATGTTTGGGGTGTCCTGGATCGTCATATGCGACCGCGTGTTCCAGTTCCTGCCAATATTCAGCAACTTCGAACAGCCATTGAAGAGGAGTGGAGCAACATTCTGCAGGCCACAACAACAACCTGATCATCTCTATGTGATGGAGGTGTGGCACTGTGTGGTGCAAATGGTGGTCACACCAGACTATTTTCTAGTTGTTGTTTTGAATTTTTAGATTTAGTCATATAATTGATGATTTTCTGATTCTAACCTTTAAAAAGTTTATGTTCCTGATCTTTTACAGGAGACTAGATATTTCTTCTATTTACTTTTGGAAACACATTTCATTTTAGTCACAATTCAGTGTTTGTGTGTAAACATCGATGTCCTCATCCGTCATTCTACACACACACACACACACACACACTGTGTGTGGAGGATTTCAGGTTTATGACTCACTTTCATTCCAACATCACTCATTAAACATTGAAGCTCTTCTGGATTATTCAAAGCAAAGGTTTTTAAAAATTAAAACCAACATGCTCCTGTTTGGGTTCTGTTTGTGATTTCTCCTTTTTGCTGTAGTGTTTTGTTTTCACTGCCAGCAGCTGGTGAAATGTAACAACAAGCCTGTGCTGTTGAAGAGCAGATGGATGGTGGATGGAAAACGGGTCTGCTGTTAGCTGGTAAAACTGCCACTAGAGGGCACTGTTTACTCATGTGTTGAACCACCATTTCACATCCTACCATGTTCACTACTCAACATCCATCTGCACATTTGTTTCATCTCTATAGTAACTGCACAGCTAATAAAGAGTCAACCTAAAGCTGGGATAAATGTTGTTTTGTGAAGCGTCTGATATTCAGTTTCCACTCAGCCACTTTTCTTCTGAGCTACAGCCAGGTTTAGAAATATCTCAAGCTGCTGATGATCCTGGGGCTGGAATTTTATTCCAGATTACTTGAAATTTTCTTTTTTGTCCCCCCATCCCCCCAACAGATACACTGGACACTACTTCATCACCACACTGCTGTACTCCTTCTTCCTGGGATGTTTTGGGGTGGATCGCTTCTGCCTGGGCCACACCGGCACCGCGGTGGGGAAGCTGCTTACCCTTGGAGGACTGGGAATCTGGTGGTTTGTGGACCTGATCCTGCTCATCACCGGTGGCTTGATGCCCAGTGATAACAGCAACTGGTGCACCTACTACTGAGACCAACGGAGGACTGATCGGATCGGATCATCATGGATGACTCCAGGGAAGTGTGTGTGGGGGTGGATCTAGGGATCTCTTTGAGGCTCCTACAGGGTTTCTCAAAAAATTATATGGATACCTTAAATTGAATTTCTTTTCTTGCTTGGAGAATTGATGTCTGTTAGAATTGCACTTCTCAGCATTAGTGCCAGACCATGGGGGGAAAAAAAGAAACATCTGGTCAATTTGACATTCACACTAATTTGTTACATAGCAAACCTTAAGGTATAAGCAGAAGTCATGTGGACTGACAGATAGCTCATTGATTGGACTGTTTGTGTAAATGTCATCCTGCATTCTGAATGTAATTAAATCTGCAGCCTGCAGGGTTGAAAACCAGTAAAAGTCCAGTTCTTCAGCGTATTGACTCGTTATCAGATCGGATCAATGAAGCAACTTGAGCTGAATGCAGAAAGAGACGTCAGTAAAATTGTTATTAACACCATTATATCTAAAAGTTTATTTTATCAACATTATCATGAAGGACTACTATGCTCACAGAGATGACGAAAAGCACTGATAATCTCAGCACATGGCAAAGCTTGTATGACATGTATGAGGTGAAGGTGTAAGATCTTAGAGAAATTTTGTATACCACAAATTATTGTGTGAGACAAAGGATATGACAAAGCTTACAGGTCAGGAGCGAGCAGCAGGCTGCATGGAGATGTACTGGAGCAGGTCTGATCACCAGAAGCTCCAGTTTGCACCAGCAGGATCTGCTACTGACGGTGCCAGATGCTACAGGGCTCCTTTACAGCATCACGAAGCATATAAGATAATAACGATTCGATTTAAATAAGAAAAATGATGCCCTTCAAACCAATGCAGCCCTTGAAGTTAAACTTCTTATCCCATTTCCCAGTAAGTACATCTTACTGTGGTTCAGTCTTCCCACCAGCGATGTGAGCGGAGGAGGTGAGGTGACAGGCATTTCATTAAATGAGACACCGTCGCATTGAGCATCATTTTAAACCAACATCAACAGATTATGACATAACTGCGTTATCTAACCAATGTTTTGCTGCAGCCCACTGATGTATTTACTTATTCCTATGAGACACGTGTTAAAGGTATTTATGACTAAATATTTATCTTAAATTGGATGTTGAAAAGATTTCTGCAAAGTATACACCAGTGTATCTGTGCTTGTAGCTCATGTGCAATACGTACTTTAACACAGAATAGTCAAAAGTTTGGAGAAAGTCAAATTAAGTTCACCTTTAAAGGTTTTAGTGCAGTTTAGGTTCATTCTGACATACAAAAAGTTGAATATTCCTAATTTTATGTCAGTAATGTAATTCAAAGTGTATAGCAGAGTGATTTCTGAGTGTCAGATGGGAAGAAGAAGAAGGCACAAATTAGTTGATTAGAGAAATTATAGAAGGAAATAACATAAAAGGAAAAGAAACTTTTAATGATACTGAAGTTGATGCTGAATTGTGCTCGACCTTCTGGTAACCATGGGTAACTTATATGCAGAAATAAAAGGTAAAAGCAGTTCAGATTGGCTTGTTTTCCAAGCAGTTGAATTTAATTTTAAAAAGTGAAGTACAGTGAGCAGCAGTAATTATCCCCCTGCAGAAATATGCAACCAGAGATTTCTTTAGCAAGGAGCCCTGTTGCACTCTGACATTTAAAACAGAGCCGATGTGCTGCAGACCTGATGAAGGATCATTAAAAGCTGTGGCAGGGGTACAAATGGTGCCCTCCATCCCCCCACTATGGCCCCAAGAGACCAACATATACTCAAGACATTTTACCCAAAATATTTTCAAAACTCAACTCAAAACAGCAACAAATGATGTAATAACATCCAATACTGTTATAGTTTTGACCATTTTACATGTTATAAGCCAATAGTGTAATAAATTGGAAGTAATGTTATACCTGTTTTTTTGTGCAAACTGCACAAAAGCAGTTAAAATAATTTATTTCTGAGAAACACAGTCTTATTTATGTGTTATTACATTATTGGCTGCATTTATTACATTCTTAAATCATTTTTATCCTAAACCAAAAAACCAACCAATAGCTACTAACATTACAGTAATGGCTTCTTACTGGTATAATATTTAAAATGGCCTAAATTATGTTATTATGTTATTGCTTCACAGTTGATTGTTGCGTTTTATGATTGTTGGAGCTGAAAAAAATCTGACTAAGCACATGTCGACTAATTAGCTTAGAATTTTTAAGGTTTGTATAAAAATCCAGGATTTTTAAAATTCAGACCCTCAAGGCCTGTTTTTCCCAGTGAATGATTTACCTGCCATCCTCTGTGGCTTCACAGCACCAATGCTATTGGAGGCTTTTTCATGGTTTCCTTGTCAGCAGGGGGCTGTGTGACGTAAATGTCATCCTCATCTTCATCCCTGCTGATAGTCACTGAAAGAGTAAAATAAGAAGCTGTACATCCTGACTGCAGAGAAGCAGCACTGCATCATTGTACCATGAATGTATCTCACGATGTGCTCCACTTCTTCACACTGTTCTTGTTTAGCACACACTCCTCCGTGGTGTTACCTCCCGCATGCTGTCCAGCCAAACACAATAAACAAAACAGCTTTTCTTCTCACTGCTGGGAAGTCGACACAGCATCCACAGAAGTGTAGGTGGAAACTGTCGGTTGGTTTTCACTGAATGTTGCTGAATGCAGATTTCAACACTTCAGTGTCTGAGACTCGACTTTACCAAACAAACCTTGTTTCCTGGATATTGTGTTGGTGGGGGAAAAAACTAAATCCCAACGTACACAGCTACTTTGCAATCGGACCAGCATTCTAGTGAAAACACAGAGCGAGCTTAGAAATATTCAGCCGTTCCCTGAGGGCAACGTCCCACATGATTTTTTCTGCCGTCCTTAGTCAGGCTGATTAACATCGGAGCCCCCAGCGAGCACACAGGACCGCAGATGGACAGCGCTTGCATCAGTCACACTGTCAGCACCATGATTTAGAGGTTTTCAGTATTAACTTAAGGAATGTTTTAGGATGGTACAAGCATAACATTCCTTCACTAAGTAGGTGCTGCTGTGCTGAGTGGAAGATTCACTCTCTTTGCATTCAGCTGCAGAGACCCCTGCAAACGTCTCCGGCCAAATCAAATCTTAATCTTCATTGACTTCTTTCAACAAGGCTTAAGCTCTGATGTTTATTCGGTTAATATTTAAATCCTAATCTTCCTCTGTCTGATTTCTGTGTTATTTGAGCTCAAGGTTTATGTGCTCTTAACATGGGTGGAGGATTCATTTGTTTGTGTTCTGAAGAAAATGTGACCACATGAGTTGACATCTCTCATCCAGCAGCAGAAGCTTTTTGCATAGCTGACAAGTGGCTTAAGATACACCCACCAGATACTTTATTAGGGCCAACTTGCTAGGACCAGGTTGTAGCTTTTACCTTCAAAACGGCCTTAATTCTTGGTGTCATAGATTTTTTTCCATATTGACATGAAGCATCACAGTTGCTGCAGGTTTGTCGGCTGCACTCATGACGAGAATCTCCTGTTCCACCACATCCCAACGCTGCTCTATTGGACTGAGATCTGGTGGCTGTGGAGGCCGTTTGAGTCCAGTGAACTTATTGTCATGTTCAAGAAAGCAGGTGGAGATGATCTGAGCTTTGTGACATGGTGCATTATCCTGCTGGAAGGATGCTACACTGTGGTCATGAAGGGATGGACATGGTCAGCAACAATACTCAGGTAGGCTGTGGTGGTTAAACAATGCCACTTTGGTACTAAGGAGCCTAAAGCGTGCCAAGGAAATATCCCCCACACCATTACACCAGCAGCAGCCTGAACTGTTGATACAAGGCAGGATGGATCCATGTTTTCATGATGTTTCCACCAAATTCTGATCCTACCATCTGAACATGGAGCTGAAATGGAGACTCATCGACCAGGCGATGATTTTCCATCTTCTATTGTCCAGTGTTGGTGGGTCTGTGTGAATTGTAGTCTCAGTTTCCTGTTCTTAGCTGACAGGAGGCACCCGGTGTGTCTTCTGCTGCTGTCTTTTGGGTTGTGTGTGAAAATCCCAGTAAATCAGCAGTTTCTAAAATACTCAGACCAAAAGGCATGCCATGTTCAAAGTCACTAAAATCCCCTTTCTTCCTCATTCTGATGCTCATTTTAAAGCTCCGCGAGTCATCCTGACCATGACTAAATGTGCTGATTTGCTGCCGTATGATTGGCTGATTAGATAATTGTGTTAACAAGTTAGTGAACAGGTGGAGCTGATAAAGTGGATGGTGAGTGTATTTTGTTACCTTGACATTCTGCAATTTCCCCTTAATTTACAGTAAAAGGAATCATATCCTTTTTTTTTATCTACCAGTATTGGTTCCTGATAAAACATTGGTCTTCTGTTGTGACTCAGCTTTGTAAGATATTGTATATAATATTGATCCTGCCAACCAAAGCTGCCCCGAGTTAAGTTTTATATAAACTTTAATCCCCTTAAATGGTTTATTTATTTATTTTCCTTGTATGTTTTCTTTTTCTGTGTTCAACTACAAAAAATGTATTCCCTGGAATGTAGTGGGGGAAAAAATAAAAATGTACTTCCATGAAACAAATTGCTGATACGAAACGGTTTCTTTTTGTGGCATATTTCTCCTGAAATTAAATAAGAAATAAGCAGTGCTCTTCAGTTACCTGATTAACGTTGCACATGTTCTGCCAGAAAACCCAGTTTCCCCTGGAAATTGTTGTATGAAAGAATCCAGAATGATTCCTACTGTGTTTCTCAGCCCACATTCCTTATAAATCAATAAAAAAGTTCTGTGTGTTCTTTGAATTCTGTTTTATTGAGTTTATTTGGCTGTGGTTAGAGAAAGTGTTGACTTTACAGGCCTGTGAAGCCGCCATCTGTTTGAAGACAAACTCATTTTGCTTTGGGAGAAAGTAATCTAATAGGACTGGTAGTTATTGTGCAAATAAACAGTTTAAAGAAATGCAAAATGTTTACTTAATACAAAACAAAACAGAGATGTTAAGACTTTATTGCTTCAATGATACGTTTAAGCTCCATTATAATGAAGTGACATGAAAATATGATCAGAAGTATATGTTTTTATGTAAGGCCTGGTACACACATAAGGATTTATTTTAATCTGATGAGATTTTTATGTGTTCGAGACCTCACGCATGAAGATAAAAAATCAGTATGATCAAAACTGTGTGGTGTGCTCTGATAATCTCAGCACAGAGCAGAAATAATGATGCTGTCCCGCAACCGATGTAGAATCTCGTCCTCTGAGCCGGAAATCTAACGTGATCTAAAAAAACCAAAGAAACACAGCAACAACTGGAAAAACAAAGAAAAAGAACCATGGCAACAATTGGAAATAACAGCACCCAGCATGGCAGAGGTCATACATGATGAAGTATTGACGGTGGTCTTACAACTGTTCTTAACAGAAAAATCCAGAACTGAAAAAAGCAGCGTCAACACGAACTTTAAATCCTTCCTTGGTCCCCAGTCAGCTCGCTCTCTGATTGGCTGCATTCCATTCCACATCACACTCCACACAGGCACAACTTGGGAGTTGTGCCTGTTGGGTTGGGGTTGGGTTGGGGCTTTCTACACACACGTGAAGATATTTAATCTTAAATATTGAACATGTTCAATGCTTCTGACTGTCAGCCACGTCCCGTTTCTGAGCCAGTTGTTGGGATGAATTCACTTACATCGTACAAGACTTAAGATAATCAGACGTTTACCGTTCTTGGTCAGGAACAAAAACAGCCCGATAATCTTTATATGTGTACCTAGCTTGAGTTATCTGAATCAAAAGTTTCCTCATATGCTGTAAATGTTTTTTTTTTTTTTTTAATTTTAGATCTCACCTCAGGTGCTGCTGGGTTTGCACACTGTAAAATAAAACAGCTTCAACTGAACATATGTTGTGGAAATAGCTCCTTTTAATCTAGTTGTTATTCATATTTGTCTTAGACCTGTACTTTGGAGTACAAAGGTTGAATATATTAATGTACTTAGGTTGAATCAATGTAAATAAGATGGTGCAAAGCAAGGATAATTTTGAGCTCATCAATTACTTCAAGTAAGGTGAACTTATGTGGCTTAAAAATGAAAGCCTCACCTCTAATTTGCATAGATTTAATTTATCAAGCTCAATTAGGTTCAACAAATGATTCCAGATAATTATGCTCAGTTAATCAAGTTTCAAAAACTTCTTTGTTTTTTGAGGCAGAGTTTGCATATTATTTCTTTAGTAAAGCCAACGTGTTACATTTTACAGTGCAGTTACATTTATAGGCGAAGTCTTCTTTAATAAATAGGCTCGGAGGTACATGGAGATAGGATATCATTTTGGCTCCACTATTTGGATTGTTATACTCAACTATGCTACCTTTAGATGAATTAAATGTGATGTAATTGAATTAATTTAGTGGTGGTCTAATGTGTGTAAGTAGCTGAGGAGTTGGATTTTTTATCTTTCAGTTTTATATCAAGGGTGATATGAGTCCAGTACGTGTGGTGCTCCTGACATACGGATGCTTGCCTCCGCCAATTTTTGCTACCCTGTAATTACACTCCACCACTTCTGAGGGATACATTTAGATAAGTTTGGCTGATTTACATCCTCAATAATAACAATACATAACATGTTAAAGCCAGAGGAGGTGCACAGGAAGTCACCTCTGCCAGCTGGACAAACTTTAACTCAGATAAATTATTTGAACAGATTTATTTCCTATACCTATAGAATCTTCAACTATTTTGTTGCATGAAGTTGTAATACGCTTCTAACTGAAGTGTATTAGAGTGAATTTCGTCGTTGGCCACAAGCTGGTTGTCCCATGTTTTCCTCATCAATAAGAAGCTGATATTTGTGACTTTCTTTGCTCCAGCTGTTGCCTTAAAGAAAACACCACCAGTATTAAGTGGCATTAAATCATGAAAGCTGGATACTGAATTCATGTCCACTCACTTCTAAGAAAACTGCATACTTGCACTTGGCAAGGTGATGCAGAGTACAACTCCATATATGTGTAAAAAGCTGCATAACACCTTTTACGAGGTCTAATAAATGTCTGTCAGCACTGGCTGGAGCTCCAGGCTGCATTAACTGCTGCTGGTCTTAAATACTCAAATGTTGGTGGCAGGTTTTGACAAGAAAGAATAAATGGACAATAAAAAAAAATATGTATAAGAGGAGGTAATTTTATGGCTTGTGAATGATGTTCATTGGTATGAATTACAGGGCACACTGCTATGAGCTGCTTTTCCTACTGATACCACTTAAAATACCCACATGCACTTCCACATTTAGCAGAAAAGGATAAATGCCCATATTTACAACATAGGAAAAACAAATCCACTTTAATTTTGGAGGCTAAAGGCTAAGTAAGTAGGATTTTTATCTGTAAAAATAATTTTAAATGTTCTCATTTGTTGCAAGGGGTAAAAGGAAGCTTCCCTATAAACAATATGTCTTTCTACATCAACAATGTCTTTTTGTCCTTTCAAAATAAGAGTTACTTGACGGAATAACTTCGGTGCACTGTGGAACTCTTTCCTACATACCAATCGACTCCCCATGGTTGCCAAACAACAACACAGCTTTTGGTATTTTATGAGTGCAGCAGCGTGCAGCTATGGAAGCTAGTAAAAGAAGCAGACCGGAAATAGTTTCAGAAAAACCTAAAAAGCCTCGGCATCCTGCTAAAAAAAGCAAACGACCAAAAACGGAATAAAACGAGAATCAATATTGGAGAATCTTTTGAAAGGTGGAGAAGTCTGAGAGGCCAAATTAATATTCTGTATTATTCCACATTATGCACTCAAATCAAACTTCATTTTACTTGACTGCACATTTATTTTTAACACCATATAAACCACGACACCATACAAACCACGACACATACAAACCACGACACCTACAAACCACGACACCATACAAACCACGACACCATACAAACCACAACACCATACAAGCCACGACACCTACAAACCACGACACCATACAAACCATGACACTATACAAACCACGACACTATACAAACCACGACACCACACAAACCACGACACCTACGAACCACAACACCATACAAACCACGACACCATACAAGCCACGACACCTACAAACCATGACACCTACAAACCACGACACCATGCAAACCACGACACCATACAAGCCACGACACCTACAAACCACGACACCTACAAGCCACGACACCTACAAACCACAACACCATACAAACCACGACACCTACAAACCACGACACCATGCAAACCATGACACCATACAAGCCACGACACCTACAAACCACGACACCTACAAGCCACGACACCTACAAACCACGACACCTACAAACCACGACACCATACAAACCACGACACCGACAAACCACGACACCTACAAACCACGACACCATACAAACCACAACACCTACAAGCAGCGACACCATACAAACCACGACACCTACAAACCACGACACCATGCAAACCACGACACCATACAAGCCACGACACCTACAAACCACGACACCTACAAGCCACGACACCTACAAACCCTGACACCTACAAACCACGACACCATACAAACCACGACACCATACAAGCCACGACACCTACAAGCCACGACACCATACAAACCACGACACCTACAAACCGCGACACCATACAAACCACGACACCTACAAACCACGACACCTACAAACCATGACACCATACAAGCCACGACACCTACAAACCCCGACACCTACAAACCACGACACCATACAAGCCACGACACCATACAAGCCACGACACCTACAAGCCACGACACCATACAAACCACGACACCTACAAACCACGACACCATACAAACCATGACACCTACAAACCACGACACCATACAAGCCACGACACCTACAAACCACAACACCTACAAACCACGACACCTACAAACCACAACACCATACAAACCACGACACCTACAAACCATGACACCATGCAAACCACGACACCTACAAACCACAACACCTACAAACGACGACACTATAAACCACAACAAAAGCCTTTTTTTTTGTGTAGGAAGTTCCCCAACAAAGTGGGGAACAATGAAAGTCACGACACAGGAAGTGACAGAAGTTATCACGTACTCTTTATTTACACATTACAGTTAATAACATTTATAACAGCAAAAACTGTAATTAATAAACATTTTTTACCATCACTTCTCTAGCTTTTTCCAAAAATATTTAGTTTTTCATCCAAAATTGCGAAATTGTGAAAATTGCCCAGGTTGTGAGGTGTAACAATATAAATGAATAAATACATTTTAAAAAGTGATGTAACTTTCACGTTGTGGCTTTTGTATTGCTGTGAAACTTCCAGGCCACCGTAGGTTCTGCCATGTTTTATGCACCTGGCAGTAGATGGGAACATTTTTTTTACCTACAGTATGTGCTGCCTTGACTTGCAGTTGGTCATTTGACGTTTACCCGTGTAAATGTCAGCTTGCATTACATATTTGTCCGAATTAGTTGGGATGACAGCTGGGGGCCATTCAGATTTCTGGGATTGGTCCTGCCCTTGGCTTTGTCAGTTGCAAAAAATGAACATACAATGCTATAAAGTTCTCACTCATCTGTATTTATCTCAAGTTTTAATACATTTATTTACACAAAGCGATTCACTGAAATCAAAGTTATAAATCCACATCAGCAACAAATACAGACAGTCCCATTACCAAACCAGCACATGTCTAAATGCTTAAACCGGCTGAACAACAAGTGTCCAGTAAAATTTGTTCAAAGTAGTAAAACTGCTGATAATATAAGATTGTAGTGTATATACAAAGAGTGGCTTACAAAAGTATAAAGTTTTAGGTTTTCTAAACTGTAAATGATTTCCACTGGTTTTACAACAGGATTTGTGCAGCAGTTGGTCAAAATACTGACTTAGTGATGAGACTTTTCATTGTTCAGGTTACTGTTTTACATAAATGATTCATTCAACATGTTTTCCACTCAGTATCCATCCTTAAGAACTCCTGATTGCATTCTTTTCCACTGGCCTTCTGATGTATTTTCAAGGTTTTGAATGGACATTTTGTAATTTAATGCTGTTGCTTACAAATGTCTTCCACAGGAAAGTTCTGAAGGTTTTTCAGCCTAAATCAAATCATTAATTGAAGTGGAAAGAAAACTATCCAAGTGGTTTAGAGATACCATTGAGATTTGAGTGTCAACCTAAATCCCCCAAAATTAGAAGAGCTTCTCAAAACACTGAGAACTGTGTCTAAAGAGCCCATATTATGTTTATTTACACCATTAACAGTATTATTTTTATTTTCTTTGACATGAATGTGCTGTGCGGCCTTTCATGAAACTTGCTAACAAACATGGCGGAGCAGGCAGTTTTCGGTTTGTTGGTGATCTCAGCAATAACATCCCACAGATGCACCTGGTTCATTAAAAATGCTGTAGCAGGAGGGCTCCAGAGCTCCACTTAAGAGAATTTGGTGAATCTAATTCAAAAGATTTAAGAGGAGGGTATGAAAATAATGGAAAAATAGCTAGTACTGTCATTACTGAGAATGAATCTTTAAGAGCAGAAGCTTTTAAAGTACATAAAAGTGATGGCTGAGAAATACTCAGAGTACACAAATGTGGAAACACAAGCTGGTGCAGAAATATTCAATATGTGAGCAGCACAAATGGAATTGCATTTATTAGCTTTGACTGTGGAGGCCAAAATTGGAAAAATAGATTTTCTAAAAAATTGTAAGAAGCAAACTAAACTGGAACTCTGGATGGATTTGGATAAAATTACCTTTAACCTGCACACCTCAGTGGGGGTGGACTGTATGAAGCAGTCATTGTTCTGTATTTGTGAGGACTGAGTGACAGAACTGGTGTTAATTTCACTCCACTGGTTCAATAGAAGCAGTGAGTATATCTCTTTCTTTAATGCCCAACATTTCCTTTAACCGCTTTCATGCTCATTTCAGTTTGTGAATTAAACTGATATGTTGAATATAAGGACTAATGTTCAGTGGTAGAACCAAAATATTAACTTCCTGTCTTTTCTGTCACTTCTTTTCTGTCCTTTCATTGTTGTTTCTGCAATTTGTAGTGCATCCTGTATTTGTTTACATGTATTTGCAGCACAGGTGGTTTTAAAAGAAGCTGCAACAGTTTGAGCTCTATTGACCAAAACAGATGTACAACAAGAAAAGGTTGAAACAGCCAATTATTTACACGTTCTTCTGCCAAGAGAAAGTTAAAATCAGAGTGATGTGCAGATGGAAATCCAGCTCATACATCTGTGGAATCAGTCCCTCTCTTCAGGAATGATGGTTAGCATAAAGTCTCCATCTTTTCGTCTCACACCCACTGAGAGTGCAACGCCACTCTGGACAGCCTCGCTCACGTCCTGTGTGGTGTAGATGGGCTGCCCATTGATGCTGATGATGATGTCATGATCTATGACTCCAGCTCTGTGGAGCAAACAGGACATACTACATCAGTAAAGTTTTACTGAAACAGACTAAACAGTTATAGGTGGACCATAACCGGTTCCTGTGTTATCTTCCTTCCCCTCAACAATGAACACAAAAGAAGTGCTGCGATCACATCTGCAGAGAACAACTTCTATGTCTCAAGTTCCTGCAGTTTGCCCCTCACCATTTCCAATTTTTGATGTTCAGAGCAAGCACGGATCCAACTGTAACTGCATCATATGTTTCACACTTTGTGACCAAATATTACAAAATGGTTATTATGTCCTCTTACAACAGTGATGTGAAACTTGAGATTAAATAATTGGGAAAATGTCATAAATTAAGAGAAATGTGGAGTAATTTTCCCATATTTACATTTATTATAACAGGTGTTTTTGCAACCACCTCTTCCACTGCTGGACACTGGAAACAATGAAGGTTTACAGTAGTTTCCCTTTGCCTTTATACATCGAATGAGAGGCCGTGGCCATCTTTTATACATGTCTATGGCTTTTGCTGATCACCTTAGGCTAACTACAAGGCATGAAAGATCTCTGGACAATAAGGCTGCAAGGGGTAAGTAGTGTGGACAGCTCAGCAAATCAGTGTTAATGTTGAATACAGCTCAAAGCTTCAGACTTCGGTGTCACAGGAGGTGGCAATGGACAATTAAGAATCAAGTCTAAAGAAAACCAGCAAGATTTCCTGTCTTTACCAGGAGAAATCAGTTCTCTGCCTGTGGGGAGCACAAGGAGAAAGAACATGAGCACAGTTCAATGTGAAGCCTACAGGTGGCTGTTCACTGCTCTTTAGTTGCATTCGTCTAAACATGCTGTAACTGTGTGTATAATTTATTTATTTCAGATAGAAAAAAAAGAAAAACCCTCCCAAATGAATGGTGTAGTATTGTCCTTTAAAAATAAGAATGTTCAAACTTTTACTGGTGTGGCATTAAAGGTGACATGAAGGAAGTGCCTGTTATCACATAGTAGAAGAGACTTGAATCTTACCGGGATGCTGCTGTTCCAGGTATGACCTGATAGATGTAAACTCCTGAAGCTGCATCTGGAAACTCGTGCACACGCTCTTTGATATCTCGGATCAAACTAGACACACAGAGAAGAGCATAGAGTTCATGGAAATGTACAGAAATATTCTGCTCTGGGAGCTAACTGAACTTTACTGTAATATTTTCTCCACCTAAAACACCACATCTAACGGATCAGTGGTATTATGTAAATGATGTTCTTTAGAACAGCAGTCTCCAGTTACCAGACCACTGGAAAAATATTTCTTATCAGATCTAGAGTATGAAAAGAAAAAGAAAAAAAGATACTCTAGAGCGGTAGCATGACCATTTTCAGCTTTTGTCACTGATCAGATGAGACAAAACGAGAATATTGTAGTCTGCAGCGTATAGTGTGGTGTAGGTAGTTTTACTATTGGTTTTCAGTAGATTTGACCACATTTAGTCAGTAGTTTTAGCATAGAAAGTTGCTAGTTTTTACCATAGTTCCCTAACAGGCTTAGCATAGTGTCTTGTTTGTTTTTGGCATAACTTTAGTAGTTTTTAGCCTGGTTTACATCAGTGAAGGTTAGATAAGTTTGAGCATAGTTCAGTTTTTTTCTGCACAGAGTCAATGGCGCAGAGGAAATAATTGGGGGAGCAGGCGAGGGAGCTTACAGTTCATACAGTACTTGCACTTTATGAACTTGCACTCTGTACATAGAAATAGCTTCAGAAACCAAAAAATAACTATTTAATATTTTTCTGCATTATACGTGTTATTGATCAGTGTTTTTGTCTATTAGCAACACTAATCCCAGGTCTTAAAACAGCAGGAGGTAATATGCTTTAGAAGCTGTAGAAGGTTCAGTGTTTAAAGAAAGATAAAAATGTATTTTATGCTAAACCACATTAGCCACTACACCACAAGAATGTTCATCCTGATGGGAGGTTTTCACAAAAGAAAACTTCTTACGTACAATTTCTTGACCAAATTCAAGAAGATTGGAGATGCCCAAAGTCCTTTGGACAAAATGGAAATGTTTAGTCAAAATGCACCGCAGCACGTCTGGTGAAAACCAAACCATGGTGTCATGCACGGTGATGGAGGGTTGATGATTTGGGCTTGTTTTGCAGCTACAGGAACTGGAAACCTTGTTGTCACTGGCATATCAAAGTATACTAAAGTAAAATGTGAGAGCATCTGTCTGATAACAAAAGCTGGCTGACATTGGAGTAGGCCAAAAACTGATAATAACATATAGAAAATTATGTTATTGCTGCTGATGTTGGTTCTACAAGCTGCTGAATCTTGTAGTTTATTTGTTTTTTTTTTAAACTGCTTCTGCATTTTAGCTTATTGTTTTGTGCAAAGATAAAGAATATTATGTAACATTTCATGTGTTAATATTCATATGAGGTTACATTTAACTTATTTTAAAGCCCAGAAATTGTAAAGCAGGTGAATTTTTATGTCCATATAACTTTAAGTAAAGCCCACGGATTTATTCATTACAACATGTGAATATGGGGCAACAATGGCCTCTGGTTTGGTACAATGAATCGCTCCTCATTTAGTAACAAAGAAGGAACAAAACAGAAAATCAGAGTTAGAGAAAGTTTGTAGTGGTTTTCACTTTTAATATCACAGCCAAAGATGAATAAAAAGACCTGGATGCAAAAACATCATTAGAAGCGAGTCTCCTGCAGCCTTAAAACAACCTTACAAAAAAGAGACGTCTGTACAGATGCCTCCAACAGCAATTTAGGCCAGTCTTCACTCTGCCTATGAGCAGTTTTAAGAGCCACAAACTTCTCTACACACTCTCAAATCTTGTTTAAAATCATTAGGGAAGAGCAAATTAGTTGTTGACTTACGATGATGTGAGCTGCAGCATCCGAATGCCTAAGAATTTCTTTTTTGGTTCTGCATTTCCTAGAGACATATAAAAGATTGCACAATTTACAGACTGAATGGATGAGATCCTAAGCTAAGCCAAGCAGACCGCGACTGATGTGAGATCACACTTACCGTTGAGTTGTCTGTTGTAGAAGTCAGCTAGAAACTCACGTATTTTGTCTGCAGGGATGGCAAACGAGATTCCTGGTGCCACTTTAAGTGTGTTTATGCCTATAACATCTCCATCCTGTTTAGAAAATGACAGGAAAGCCGTGAGACGGTGGTTGTTGCTGATTTAAATGCTGTAACAGACGAAGGAACAAAACTGCAGAAAGAGTGGAATCCATTGTCTCATCAATGCACACACACTGTAGGTCTTTGTTTATCAGCCTTGCTACTGAAGGGATTAAACTGTGTTTCATGGAAAGAAAAAGGAAGGAATAAACCTGAATAACCAAAAAATCCATTTTAATCCACACTAACCAAATCATGATCTGACTTCTAAATAAAACAAGAAATATTTCCAACATAAGAAAAAGAAAAACAAATACACAGATTTCCTGATATTATTCCTGTAGTTTAAATCCTCTTACCAGGTTGACAAGTGGTCCGCCGGAGTTTCCGTACTATGAATCCAAAGAAAACAAGAACACATCAGAACTAACTGATCACAAAGAAAACACACTTAAGTCTCGTTTTTATTTTTTTGCTGTTTGTGTGAGTTCACTCACATTTATGATGGCGTCAGTTTGGATGTAGTCCATATCAGAATCTTTGAAGCCCAGTTCGAGGCCGTTGCGATGAGCCGTGCTGATAATACCAGTGGTGACAGTGTTCTGCAGGGAGAACGGGCTTCCCACAGCCACCACGAACTCCCCTGGACGCATGTCCGACGACTGGCCGAGACGCAGTACAGGTAGGGGACCCTGGATTAGTGTCACATGACAACAGGATTTAGCAGCAACAACAGATCCCGGGAGAGAACTGTGCCACCAAAGAAGATTTACAGCAACGGTAAAACAAAATTAAGGCTGTCCGATGGTTTACTATGGAGCCATGCTAAAATTTGTTCAGAAATAAGTTTTTTTTATATATATATATCTTAACTGCTGTATATCTTAAGTGATTAATCCGGCTTACAGATCAGATAATATTCAGTCTCTATTATATCACTGAATTAGTCATTGACTAATAAACTAATAAGTGGACTTCTTGTGCCCTCTTCATGTCCACACAAAAAACTGCTTTAAAATCATTATATAGCAATATTTTTTCTAAATCCCTTAAATAACTTCGGACAGTCCTTAAAACTACCAAAAAAATCAATTTACATTGTTTTTTTTTTTGTTTTTGTTTGTTTTTTTGTTTTTTTTTGTGGGAAAAAGCTTTAAATTACATTTTTCGGTTATTTACATTATTTCTTACAATTATTAAAAAAAGCCCACAAAAACATAATTATTCTGGGTATGATATAGCATGGGGGATGGGGATTTGGTAGTGATTACAGGCCTGGATAATTCAAATATTAGCTGGTGACCATTGAATCCCACTAAATACATTTTTTAAACTCAAAGTTATTCCAGTGTAAAACTTCGATCTTTAATGTCAACATTTTTTGGCAAGAAAAGCAGTAATATTTGACATTTTGACCGGATTCCAGTATTCAACTCTTTTCTCGTTATAGACCGATGCAGGAAATTCTTGTAATTTTGCTAGTTATTTTATGGAGCCATGAGACTTCCAGGGGGCAATTAGCAGGCCTTATGTTGTTTTTGTGATTTATGCTAGTACATTTTTCACACCTCTTGATTCATACAACCTGTTCACTTATGAATCAGATAATTGGTGTAACTTTTCTTTGGGAAGAACACAAAAAACACAATCTCTTTTATAAGATTAGTTAGTGGATGTTTAGGTTTTGTAGGGCCAACTAACAGAAAAAAAAACCTGGAATTGGAACCTCCCACTGCCGACTTCTCCTGAAGTTTTTGACTGATCATTATTGTTGGGCCTATATTGATAGGGAGTGTTTAACCTATTCCATCAAGTCTCAGGACAACTTCATTTATGAGACATTATATTCAACAAAAACACATTTTTGCTTCTTTTGTAGTCTCTAATAGATGTGGCTTTGACAGACATTCACAAAGAGTGAAGCAAACCAAACAAACTTGTCCCTGCATGTCTCCTCTTAGCAGCATCTCATATTTATTTATTTATTTATTTGGGTTATTTGACAGGGACATTGCATTTGTACATAGTCACAAGACATTGTAGCTGATGCCATGCAGAGTTTTTAGCCAAAGCTAGTTCTCAACTCTTGTCCCTGGTTGGGCCTTTCTACACTACATTACAATACATTAAAATACATTAAAATACACGTATGTCTTACAAAACCTATATAAAACTAACCTAAACACACAATACAAAATCTATAATTCACTTACACACACATACAGTACTATTTACAAGTGGGTACAGTTTTGGTTTGTTTTAAGCCAAAATTTAAGCCTAGCCTAGAAGGTTTTAAACTCCGATATTGTCTTAAGTTCAGTTGGTAATGTATTCCACAGCTTTGCACTTTTATAAGAAAAGGCAGACGGACCAAACGAAGTTCTGCAGTGCGGGAGCTTACAGTTCTGGTTGGGTGGAACTTTTTTATCATCACCAGTTTGCCTTTTAGGACAATTTAAGAGCCTTGTCTACAAGGAATGCATCACAGGGAGAAACAGCAGCTGTCATCACGACCTGGTTGGTATAAGAGAAATTCCTTACAGCAGTGATAATGTATAAAACCTCTGGTTTACTCCTTGTAATCTTGAGATGTCCTTGCAATCAGATCAGTACCAAAGGTTATAATGATGTGCTTCATGCTAAGTGGATTGTGACTGAAGTGCTTGGAAATAGAGTCACCTCCACTATGCAAAGCAGGGTGGTGAATACGAGCATGTCTGACTGGTGGCATGTTTTATTCAGAACAGCAACAAACAAATTCAGAGAATATATCACTCTTTTCCATGTTAAGGAAGAGTGTCATTTTGATAAGCCCTTGATGACTCTCTATGAGAGTCTCTGGCCCAATTTGTGAACAGGATTATTCCACTTTGATGTTAGCCTCTGATGTAGCTGCCTGGCCAGAAGAAAACACTAAACTAAATTTAGGCCAAAACCTTCAGGAACACAGCAGGGCACTCACTTCTGGCTCGATTTTGATGAGGGCGATGTCCATCTTCTCATCCACGTCCTTGACCACAGCATCGTAATGCGCACCATTTTTCAGCTCAACTTTGACCCGTTGCTTGTTGCTGAGTACGTGGGCGTTGGTGACAATCCAGCCATCTTCAGACACAACAAACCCAGAGCCACTCGACACAAAGACCTCGTCACTGGAAAACGGCACACTGGAAAACAAATGAGGCAAAAGGAAAAAATGGGTTTTAGAATTTCTTTTCATAAGTAACAGTGTTACTGTAATTTTCCTGGTTTATTTGTACTTTTGGAAAAGCTCCAGATGAACCACAGCTGGGACAATCTTATCCACCACATCCGCAATAAAGTTGAACTTGTAGCGTACACTTCCTGGATGATGCACTCCTGTCAGGATATAAGATAACATATAAAACGTTTAGCCACTTCACAGAAATCTAAGTCAAACATTTGATTAAAGACTGAAAATATGGATCAAGATAAACAAATATGAACCAATTTCCATTATCTCCAAATAATAAAACCTGATGATGATGACTTCATTGTTTTGCTTTATTTAAGCTACTGTACCTGCCTCTCGCCTGCTAATTGCTGGGATAGACTGCAGCTACCCTGCGACCCTGAATGGGACTAAGTCGTATAGAAAATGGATGGATGTTTTGTCTCATCCAATTCAGAATGTTTTCCTTCACGTCCTTCCGTTACTTGATTTTTTTTAAAGCAAAATTGACCCAGAACCAATCATGATTAAGGAGTATACAGTTTTTAATGAATACAAAGTGAGCAGTTTAGAGAAGCTTAAATGAAGATGAGACAGAGACTTGGGAGAACCAATAGCAGAGGCAAGTTGGCTCCAGGCTCTAGAGAAGATTTCCACCTGGTCAGTGTGCCTCACACCCACTTTTATACAGTTTAAGTTTATATATCATCTTACTGGTCTAAGGATAAACTGTCGAGAATTAAGACTGATCTGGATCCCACATGTGACTGATGTAAAAGCTGCGACACTGTTCCACATGTTTTGGTTGTGTCCAAAGTTACATACATGCTGGATCTCAGTCTTTGAGACTTACTCCAAAATAACAGGACAAACAAGCCACCCGACAGCTCTGATTTCACTGTCTGGTGTAATTCCTTATTCTGAATAAACTTTATTCAAACATGACTGCATGTTCTTCTCTGCTGGCCAGAATACTTATCCTCATTATGTGGAAGGACTCTTGACCCCCGACATTTGGCCAGTGGTTCAGAGACATGATGAGCCGCAATTATTTAAAAAAGATTAAGTTGACCATCACAGGGTGCATTGAAAAATTCTATACTCCCTGGAAATATTCATAAATTTTGTTGTGAATTTGTACTGTAAGCTGGGGGGGGGGGTGGTACTCCAGGAGTATGGAGTGCCAGACCTCCTTGTATGAGCTGTCCAGTCCAGTGTCAGAGCAGTAAATCAGAATTGTTTCCGGTGAGGGTTGGACTCCACCAAGGCTGCCCTCTGTCACCGACGGATGATGTGGTTCTGGTGGCTTCATTGGGTCGTGATCTTCAGCTCTCACTGGACCGATTCGCAGCCGAGTGTAAAGCGGCTGGGATAAGAAACAGCACCTCCAAATCCGAGACCATGGTCCTCAGCGGGAAAAGGGTGGAGTGCTCTCTCCGGGTAGGCAATGAGGTCCTGCCCCAAGTGGAGGAGTACATGTATCTGTATCCTCTTTCCCAGGGAAGATCCAGAACATGCTGGACAGACTACATCTCTCGGCTGGCCTGGGAACGCCTCGGGATCCCCCTGGATGAGCTGGTGAATGTGGCTGGGGAGAGGGCAGTCTGGGTTTCCCTGCTTAGGTGGTTGCCCCCGTGACCCGACTTCAAATAAGCGGCAGACAGTGGATGGATGGATATCCCGTTGGTTCGGACAACCCATTTCTTTCAGGTGGAAGGAGGCAGGTAAAACCTCAGGGTTTCTATGGTGAACCTGCCAACAATGAGGTTTACTTCACCAATTCAGTTACCATGGTAACAGACTGTTTTGAAGGACCTCACAGAGACAGATCAGAATTTTATCAAGGGTTTATTTTAGGCACAGATCTTCAAAGAGAAGCTTACGGAACTAGGGAGCCAGGAATCAAAACCTGGAGCCCAGAGATCAGCCAGGTGAGTCGGGACCAGGAAGGGAAGGTCAGGCAAGTCCAACAGTGTACAAACGAGGTCCGACAAGGAGTGAATGGAATATATGTATATGAAGTTCGGTGATTAGATTGATTGCAGGTGTGACTGGTCAGTACTCCGGAGATTGACTGCAATGATGCTTTGCAGGAGTGGGTGTGTCCGTGGCAGAGCCAGGTGCGGGTGTAACACAGACTTGGGGTAAGAGTCACCTTAATTTTTGGAAATAAAAACCCAGAGTTTACCTCAACTCAGCGTTAACATACTAACAGTTTCAACACAACCTGCTTTCTGGAACAAGCCCCTGATTTCACTAGTTGTCTTTAGCTGAATTACTTCACATTTCCCATGTCAAAGGCATGACTAAACACAGCATGGCCAATTTATTATTATTATTATTATTATTGTTGTTGTTGTTGTTGTTATTATTATTATTATTATTGTTATTATTATTATTATTGTTGTTGTTATTATTATTATTATTATTATTTAGGTAATGGAAGATTTTTGTGGAATAACAGAAAGTGCAATGAGGTTATGGATTGCTTGATAGTGTCACACTGTGCCATGGGTTGGATGAGTAGCTGGTTTCAGCAGGGATATAGCCTCCTGCTAACAGCAACCTGTTCATCTCATGGAGACTGTGCCTTGCTGTAGAGGAGGGATGCTGTGCTATGACTGACAGTTCAGGTAAGGATAGATTGGGGCGAGAATTAGAGTTTTTTCACCTGAACCTTCTGTGCTATGACAAGCAAAATGTCTGCTGTAAAGGAGGTGGTTTCACTCCCTGCACTGCAGTTGCTTTTCCTACCTTCAAACAGCACGTAGATAACCGGCGCCTTAGTTCTCAACACAGTCATGAACCAGGTGAAGGTGAAAAAGAAAGTTTCAAAAGAAGGAAGGAATAACAAACTGCTTATTAAGAAAACAAGTAGTGAAATTATTTATTTGGCTTTAGCAGTTGTTGGTGTTTGATATGGTTCATTGATGAAATTAGGTGATATCAAATGAGTCAGAAGCTTGAATATGTACAAGAGGGCATTAAAGTTTGCAGCGTTTTATTTCAAAATGCTAACTGAGCTGTTAGCTCAGGGCTGTGATTCCTTTGACTGCCTTCTCTGCAATTTAAGCAAACCTTTCTGTCCTGAAGGCAACAAATTTACTGACTGATGACATGTTTAAAAAGTTAAACAAACCAACATGTTTCTGCAGAAGCATTCTTATATACAAATTATGGTATGTTCTTTGTCAAGAGTTGCTTTGGAAGAACACCAACTATTTTTTACCTGTCTCAGAGCTCTGCTTACAAATAAGCAGCATGCGGCCAGTTGGTGGAGTAAGTAGTTTTATTTCTCATCCATGCCATCTCAAACAAATGCATCTTCCAACTGATGAACCCAGCTTAAACTTCATGACATCTGCAATCAAGTGTCTATATTAAATATGTATTACTCTACTAGTAGAGCACATATCACACACTAAATCCAATATTTCCATCACACATCAACTTTTTTTGATCATTCATTGACTTTCCCAACTCATCAAATCAAAATCATAATTTTGAATTTGTTTTTGTTAGAGAATAGCACATAATAAATAACCAAATGTGTTCCATTTTAGTTTTATTTTAGAGGTTTGGTCCGGAGAAGATTGTTGCATTTTGTCACATAAGTTTTCTTTCTTGCATGACAGAGTTTTAACTTGCATTTGTGGATTTCATGGTGTTCCTGAAAGTGTTACCTAAAGGCCCAAAAATCTGAAACCATGCATCCACCCTAAGGGTGCCAGAGCACTGGCCTCAGGAGGCCAGGGACAGCTGCCAGGAGCCCACCAAAGATGGACAGAGCGCAGGGGGGGCGCCCCAGGAGCCCAAGAGCAACCCACCCTCTCCAAGGCACAGCCCCACCTAAATCAAGCTTTAGGCTGGAATCAGTGCATGTATGATTGAAAAGAATGTAACATAAGTTCAGAGTCAGTCAGATTCTTTGCTATATAGATTCTTAGTCTTGATTTAAACTGAACTGGTCTTGTTCAGACATTCATAGCAGAATTGTGAGACCCACAGATGCCGACTTGTTGCCAATTAATTATCCACTGAAAACATTGTTTATGTTTGCAATGACCAAAGGTCGGGTTAATAATGTGCATTTTCATTGTTTTAGCTGCTTTGAGAAGCAGAATCCTTCCTTGACAGCTAAAACTGAATATAAGCAGAATAAAGAAAAAGAAATAATATTTATTACTTTTATTTATAACTTTGAGTTAGTGCCCATTCATGCACTATTAATCATTTTGGAAAGAGCCTTTTTTAAAGATGGCAACGTTTTTATGGTAAAATGAATGAATTCAGTGATCTGAATGCAGTTTTTATACTTGTGATGGCAAGGTCAAGGTCAAATATGCTGGGATTCAGCTGAAATATTGGTTTCCATTGCTTTCACCTTAATTAAATACAAAACGCACACATCTAACAATTTGTTTATGAGTTTTTCAGCAAAATTGAAATAAAAAAAATGACCTTCTGAAAGTAATAACTGAATCCATTAACTGGGATACAAAAAATAGAGATTAGGCTAAAATTCACTAAATCTGTTCACGTTTTTGGTGACGCCTCCTCCTTGCTCACACACCGACACACATGTTACATACTGTAGACAGAACAGCTGTAGATATGCCAACACTTCCAATCACTGTGGTTGCTGAGCAGCAGTGAAAGGTGATGAGATGTACTGACAGGCCTCTTGACATGTACGCTGCCTGCTGCCACTCACAGAGCTACTCTGTCCTTATTTCACTCTCTCTCCACGAGCAGTGATTTAGGATGGCTGAATTTAAAGGATTTCTTACTGCACTCACTCAAATGCAAGATTTTGGCAGTTTTATCAGGGATTTCGAGACAATGATAGCGAAGCGAGTGCAGAATCATTTGGTGCATCCAGAGTATGAAATTAAACTAAGGAATGAGTTTATTCACTCATTATTTGGTAGAGGCAAGGCCATAAACATACTTGGTTAAAGTTAGAAAGGCATCATAATTCAGTATTAAAATACAATAAAATATATATTAACTGCAGAAATCTTTGAAGACTTATATGTCTTAGATGCTGTGCACATCTAAGCATCAACATTACACATTAAAATCAACATAGTTTTTCAAATAATGAGTTTTCTGATTAATTATATTAAATTTGTATTGATGCTTAAATAACATAAAATCACTGAGTAAGTTCACAATTTTCCACCACATATTTCGATTATACGTTCTGAATACTGCATCACCCCTGGTTAGTTTTTCTCTTATTGTTCTGGTGAGACAGAAGAACATCATGGTTTTTGACTTCTGACTCATCATCTCAAAAATTTTAATTAAGATTTTTTCCATCTGTTGACTGTAAGTTTTACCACAATTCCTTACTGTATAAATTTAGTGGATAATAATTTAACATTTACCAATATGAAAAATTTTGCCACAATTTGAAGTCCGTATGATTCAGCAGCCAGTGTTTGATATGAAATGATTTCAGTGGGTCGCTTCCATTCATATAAAAACTCAACAAAAATATCAAAATATTATTATATTTCTGACTCAATCAGAACTTTTAACAAAAATAGACGAACACATTCTGTATATTCGGCTTCATATGTTTACATCATGAACAAGAAAACTGAAATGTCAGTTTGTTTTAGGACCTGAAACCAAATCATTTTAGGAGTCAGTTATATTAACCAAAGTAGTCCATTCTGACTTAAACATAGTAAGACACCACACTTATGGTTATCAGCATTTTGGTTGGTAAAGGGAAACACACTCTTAAGTGCATCATGGTGTGTTCTAGTCTCGAAATTCCGAGCAGCTAGAGAATATGTGACATCAATACCAGGTAGTTGGCGTTCCAGCTGCACCAGCTTGGAAATAATGGACGCCTCCAAAACAACCAGATTTGTGAGCATCTACAAAGCCATTTAAAACGAGAAAATCACAAACACATTAACATGATTTTTCATGAACAAACCCGCCTAGCAACATGGTCATCAACAAGAAAACTTAATGCTATTTACACTTGAAACTTAACGGACACAAAATATATATTATAAAGGATTTTAATTAAGACAGCAATGGACTACCAGTGGTACTGGGCGCAGCTATCTTTAAATCTGGGATCTCAGGGTCTTCTACCTTATGAGTTCGCCACTCAAAAATGAGATCACTTCGTCAATTCTGGCAAAAAGTCGTCTGGATTCCAAGTTCGGGGACAACTGGAACGCACCGCTATTTGCAGCTAACACTCCTAAAGCTAGGTACACACATAAAAATTAATGTAGCCAATCAGAGAGCAAGCTGACTGGGGAACAAGGAAGGATATAAAGTCCATGTTCACGCCGTCTCCAGTCTGTTATTTTTTCAGTTCTGGATTTTTCTGTTAAGAATAGTCACCAGACCACCATCATTACTTCATCATGTATGTCCTCTGCCGTGCTGGGTGTTGCGTTTTCCGGTTGTTGCTACGTTTCTTCTTCTTCGTTTTTGTTAGATCACATTTGATCATGCAAGATTTCTGGCTCAGAGGACGAGATTGTAGATCTGTTGCGGGACTGCATCGTTATGTGTGTGTTGTTCTGTGGTAACATTATCGGAGCACACCAGACAGTAAGATCAAAACTGTTTTATGCCTAATCAGATTTAAAAAATCCTGTGTGTACCAGGCCTAAAATGATATATTTCCAATGGCATCGCCCTCTTGTGGTCATAGTTATTATGTCGACCTGTCCAGGGTGTACCTGCCTTGCGCCTGTTAACTGCTGGGATAGACTCCAGCTCCCCGCGACCCTTAATTGGACGAAGCGGTATAGAAAATAAATGAATAAAAGCACATCTGTCTTTCTATAAAATTTGTGAGGGTGAATGGAAATGTGATTAATGATGATCGTCTGTCATCACCTATGATTTTTTTCTTTTTTTCGTATATGGTTTTTTCATTCCTTGTTTCTGTATTTCTATTTATAACCTTTCCTTTATGATTTAATCTTTTAGCCTGTTCTTATCTTTACTTTGTGCTTCCTTTTAAAAGTATTTGTTTCTGCATTTTTATTTCCCACATCTGCCTGCTTCACACATGTTTTCTGCGACATTGATAACACATACTGTTTCGTTTGTGCCATCCTCACCTGCTTACTCATTATTCACCCTGTAGATATGCTCCCCTGCTTCTTTTGTACTCTGCTACTCAGCTTTTTTTTTGTTTTGGCCAAGAAGCACCTTTATGTTCATAACTGCTTGTCACTGTGTTTTTTTTCCTTTACCAGTCCAGTTTTTCCTGCTTCTGGAAGTCTTGCCTTTGCAGGACTTTTGTTTTAGTGTAGGAAATACATTTTTCTTTTCCCTCTTCCTACTGCCAATTAAAAAAATATACGTCTGAGCAAGTAATTTCGTTCTTTATCATCTCAATGAGATATTTTAACATTTTACTGATTAATTTAATACTTGAAATAGAAAAGTCTGAATTATTAGGATATTTGATGAACACTGACGAGTACAGATCAGATTATTCTTAAAAGAATAATTTCTTGTAAAAAAAAACATATACATCTTTAAAATCTTGTTTCTCTAATTTAAAGACTTTTGAAAGGTCTGATGCTGGAAATATTCAACTTGTTTTAGCTCAATTTAACAAGTATATGTTTTATTTCGGCAGATTTTTTTACTTTAAGATATTTATGCCCAATTTTATAGAGTTTTTCCTTTTTGAAAGCTGATATTTTGTTGTGAAGGATTTGGGATGTTTATCACATAAATCTTAATAATGTTTACATCTAATACACTTTCTATAAAAGCATATTCCTTTAAACTCACACAATTTCCTTCTTGAAATGCTTAAATCAGCTTTAGTTGTATGGAAAGCTTTGCTGCTCTGCAGGACCTGAAAAAAAAGCTTTTAAATGTTAAATGATTATAAACAAGACCCCTAGAAACAGTTCATCATCCGACTTTGTTATGCTTCATGTTGCTCTGCACTATCTGTTTGCCTGTTGTTGCCCGATAGGGAAATCAGGGTAGGACCTTAAACTGAGTGGATTTGTAACACAATATATTCCTGTAAAGTGACATTAAGTGTTTCTGTCAGATACCAGACAAAAGAGTTTCCTGTAGACAAATAGAGTAAATCTAATTAACCACGATTAGGTTACTTTTCTCTGTGCCAACCCTGTTTAATGATTTATGCTGCTAACATCTTGGTGTGCCACCAAGGGGGTCATGCTCTGCCTAGTATTTGAACATTCCTCCAAATGAGGATCCTATTTACTATTTATTTGATATTTTCTGTCCTTCTTTGCATTGCACAGTAGGTGTGGAAGCTTTTGCATAAACCTACAGGTCTCCTGCTTGATGAATTCTCTCCCCTCTGTGTTTGGCTGTGATAAGAAAGTGCACATTATGAAAATGGACAGGACAGGATGGGAAAATAAATAGGATATATTTACATAGTGGAGTGCTGGGGTTCCCTCGGGAGAATTAAACACCATCAGTGGAGGATTTGTGACTTCAGAGCATAAAAATGCAGAACACGGAAGACACGGTATATCAAAGTGTTACAGACAGACGCCTCCCGGATGGATCAGCTGCAACAACCGCTGACAGGTGAGGTGAGAAACTCTGATCATCTCATTACATGCTCTGTTTGTTTGAAATGTGTAGAACTTTGTGTCATCTGAACAACATCAGGGGAAGAAAGAAAGATGGTGGTTACTTACAAGTTATTGGCATCATGTTGCAAACAGAGTAGCATCATATTTTTGGGAAGAACTAACCTGATTTTAATGCACTACAAGAAGCATATATGCAAATTATTATTACCGGACACTTTATTAGGTACATTTTGCTAGTTGGACTTTAGAACTGACTTCATTCTTGGCAGCATGGGTTTGACAAAGTGTTGGAAACATTCCTCAGAGATTTTGCAACATATTAACATGACAGCATCACACAGATACAGGTTTGTCGATTGCATCCATGATGAGAATCTCCCGCTCCACCACTTCCCAAAGCTGCTCTATTGAGATCTGGTGACTGTGGAGGTCGTTGAAGTCCAGTGAACTCATTGTCATGTTCAAGACACCAGCTGGAGATGGTTTATGGACTAAGTGGTATAGGTATATGCAGATATTTTATATACAAATATCTCTATGTTTCTTACCTGTAAATATTTAAATGTTTTAATGTTTAAATATTTTCATGAACGACTCCTTGGAAGTTGTCCCTTTTATAAAGGCTGGCTGGTAACATACATCCTGTAGACTTTGCTTTGGTATGATTGAAAGGCTTTAATCCTCATTCTGTATGTCAGAACTTAACCTCTTGTAAGGCTGAGAGCAACTTAATTATGATGAATTTTGTTTAATAACTGAGTAGAAAAGAAAAGAAAAGAAAAAAGGAAAAAAAGTTGCCTCTACTCACCTGAGTCACACTGCCCCCTCTGGATCAAAATGACAGGGGGGGTCTCTCCCAGCTCAGCCCTCCTGTTCTCGGCTCTCAGGCGGCAGATGCTGGGGTACGTCCTGCCGTCGCTTCCGCAAACTGGGCCCGAGGAGGCGCACGTGCAGGAGCCGAGTGCCCCACCGACATTCTCTGGTCCAGGGTCGCACCTCAGCCCGTCACCGCAGGAGACGAGGCCGCCGCCCCGCTCTCCGCACACTCCACCCTCTCCTGCCGCGCACACCACGCAGCAGCCGCACGCATCCTTCACCTGCCCGTAGTAGCAGGCGCGCGGAGGGACAGGACATTGAGAAACATCGCACACATGCGGACAAGCTTGTCTTTTTCTCAGCAGGCCTGCATGAACTGCAGAGGTGAGGAGCGTGATGTAAGCAAGGACCTTCATCACGACCCAGTCCGTCTTCTTGTACCCACCAACACTCCGACACACGCGCTCTGCTGCTGTTTTCGTGGCCCGCGGGTTTGGCTGATGGCCAACAGTTAGATGTTCCAGTAGCAGCATGCTCACCCTGGATCCTCCTGCATATTCCTATACCCAGTGTTCTCCTGTACTGTAACCTCCAAGGAATGCAGCTGTAACAGGTTTTATGGTAGGCTATATGTTGACTGCTGTAGTGAAACCCCAAAGGCAGTTTAGTCAAGCCCAGTCAAATCGTGCCAAAGTTTTTATATGAAGCACTAACACAAGTAGCAAAGTTCTGCTGAACATGAGACATTGAAGATTTAAAACTTTTCCAGCAATGAGAAAACTAATTTAGTCATAAAGGCCACTTTAACTCTTGAATGAATGAGTGATGGATCTTACTTTTCCATATACTGGTTCAAAACTGTTTCTCAATGTTTTTAGATCGTTTTTATTATAATTTTAGAGGAATAATTATTTTGGTCCTCAATACAACAACTTTATAGTTGAAATGTATTTACATTTTTACTTTTTAAACATTTTTAACACATTTTAAAAACTGTAAAAATGTGCAATATCTGCAAAAATCTGCAAGGTTAACATCCATTTTAAGTGTGTGTGAATGTGTGTGTGTGTGTGTGTGTGTGTGTGTGTGCTTGTGTGTCTTATCTGTTGTAAGCCTATGTAGTTGTGCATGAGAGAGAATGTATTCACTTATTTAACATTTCAATATTTTTAAGACATTTTAAAATTTGTAAAAGAAAATGACACCATTGCAATCCATTCTGTGTGTTCTTGCCAAGCACCATCCTCCTGCGGTGAAATGTGAAGCCTATGCAGAAGTGCAAAAAATTGCAGTTCACCCCTCATCCGCTAGAGGCTGGCTCCAAAACAGAGTCAGTCCCCATAGACTCTTATGTTAAAAAGGACAATTTTACAGCAGAAATAAACATGTTTAAAGCCTGGTACAAAAATCCATTTTAGGATTAATAGGTCAAGTTTACCTTCATGACAACTGTGAGGGGGGTGAATTTTTTTTTCTAACTCATCCATTTGAATGTTATTTAATCTTGAAATTGTTTGACAGGTATCCAATATCCGTGGCAGGAAGGGAGAGTGCAGCACAAACGCGGTTTATAGCTGGCTAACAGTGCCCCTTAGCTTTAGCCCGCCTACCTCCGTTAGCTGCTTACCTGCCGTTAGCTCAAAGTTGGCTCGGTTAGCTCTTATCTACAGGCAGCTCGGAGTTTGATGGGTGTCAATCATCCACCCCCACTTTTACAGTCCCCCTCTCAGCTCCATTTTTGTATTTTCTGGGAGCGAGCATGACGCTGCCAAGATGGCGATGGTAGGAACTGCCCAATGAGCTTCACTTTTGCTCTTCAGAAACCTACGGGTCCCGTCACGGAGGCTCCGCCCATCTTTTATATACAGTCTATGGTTCTTGCATACTTGTGTGTGTGTGTGTGTGTGTGTGAGTGTGTGTGAGTAAGAGAGCTACATGTGTATCCAGAAACTACCTGTTTTTGTGATCATTGCACTGGGGTACATTGTGATTACAAAGCATGCTATTTGTTTTCACTTCTGAGACATTTACGGAGGGAAAAAAGATAAGATGTGAGACCAGCCATCGCCAACGTGATTATGGTAGCCTAACATATGTTGTAATGGAGACCAGTGGCTCCATCACCTTTATTATTAAACCGTGTGTGGAGTGAAAGATTGGCAGAGTTTAACTTAATGAGAACTCAGAGTAATAGTCTTTTATTAAACAAACTGAAATTGAATAAAACAGAATGTGGTGTTTGTCTGCAGAGGCAGCGGTGGACTGGTGACCTGTCCAGGGTGTACCCGGCCTCTCGCCCTCTAATTGCTGGGACAAGCTGCAGCTTTCTACAAGCCCTGAAATTTACTAAATGGTAGAAAATGAATTAATGCTTGCAGAGGGGGGCTGACTACCCTATCCGTGTAAAAGAGACAACTTAAATTAGGTTAGCATTTGCAGATTTTAACAAACATATTTTATTTCTGCTTTGTTCTGTAGTTAGTGATGGGTAAAGGATACTGATGCTTCAGAGGTTGTGTCACTCATCCTGAAGGGGAAGGGTTTGAACCACAACATAAAGGTTTGTAACAAAACACCAGTCACATGACTGATGACTTTGAGGATTCATCGTCACCGTTTTATAGGCTCATATAGGTTTAATCCTTTCTGAGGCGATGGCAGCTTGACAGCTTTGGTGCTATACAAGCTATGATATGCATCACTGTTCTAGAAAATGTTGGGTTGTGAGGAGATTTGGTGTATTTTAATGATTTCCATGACAAATAGGCTGCAAGCAGTAAACAGTGTTCAAAGGTTTGGGATCATTGTGATCTTATACCATCAAAAAAGTTAGTTTGCTTCTTATTTCCTACATTTTATGTTTAAATGACTGAATTGCATATTTAATTTTTGACTGAGTTTCAAAATTACAGTTATTTCTAGGTGCTGTGTTTGGTCTGCACACAAGAGTTGCAGAAATAACACATGATCCATGGCGAGACAGCTGCCGGGCAGAAGGGACTGTTTTTGTTTGGGGTGAAGTGGACAAGCGCCCAGGGTGCAATCTGTGTGAGGGTGTATGAGCAAAGGGAAGAAGACAATAAAAAATAAATAAATAAAACTGCTTCAAAATACACTGTATTTCATTCAAAGTTTTGTTATGCACCAATAGTGTCACATACATCTTATTATTTTTTATAAGTAGTTGGTAATCATTAAAATAAGCAAATCAACACAAATTTGTACATCCAGATGCAAATACACAGCGTCATCTTTGTGATGAGTTGATGTGTTGGGGATGGAAATGTTCTTATCCTCGAGTCGAGGATGAATATCAAAGAATCTATCAGTGTAGAGAGGCAGAGGAAAGACCACCGCTGCATGCCAGACATGAGGACAATCATGCCCAACAAACCTGTCAATACTAGAAATCACAGTAATCTAAACATGTCTACATGAATAATATATGTGTGTATCTATATACTGTAGAGATGTTTATCAACATACTGTTTATATAGAAATTTATCCATAGAAACCCAAACTTTTCTTCCACACAGTGTCCAAAAAACAAACTTAATGAGGCCTTTTGGAGATTATTGCTAAAGATGGCCACCCTGTCTATGCTTTAACATGAAGCCCTGAAACTTTATTAACATCCTAGATCGTACTGTTCCAATGATATTTAATATTTCTTGCCTCTCTTAAAAGTTAACTTTTTAATTGTTTATCCTCTCCTCTGATGGCAAAGATATGATTCAGTGTCTGTAGTTTGTAAATGACTATTTATTTTGTGTTGATTGGAAGATAGATTGTCCGTCTCTATATTTATTTTCTCATCACTGTGGTCAGTGACACTTACTGAGCTTGTGAGTGTGCATGATTGAGTGAGACCACGATAAAAGCTTCATATTATATTAGAAACACTTAGACTCAGCAGCAGCATCAGCTTTTGTGTGACATGAACACTGGTATACTGTATGTTTCTGGCAGTGCCTTGATCCGATTCTGTCTTCTGAGTGTGGAAAACCTCGTAGCAAATGCAAATGTATATGTAGTATTTACTGTATATATGTATGTATATAAGGGATGAACCAGTGTTGAGTCAACATGTAACAACTAACCCAGTATGCGGACATGTTGTATCAACGAGCACCTTTACTGCATCCACAGGAATTAAGAGGGTAGAAGCCAACTGCTCCTGATCCAGTGCAGCACTTTGATCAACTAGGATTGTTGTAAAGTGCTTTATAAATATACATTTGATTGATTGATTGATTGAGCATCTCTATAAATGCAGATATTTGGATATGTAATTTGCAGCTCTTCAATATGCAGATGTGTATTAACACAATCTCCAGGAGGAAAGAAATCTTTTAATATTATTAGAGAAGCAATAGTTGCTGTCCATCAATCAATCAATCAATCAATCAATGGTTATTAAATAAATTCCCAACTATTTGGAACCTGTCATTTTACAGTGAGAAAGATTATTCACTAGTGGAAAATTTTCACAATAGCTGCCAAACTTCCCAGGAGAGGTTGTCCCAAGTTCAGCCCAAGATCACGCTGTTCAATGCTCAGAGAAACTGTAAAAGTTCCAAGAGCTAGCCTACATCTTAGACCCTCCAGGCATCAGTTAGCAGGTTAAATGGTAAAAGACTAACAGGTATGACTTGTTTGGAAAGGCTGCAGGAGCATCTTCTCTCTTACAAGGAAATGGTTGTAAGCCTTAGGCATTGAAAGCCACAACATTCATACAGCAATGTCCTTTAAAGACGTGATAAAATTGGTGATGATCAACATTAATACTCAGTACCACATTTGGCAAAAACAAACATGGCATATTAGAACTAAACACCTCAAACCAATGCAAGCATGGTGGTAGAGGGATGATGATTTGGGGTTGTTTTGCAATAAGAATCTGGACACCTTGCAGATTTTGTTCCAGTTTTTTTTTTTTTTCTTAGTTCTTGCTAGTATTGAATAGAGGTTTTACTTTCTTTTCCATATCACTATATGTAACAAATGTGGATGTGTGAAATTCTGCATTTTAATATCACATTTACTATCAAACCAAACAAACCTTGTTATCACCTGAGTATTCTCTTAATAACATTTCTCCTACAACCTTCCTTACACATATTTCCCATGTTCCTCTCATGGGTCAAGTCATACATCATAACGATTTGCATGATCATTAACATCTACTTCAGGTACACCTTGGGGACAGACTTTGTTGTAGTAATTGGATGGGCTAATTGAAACATATGGAGGCACTTTGCTTTTAATGAGCTCTAAATGATAATGTTTGGCTAAAAGTGAAGATACTGGCATCATTAATGCCTCACCTGTTGACTAGAGCTCAATTAAATCAGTTTAATTCACTAAGAAGGTGTGTAGTTTAATTCACTTTTTATCTGTACAGTGCAAATTCATGACTTAAGTCGTCCCTATTGGCACAGAATTACATGGCATTATGTGATGTGTGTAGACTACCTTTCAAGTTGCATTATATTGTTAAGGTGTGCAGATGAATGGCATCTGTTTTATAGGTGTTGAAGACACTTGCAGTCAATCAATCACACATTTTCCTGTTTAGAAAGGGAAAGATAAATCTATTAGCAATTTAACATGGAGTTAGCATTGTATATTAAATAAATACATAAAATTCTTTTCCATCTATGTTCACCTTTTGTAGAAGTTGAGCCCTGCAGGGTGTATTGTGTAATTTCACGGTACAGAGACAATTGACAATGTCCTTTCAGTGCATGCTCCATGTTGCTTTTCTCCTCAAGCTGAATTGACTGGATAATTGCCAGTGAGACCCAATAATGACATCCAGTAGTAGAATTCAATTTCCTGATTATTTTGTTATGATTATAATTACAGTATGTACACATGGTGAATGGATTACATTTAACATATTGCTGTTAAAAAGCCTGACATCAGAGGCAAAAGAAATGACCTGACATTTCCATAATGGCTGACTTTAACTGCACAAGTCATTTTTTTCCTTTTATAGTGGCTGTCATTCTGGCTGCTCCTTCAGCATAAAAATCCATTATTTCCCCTGGAAAACTCATAATTCATAAGCTCATTACAGAGGGTGTGAATTAAAGAGGCTGCACACGTCCTTTGTGCAATTTCCTGATCAGGACTGGCCTAGTTTTGAAAGTCAAGAACAGTTTCAAAAGCATTTATTCTTGCTGCTTCTCAAGATCTTTTCTGTGACTTTGCAAGGAGTCAGTTTGTCCTTGCGTAATGGAAAATCCAGACCACACAAAGTCTTGTTGACCAGGTTTTCAGCACACTCTGCTTAATCATGACTTGTCACAGTGTTGATATGAGCCAGGCCTCTGTACGACCCTGCCTTCACCAGACTTCTGTCTTTCATACCACTTAATCATCACATTGTGCTGTTGTTGGAGCTATTGGTCTCTAGAATGTCTACTACTACACCACTAGGGGGCAGAAGCAATCCATATTAGATGTTTTGTGTAATCTAGTGCCTCCTATCTAATTTGGGGCAGGAGGTGCAGCAGAGATGATGCCTTTAAGCTCCACTGCCTCTATAGACCCAGATGCATGCAGGGAAAGAATGCTGCTCCCAAGGTCAGCCATCTGAGGACCAGCAGTGACTGCAGCCCATCTCCTTTCCCACTGATGACCGTTGGACTAATTGGCTATGGGTAGCCTCTGCGACACTGAAAGTGAAATTGAAGGAAAATGACAGCCCCTGTGGACCATCTGAGATGTAGCTTTTAAAAGGTCCCATATGGCAATTGTCAGAGTCAGGGCTGTTTGCTGCGAACTCTCCATATCCTGTTTTATAAGCCTTGTCTGCTGTTGTGGATCAGATGTAATGTGGTGGCAAAGTGCATCTCAGCATCCCCCTGTCCGATGGTGGCTGTCAAATCATCACTAAGGGCAAATAAGCTTAGTCACGGATATTGACTTTACCCCTCTTCTGCTTTTGTGTGTGCTTTTTGATGCCGTGTAATCTATTAAGAGGATTTGGTGCAAATTTGAAATTGAGGGCAGAAGCATGTAAAAATTAACTCCCTTAATGTCAGAAAATTATACAGAAACAAGGAGTGAGTGGGGCTTCATTGGTAATCTGGAAGAAAATCATTAGCTTTGAAAGCTTTTTAGAAGCAGCATACAGTTTATGTGTCCACAGAGGAGATATTTGGAGTCAATGCAAGGCACAGAAATAGCTGGCATTTTAATCTTACCTGTAGTAACATCGGTGCTGAGTCATGCGTCTCTGTGCAAGCCAAAGAAACAGAAGATCAAACTAATTTTCCTTACAGTGGAATGGTTTATTCTGCATAACTGACACCAGTTTAATTGCTTTACCAAACTCAGCACCATCCATTTGTCTGAAAGTCTTAGAGAGCTTTTGCAGCATGATGACAGCACACTTCACCAGCAAAGTGAAGAGTAGACCCCCAGACTCAAAGGTTTTACTAAAATAGGTTTAGCCTGTCAAGGAAATTCTAATCAATGGTACCTAATTTAGATTTCAGTGGACTCTCTGCTGGTGAGCCAGCAGGGTGCACAAAGCTCTATTTGAGACAGGATGAGGTGAACTTGTATGAGATGCTAGCTTGTCCTGGAATACAAGACTGTATAAAGATGTATAGACATGCATTCAATGGTGTCAGCCAATGTACAGGGAACCACTTTATGAAGCTCCAAGCTTGGTGTTTGACCTTTCAGAAACCACATTTGTTCAAGAAAGTGTGGTGGTCAGCGATCTTTGAAAGCCATTTGAAAAAAAGGCTTTTATTAAAGAAACTGAAAATATCATCTGAAAGATTGCCAGCATACCAACCAGTGGGAAATGATTTATAGTTAAAAAAAAAAACTACTTTGCATTTCATGAATTTTTTTTAAAGCAGTTTATTGGAGCTAGTTCTAATGGCTAGCGGTTGTTAGTGGTTTTCCACTTTAGGGCACTTTGGCATCGGCTTCACATCTTCCAATTGATGGCTACATCCATCATTTAGAATAGAATAGAATAGAAATACTTTATTAATCCCTTTGGAGAGTCCTCAGGGAAATTTGGGTACCAGCAGCAATACAACACCAACAGTAAAGCAGGACAAGCACAAGACACAATATATACAGGTACAAAGCAAAATAGAGGCAACAAGGTGCAAGAAAAGCACAAATAGAATGCAATAAATAACAATAAGATAAGTTAAATAAAACAATATAAACAAGCATTGCACACAGTAGAGGTGGTACAGATTCCCAGTTCACTATTGTACGTATAAGTTATTGCAATTTATACGATCTATGGTTCACACACTGAATGAAAACATCCACCATGGACAAGTACAAACTTACAAGGTCCAGGTTTAAACTTAAAAACCTGAGGGACTCGGCAAATGCAACAGCAGCTAATTGTAGCAGCCGTTTACGGGAACCAGTCTTATTTTCAATTTCAAGTAGGTTATACCTGCAAGCAAATGTTATGAGGTCAAACACGAACACAACACATGTTGCATTTGCAGACTGTGTCAGACCTTTGCCGCCTCTCTTTTACACTTTGCGCTCACATACAGTGAAACTTGAAACAGAATTTCTAAAGTTGCTTTCATTGACAGAATCTTCTGTTTCTGTTATCAGGCAGCTAAACAAGAAAAAACTGACTACAAAGTGGCCTCTTTGAACAACACATCAACCACAAACACTTTGAAGGGATTTCCAGATTGCTGCTCTGTTCTAATAAAATCTTCATTTAAAAACTGCTGAATCATCTGATAACACCCAAGCAGGCAGTGGCAGTGGTCTAAGTCTGAGTTTGTGTACATGTTCAATGACCCTTTGAGCAAATGTGTAAGTAGCTCTGTGCTGCTGCTTTCCTTTGCTACTGAGCTTTGGCATGTCATGAAAACAATGCAGTTTTACAAGGAAAATAAAAAAGTGAGTTGATCAAATAAAATGACATTAAAATGAAACATTAAAATCAGTTTTAAGCATTCATTTAAATGACAATAATCCCAACTATGTTCAAAGATGTATAAGATTAATTTAATATTGTTAAAACAGCAGATTAAAAAAGGTCCAAATGTGCATGCTTGTTAAGTTAAAAAGAAGTCAGTGTAAGTTAAAGGCTAACAAAAGATTTTATATATATTTATATTTTAGAAAGCTGGATTCTCTGACGTGAGTTCCACAGCTTTGGGGCATAATTAACAAATACTGCATCTCCAAATTTCCACCAGCTGTTATGAGAAAATTTCAGTAAACTAACAGGAGATGATTGTAGAGTACCTGGAGGTATGTAATTACAGGAACTGTTAGTAAGATAACTTGTTCTTTGGCCATTAATGTGTGGTTTAAGGAAAAGTTTTATTCAGTTCTAAAAGAAACAGGCAGCTCGTGTAGAACTGTTTAAACTGGACTAATGTGGTTTTTCTTGGTTCTGGTTAGCAGCACAAGTGTGAATAAGCTGAAGCCTCGTAGTAGGAGAGTAAAAAGCACTAAAAAAGGTGCAGTCAAGTAATCAAGTCAGCGTTGCTGAGCAGTGATGGCTCCAGGAATGTACATAATATATGTCACTTTGCTACCAAACAAGTCCAGAATGCAGAGTTTTAAGGTCAGAAAGTTACATAGTGCAACTTGAAACAAGGCATGGATTGGGCCTACCCAACTTTAATCACTATTTCTTAGCTAACAAGCTGCAATATATCTGCAAATGGCTTAAACCTAGTGGTCTGGATAAACCTTGGTTAGATGTTGAGCAAGCATTATGTAAGGCTCTATTTAACTTTGACCTGCCATTCATCAGCTCCACACATAAGTGGTTTAAAAGTATTAACATCAGTTCCTCTTTAATGGCGTGGTGGGAATTTCTAAAAATAACCAAATCTTCATTTTTTACATGTAAGCTGACATCCTGCAAAACAAAAAGCTGATTAATTTTACTCAATGGAAATTAAATGAATAAAACAGTTAGAAATTTTTTAGAATATCACCAGCTTAAATCTATTATATGTAAAAAATATACCATTAACCAATTAAACTTGCAGCTACCTATCAGAGTGACAGGATTCTTGAATCTCAATGCCCCAAAGCTATTATCAAAAACATATAGACTATTATCTAAACTAGAAGACTCAATCTGTCTTCCAGCTTTAAAGAGGGAGGCTGAATTATCCAGTAACTTTAATCAAGATAAATGGTCACAAATATAGTGGGGCAAAAAAAGTATTTAGTCAGCCACCAATTGTGCAAGTTCTCTCACTTAAAAAGATGAGAGAGGCCTGTAATTTTCATCGTAGGTATACCTCAACTATGAGAGACAAAATGAGAAAAAAAATCCAGAAAATCACATTGTCTGGTTTTTAACGAATTCATTGGTAAATTCCTCGGTAAAATAAGTATTTGGTCACCTACAAACAAGCAAGATTTCTGGCTCTCACAGACCTGTAATTTCTTCTTTAAGAGGCTCCTCTGTCCTCCACTCGTTACCTGTATTAATGGCACCTGTTAGAACTCGTTATCAGTATAAAAGACACATGTCAACAACCTCAAACAGTCAGACTCCAAACTCCTCTATGGCCAAGACCAAAGAGCTGTCAAAAGACACCAGAAACAAAATTGTAGACCAGGCTGGGAAGACTGAATTTGCAATAGGTAAGTAGCTTGGTGTGAAGAAATCAACTGTGGGAGCAATTAGAAAATGGAAGACACACAACACCACTGATAATCTCCCTCCATCTGTAGCTCCACACAAGATCTCACCCCGTGGGGCCAAAATGATCACGACAACAGTCAACAAAAATCACAGAACCACACGGGGGGACCTAGTGAATGACCTGCAGAAGCTGAGACCAAAGTAACAAAGGCTACCATCAGTAACACACTACGCCACCAGGGACTCAGATCCTGCAGTGCCAGACGAGTCCACCTGCTTAAGCCAGTACATGTCCAGGCCCGCCTGAAGTTCGCTAGAGAGCATTTGGATGATCCAGAAGAGGATTGGGAGAATGCCATATGGTCAGATAAAACCAAAATAGAACTTTTCGGTAAAAACTCAACCTGTTGTGTTTGGATGAGAAAGACCCCTTGTTCACTCACCACTCCTCATCACTCATCACTCTGCATGCTGACAGTCACTGAGCTGTCCAGTGGGTTTATACACTAAGAGAATTTTTTTTTCTTTATCTGTGACTGTGTATCTACTTCGGTTGTTGTTGTGATACGTTTGTGATAGGTCTTTTTCATTTGGTTATTATTTAGGAAGTCTTGATCACTGGCAGCTCTATTTTTTCTGTAAATTTTCGGAGTAAATTTGCTGGTGTGTTTATGTAAAAATGCAGCAGTTTGTCTGGTGATGGTTTGGATTGATGGGTCGTTGCATTCTGTCTGTGGTGTTTTTGTCTCCTCTTTCTTCTTTCTGCTTTTCCCTTTTGCTTCTTTTTGCTCTTTCTTCTTTTTCTGTCCCTTCTGGTCAGGTCCAGAGGTTTTGTCATCGTAACTCTTCCAAACGAGTCATACAGGTTTAGTCTTTTTTGAAGCGTAGTGCCATGAACTTTAACATGTTGAGGGTAACTGGCTTCAAAATGTAGATTAAGGATTTTGCAGCTTCTTTGAGCATTGTGCCATCTGACCTTGGCCTGAACTTGCTGGAATATCCACATCTGGAAAGATTGACAGCTGTCTTGAAAGTTTTCCGCTTGTGAATAATCCTTCTTACTGTGTAATGATGAACTTTAAATTGCTTGGAAATGACCTTATAGCCCTTCCGGGATTGATGATCAATAACAGATTTTCTCTAAGATCATTGCTGATGTCTTTCCTCCTTGACATTGTGTTAACACACACCTGAATGCTGCAGAACAGCAAACTGACTAAATCTCTGCTTTTATAGAGGTGATCACACTGATAAAGATTAATTTTTTAGGTGAATTTGTGAATCAGCAGCACCTGCTACCTACAGTCCTGGAAGCAAGGATGATGGTTTTAGCTTCTTACATTGTACTTCTGTCACATTTTAAGCCCATTATTCCATATTTGTACCAGTGTTATCTACTTGGTATACATTCAAATATACCTAAAATTGAGCAAATGGCTTTTTTGAAGAAATAATAATAGTTATAATAATTTCAGCTAAAAGTTTAGACGCTTTAGACTTTTTTGTTAAAACATCTTTGAGCCAGGAAATTAGTTTCACGTATTGTGTAAATGGAGAAATATACTAAAGTGTGGAAGTAAAACAGAAAGCCATATCTGCAAATGCCCAAAGAAAATGTAAGTTTTTCCAATGCACATTCAGTTTCTGAACTTGGTGAGCTATATTTATTTTTAAATATTTATTTTTACTAAACGTTTTGCATGAGTTGCAGGTTTTTTGGAGCGGCTTGGAATTTAAATGTCCTGTCAAGGCTCAGTCTCAGAGCCACGTGTGGATCTGAGCATTGCTGACATAAGCAGATGCTTGTCAACTGTCATGGTGTCAAATAACATATTTGCATGCTTAACGCTTGCTTTTTAAAATGTATTTATTTTTGCTATTGCTGTACACTGAAAATTTCCAGCTAAAGCACCCCTTCGGCTAGTCCTGCTCTGTATATTTTTGTGCTCAGACTCAAGTTTCATCAAGTCTCACTTTTCATGCTGATCAGCAGGAATATATGAGAAAAAACATTTTAATGATAATGATGACCTGGATAGTTTTGGGTAGAGGTTATTTGTATGTTGTTTATGGATAAAAACAGTCACTATACTATTTTAAGATTTTTTTTCCAGTTATTAACCTAGTTTACCATAACAACGCTGGACATTGGCTGGCAGCATCATGTTGCAAAACTGAGAAGCAACATTTCCTGGATTAAAATTTTATTTCAATATAGCATGAAATTTCAATTCAGTTCTAACTGGGATTTAGGTTAAACAAACAAACAAACAAACAATCAATCAATTAATAAATTAAATGAATAAATCTAATCAAATCTATTAAGCACTTTTTATACAGGGAGCAGCCCAAAAGCGCTTTACATAAGTACATAAGTACTTTAATAAAAACGTTTGCATATGAAATTAAAATCACCTGTTCCCTCTCTCTCTCTCTCTTGCTCTCTCTCTCTCTCTCTCTCACACACACACACACACACACAAACCCTTATCATTTAAATCAGGGAATATGTAAAACCCTCTCATTGGATAATTACTACATGGATAATGATGTTTCAGCTAAAAAGTTATTTAACAACAAATGATGCATTGAATAGTCATTTGTTTAACAACATGTGAGAAGACACATTTTGTGGTTGTAGAAGAGATGCTTTAGAAAATTCAAATTATTGGGAAAAATCTAACGAGAAGCACAAACTACTAAAACTGGGTATAGAACTGTCCAACACATTATTAAAAACTGAAAAGTGGGGAATCATCGTCTTCCAGCAAGAAATGTGTTCAGAAAATAATCCTGAATGATGGGAATCAGAGATCAGATCATAAGAAAAAAACACCAGAAGAACTCAGGGTTGTGTTTAATAGTGAAAGTAAGAACATTTCCACATGAACAATGTGAAGTGAATTGAAGGGAAAAAGCTTTAATTTGCTAGGGCACCAAGGTTTGGACTCTGGACCAATGGAAGAAGGTCATATGGACATCAGGGTTAACAAAGAGGCAGATGATGTGATGCAGCCATCATGCCTAGTTCCCACTGTACAAGCCTGAGGGGGCAGTCTATGATCAGGGGTTGCTGCACGTGGTCAGGTCTAAGTACAGCAACATTATGTGTCCAAACAATGAGGTCAGCTGACAGCCGAATATTCTGAATGAGCAGCTTATTTCATCAATTCCATCAATGGCATATTCCAAGATGTCACTGCCAAGATTCATCAAGCTCAGCTTGTGAAAGGGTGCTTCAGGGAGCAGGAGACATCATTTTTACACATGGATTGGCCACCAAAGTCCAGACCTGAACCCCATCTTTGGGATGGGCTGGAGAAGGCTTTGCACAGTGGTTGGACTCTCCCATCATCAATACAAGATCTTGGTGAAAAATGAATGTAACACTGGATGGAAATGAATCTTGTGACACTGCAGAAGTTTATCGAAACAATTCCACAGATAATGCTGCCGTAATCAAAGCTAAAGGCAGTCCAAATGAACATTAGAGTGCATGACCTTTTTTTTGGACATCAGTGAAATATTTAAGCAAGACAAAAAGCTAATTTAAAAACAGAAGAACAAGCTAGTTTCTAAGGGTGTCTGTTAACTCTGTTGTGTCTCATGTGTTTTTCCCACCAGAGCTCAGGCTGTGAGGGGCTCTGCTGAGGGCTTTGGAATCATGAATATTTCATCATTCATACATTTACTTTTTACTGGTCTCTGCTGGCAGAGCCGGCTGGTTACTTTCCCCTTGCCACATGCAAAGTGCAGATACACACAAGGAGGTGTTTGACAGTTTGTTTGTATGAGGACATCATAAGGACAATCCAGCCTGCCTCAGCATGACTGCAATACATAAAAAGCCATGGTGGAGGTGTGCTGCAGAAAAGGGGTTTCCAGCAAGCTGACATGCTGTTTATCAGCAATAAAAGGGTAAATATAAGTGTGTTGGCTTGCTAGTCACAAAATGCCTTAGTGTCCACCCTCAGCCTGCTTAGCATGTGTTTGTAAAGGTGAAAGATATGAAACGACACATGCTGATTTATTTCAATAAATGAATATATAGCCCTTCTAAGTTTCACACATACAGATATTACTCTTATGTGTTAGATGTATGGAGGCTTTGCACAAAGAGTTGCTTTAAATCTAATCAGCAAAAAGAGGCTTTATTGTCATCCACATTAAATAATCCCATCTCTGCACACTTCTTTCTGCTCTGCTTACACATGCATGTTTCATATATGCTGCACTCATCATCACAAGGGTGATCTCATTCATTGAAGGTGATTTCTCAGGTGTTCTGTCAAGCATAAATGTATTTAATGATTTGAATATTCTGTATATTTAGCAGAAAATTGAGCCCTTGGGGAGCTGAGGTAATAAAATATGTCTAGTTTTTTTAAATCTAATCATCAATGCAGCTTCTCCTGTTATTCTTTACAGTTCTAAGACATTCTTGCTTCTCAGCCATTAGTAACTGAGATTAATTAAATATAATTTCAGTTATTTCTGTTGCTTAGAATTTCAAGAGACCATTTCTTTTTCAAAAACATTGTGGGAATAACGGTAAATCCTAAAAAAATGAAACCACTGTGGTTTGATTTTAAATGACTTCCACAGAGAAAGTTACGGCTTTCTGCCCCCCCCCACCTTTGGTTAGTGGTTGCTGCTGTTTTTAAAGTGCTTTATGAACACAGTTGACTTGGCTAATGTGACCACAGTTATCACAGCTGTGTATGTGAGTGTGTGTGTGCATGCGTGTGTGTGTGTGTGTGTGTGTGTGTGTGTGTTAAAGGGAAGAACAAAATTATTTCCTGTCTTAGTAAATGGCCCCTCTGATAAAATCTTGTCCACCCTCTGGCCTCTCCTTGAATAAAAGTCTAGATCTTCTACTGATATTTATGCTTTATTCCCTTGGGGAGTGTGTCTAAACTTCGTTAAACAACACATAATTAATGTGAATCTATTTTGTTCATTTCAAGCATTTGTTTCTTTTTATCCACTTTTTCAGTAGCAGGGTGTAAGAATTTATTTCACTGGCTATTTGATAATGAATGGCGACTGCAAGCGCTGATTTGCGTCACTTGTCTACGTTAGAAAATAATACACTTAAATAGATGTTATCATAACCGGGTAGTTTGCCAGAATTACATTTGCATTATATATTTAAATAATTTATTTATTTGGAACCAATTTTAAAGATGCTGCTGTGGTCCCAGGTCCCAGGAGTTACCTTCTTTTTGTTTTTTTGGGGGCACTTGAAGCCTATAGTGTGACAGGAAAGGGGGCAGGGAGAGGGGAGGGTAACATGCAGCTGACGGCCACATGCCAGGATTCAAACCTGTGATGGAAGAGTTGAAACATGGGACTTCTGCTCAACCAAAACAAGAATAATTTTACTACTATCAGGGGACTTTTGAATGGAACTGTTGTAGTGGAGCACAGTTAATCAGGTGTGCAAGATATGCTGCAAGGTGCATTTATTGGCTTGACGGTTACTTTCAAGTGGAAGATTTTTATTTCCCTTTTTCCTCCCACTGCTAAATGTAGCTGGAAGCAGCAGATAAGCAGATGTCACCTCTTTTTCTGACCATATCTTCCTTTGCATGTTCTCATCATTAACAATGAACAAACTATGGTGCAGAAGACCCTCATCATGGGAACAACAGATTGTGATTGATGGGTGGCGTGCCTGCTGAGACGTGGGTGGAGGGACAGGAATGGCACAGACAGCACATCAGCAGATGGTTGGTGATATAAAGCAGCAGCCTCGCTCCAGATAGGTTAATTAGCCTGATGAGTAAAAAATGTGTTGAATTTGGCACCTTGTCTGCACCTAGTTGATGTGTTCTCTCACATTACTTATCTATCAGTATTCAGGAGCCTGCAGATGAGCCTTCCTCTGTACTCTGGTGAGAATCAAACTGTCAGGGCTAAGGAGTAGGTGATATCAGTTTTCACTGGTCTGTTGACCAGCAATTCATTTTAGTAGCAGGCGTCATTTAAAAAGAACAAGCAGGATATGAAGCTTGAAGCATAAAACACTGACAGGAACAAGAGACGGCTCTGTTCTTGTGTGCATTGCATAAAGTGGTGCAAACCTGTTTCTGACTAAATATACTATATATAGAGAGACTTTTCAGCCCAATATGAAATATTTTCAAGATCAAGGCAAAGTACACTTTATTGTTCCCTTGTGAAATGGGTCTTTGGTCCACCCTTGTTGCCACACAGGGTCCAGCTGCTACTCAGCTTTAAAATATACTATTACAGCAGTAATAGTAATGTTTGCAAGCCAACCTTATAAATAGCTACATATTAGTTCAAGAACCTCGCATGAATATGAAAAGAGAGTAATTCAAGTTTGGTTTCAGGCTTTGATCCCATCATTCCTTACACGTACATTTTCAAGACTTCATAATAGAGTGATGAAAGAAATTTCAGGTGGATGCTGGGTCGACAGAGGGGCTAAAAAAAGCAGATCGTGTGTTGGTTGCAGCAGCAGCAAGTATGAGGCAGACAAGAAGACAGGAAGTTCACAGCTTAAATAGACCACCCAGATTTGATGAGTACATTTTATATGTGGCATGCAGAATGTGAGGCAGATCACATTAGGGACGGGGTATTTCAACATTTTTCCTTTCAATATGATACGTGATGGTACTTTTTCATCAATACCAATACCAATGGGCAATATAAAATATGAATAAAACACATAAATAGCACAAATACTTGAAAGAAATGCTTATATAATGCTAATACAATAGACAAGAAATGAATATTAAATTATTAAATTTAGATCTTAGTTTATTTTAAACTACATTTACAACAGTTAGAATATTTACAGTTTCACATTTCTCATGTCTGAAAAGAAATCAGAAGTATAAACGTATATGGCCCTACCTCGTTTTAACAATACACTGTATCACTCCAACTCAAATCTTCTATTAAAAATTAGAAGATTTTAAAGACAGATTTCCTTAAACTGAAAGAAACTGTCCAGAAACTTGCATTAAACCAGTATGATATTAAACACAACATCATTATCACTTACACTAGCATCATCATCACCATGACACCAGGACATCTATCATGACATCTAATTGTGTGCCATGAGGAAATACACCACAGCTGGTTGTGGTGCAGAACTTTATAGCTTAATACTCTCAGAAGTTGTGTATTAGTTTAGTGGTGTTACAATATTTAAACAAATATTGAATCTAATATTTTGACAGGCAGTTATCTAAGTATTAAATCTGGAGTATCAATACGGCCATCACTAGATCACATGGGAGGCAGCAGAGCTTTATCCACAGTAAAAATGATGTCATTCACTCTCTCCACATCTTACCAATGCTTACTTGGCTACAAACGCTTTTAAGGGTTGGAGATGATGATTGTGACTGAACTTGTTTCTGGGACAGATTGCTGCTTTCAGACTTTTCAAGCAGTTGCACTTTTCTACTTATTCCCACTGACATGTGGTTAGAGTTTGAATTAATGTATTTGGATGGATTTAAATATGACAAAACACATAGTTAGATGGTAACACAAATCTGAATTTTATGGTACAGAAATCTTTCTGTTTGGGTATCAGGACTCCTGCCATATCATATGAATGTTACCTTACAGCAAACCACAGCCTGGGGAACCAGTATCATCTCACAACGTTCAACCACAGATTGTGACATAACTATGTTTTGGATAAGCTGATAAAAAAAGTGCATATTTCATATTTTCTGGTATTTGGGTTTGGGGAACTCATGTTTGTTTTTTGATGAGACAAATAGATTGCAAAATTAAGCAAACAGACTACACAAATCAAATAACTGGTAAATAAGACAGTAGGTCAATTTAATTAAGTAAACAAACATGCCGTTTATGTGCATATTATTTTATGAGAAAGTGCGTTGTTCAGTGACATAAGTCTGCAGTGATAATATCATGTACTCAGTTGTTTCTGTAGTTTAAACTTTCCATTGTGCCCTCACCCCTTTGGCATCTATTCAAATTCTACCAGTGCCTCCACTGTTGCCCTGTCTACTTTCCGGCTGCTGCAGGAGAAACTCCAAATTCTCAACTCCTTTAAAGAAACTGTCAAAGGTGAGCAAGCAACATTAAAAGTAGAATTAACCCTCTTTGTGTTGAATACTCAGCAGCTTTTTATAACAGTGCAACTAGCAAGCAAAAGGTATTCTATTAAGATCTGCTTATTTTTTAATACCTGCTGGCAATGTGGTATCACAAGCTTCCAATTTGCATATAAATCTATTCTATTTTACTGGTATACTGTGAGGAGGATTTATTATGAGCAGCTCAGCAGACACACTAAAATATATTCTGACTCTATTATAGGATTCCTCTCATCAAAGATTGGTCTTTGTTATTAAGACCTCAACCACAAGGGCTTAAACACAGACCTGAATAACAGATTAGGCAACTTGGTTTGATGGCGCTATAAGGCACTTCAAACATTTACTTGAGTCTGATGTAAACAGAATACTGCTTGTTCAAAGGGTATCAGGGAGAAAGCTGTTTGTGGAGCTGCATAATGCAGGATGCTGAGGATCACAGCCTGTACTAAACTTTACAATGTGCTGCTGGATCTGTGCTCTCAGATCACCCTATTTTCTATTTCTTTTTGTTTCTTTAAGACTTATTACAACTTATAAAAAGTGTTGGGGATTAACCTTGTGTTGTCAAAGGTTTCAAACAGATAAGACACTATAAGAATAGTACATGCCCCGCTCTTAGCTCTGTGCCTCGTTCTGCTTCAAAGTAAACAAACGTGTGAAAGTCTGCAACATGTAGATCATGCAGAGCCTTGAGATAACATTAAGTATGTAAAACGCAATGTGGTATGATGTCAAATTAAATAAAGGCAGAAAATGTCACAAAAACTACTTAATCTAACGTGGGTGTGTAGTCTATATGCGTATATGCAGTCATGTGAAAAACACAGTTTTTATAGTAATTCCTAGTGGAATAGGGGGATTTTGAACCCACCATGGTTGATTCAGCAGAGAGACAATAAAGTGGCAGAGCAACGGGTAAGACATGAGTCAACATTGGACTGGAGAGAGCTCAGAGAAGAGACAATATGCTAAATCATCTCTCTTGTAATTAAGACTGCATGTCTCAATGGGACTACCTGTATAAATAAATGTTAAATAAAATAAGATCATTTAGGGGGCGCCAAAGTAAGAAAATCTGCCAAAGTTCAGTAATGCTGCTTTAAACCACAGGTTATTTGCATGGTTACTTATTTGCTAAATTTGGAGATAAAATGAAAACTGCTTGTTTGGGGTCAGAAAATAATCATGGTTCAGGCTAAAATATATTCTCTACAACACCACTGGCACCTTAATTCAGACACTTGTGGTTCCTAGAGTCTCTAATAATAAAATGGGAGGCAGAGCTTTCGGCTATCAGGCCCCTCTCTTGTGGAACCAGATCCCAGTTTGGTTTTGGGAGGCAGAGATCCTCTCTATCCTTAAGATTATACTTTTTATTTTTTTTTTTTGATAAATTAGGGGTTGTTAGCCATTCCTTAGTTATGCTGTCCTAGGCTTAGACCGCTGAGGGATGTCCATGATGTACTGTGCACTTCCTCCCCCTCTCTGCTCCTTATCTTCCATGTATAAACAAATAACAGTATTGGCAATCTTAACGTGTATTTCTCCTTTCAGTAGGTCTTCCTGGCTAAAAGTTGCAGCATCTGTTGGTCTCTACTTTTTGTCCTCTCCACCCTATCCGGTCAAGGTAGATGGGCACCCTTCCTGAATCAGGTTCTGGCTAAAGTTTTTTTCCTTCCTGTTAAATGTGAGTTTTTTCCTTTTCACTGTCGCCTGCAGTCCTGTGCATGATCAAGATGGAGGATTGAATTGAAATCAAGATTTAATGCAATTTATTGATATTTCCTTAACTGTGTTACTATAAATTGGCTTAAATGTATTTGTCTGTAAAGTGCCCTGAGATGTTGCTGTTGTGAATTGGCGCTATAGAAATAAAGATGAATTAAACTGAATAAATAAAAGCCATTTCACTGTATGCCTTAGTGACACACCAACACAGCAACATGTTACAACAACAATCTGACTGTTGCTTCCTGGTTGGGTTTATACAATCACCTAACATGCTTGGGGGTTAAAAATCAAGGTTTAAAAACACCTTGACTGGTACTAAGATATATACATATACAATTTCACAAATAAACCAAAATATCTGAAGTTCAAATGCTAGACACCTTAGAAAGGTTAAACTATGTGATGGCATAGATCAGGGATCACCAACTACAGTCCTTGAGGGTCATTGTCCTGCAGGTTTAAGACGTGTCCCTGCTGCAACACACCTGATTCAAGTGAAAAGTTTCCCCACAGTTTTGTTAATGACATATTTTTGATTCAGGTGTGTAGCAGAAAGGGACACAGTGGCCTTTTAGGACCAGAGATGGTGATCTGGTATAGACGCTTATACATTATCCAACAAATTTTTAAGGTTTTACACTACCGTTCAAAAGTTTGGGGTCACTTTGCCATGGGATTCAATAGGGAAGTGACCCCAAACTTTTGAACGGTAGTGTATATTTTGAGAAATACCTGTAAGTTCAGTATCTAGTGCTTCACATGAGTTTTTACACCGTCAAGCAGATGAAATCACAGAAATTCTTTAGTGTCTGGATGGACAGTGTGAAAGCAGTGTGGATTATGACCATGATAAATGACAAATATTTTCTAAGTGTGTAATTGTGCATGTTGGCTTTTTTTAAAGGCATCATTACTATGTGTTTGCTACTCCATTGTGGTCCAGATTTTTCGTAGGAGCCCAGTTTATGTTGTCTTTGTCACAAAGATTACAAGGACATCCTCATAAATGAACCAAAATATTAACTTACAATTAAGATTAGCTCATTAGACATTGTGTCTTGCTTAACAACCCAATGAGTAAAACAAGAATGCAGCTATGCCCCATGAACTTTAAATTACCATCAAAACAGCAGAAGCAAACAGAGAACTCTTATCAACTGAAGCAAACATTTTTACATAGTGATCATTGCAAACTCTGTATGCTTTGAATAATTTTGATCCCAACAAAAGGTTTACAAGCCATTCCTCTGTTTTTTTGTGAAATCCTCAGCTCATCTTCCCTTTTTTATGACTTAAAATAAGGAACCCTGAAATAACCTTGATCAGTTTCATGATTTGATAATTGGAACAGCCAAAGTCAGTGCAAACACAGGGCATTTTCCAGCCACCAAAAACAGGTTTGCCAACCATACTCTGGTTCACAAGGAGCTATGTTCTCCACTACTCCACTACTTTGTGTTATTCAGGCAGATTTAAAGGCAGATTGGATGTCACATTAAACCATGTCATAGGCCATTAGAGCCTGCAAGAGCCAATGAAACATGGCATTGACATGGGGCTGTTTTAACCTGTTCTCCATTCAGGACCTTAGATAATTAAGTATAGTTCGCACACCAGAAGCTGCTCTTTGAAAAGTTTAATATGTGTTACGTTTTTGGGCGCTAACCCTTCTCCTTTCAGGACCTGACATCATTAAAGTGGTTCTATTATGCTAATTTATTTTAATATGCGAGTCCACAAGGGCAGAAATCAATCCAGCATTTTTTACAACCTCTTTTCGATCCTCTGAGATCAGCCTCTGCCAGAAACAAGCAGAATGAGACTCCTCCTCCCTTAGCCCCGCCTCCCTCTGATGCAGGGTGCCTCTGATTGGTCAACTCCCGGGAGTAGTTGTCAAAAGTGTGCACTGTTTTCGTCATGTAAACACCGGCAGAACTCGTAAACAAACTGAAGTCATATGAATACTCAGTAAACAGTGTTAACACAAAATATACATAACCATTGTGTTGTCCTTGTGTGGAAAGTTATGAAGGTTTCTTTCATCCTTAGGAGAAATTCCTCACACTTGACTTTCTTCTACAGCAATCCAAGAATTGAACATCCTTTAAGGGCACATTCACACCAGCCTTTTTTTTTTATTTAAATCCAAGTCTGTAGAAAGTCTGTTTTGTTTGGGGATGTCCAAACAAATTCTGATCTGAATCAAAGAAGCGGACTCGGTCTGCCTACAAATGTGGGTCTTGGTCCGCTTCAAACGGACCAAATACAGGAAGCGGATTAGAAAACATAGTGCACTGTGGGTTCAGTGCACGACATTATGGGTAAAAAACACAACTAAAACACAAGCGTGTGGGATGATAGGCAGCTCTGGACAGGAGAAATGGCTCAAGGGTCAGACGTGGAAGAATTTGTAAAAAGTTTTGATAGAAATCAGATCAACACAAGACAAACACAAGGATCCGATGCAGCTGATCCATATTTAGCTGCTATGTACTAGAAACCAAAGTTCTTCTGCATTAACTAATAGATGAACAAATTTTCTTCTTCCTTGTGTGTCTCATCATCTCCTTCAGTACTTCTTAGTGCAGTGCTACTTTTGGTGGAGAGTGCAACGTGTTATTTAAAAGGTCCAGAAAAATGATGCACTACCCAACTGAACCGAGTCCTCAGTTGGACCGAATCCCTGGCAGATCAGCAGAGAGCTGTTGTCACTGGTGGGCTTTATTTTGAGTAAAGTGAGGGTTCATGAAGCTGTCAGAGCGACAACTTGCTGCTCTAAATAAGATGAATGAGCCGAAACTTCCTATGACAACTGTGAGCTGTTATGTCTTTACATGTACTGCAGCCAGAACTCAAAGCGTGCACATCCTGACAGCGCTGATGAACTGCTACATGTTTTATGCTGAAGGGCAAGCCCATGTTCTTCAGGAGAGGCTTCACAATGCTTTAGATGTAAGAAATTATGGAGGAAGACATGGGATAAATTTAAACTCAGCTCATATCTGGCAGCTCTGTCATGTAAACTCTTTCAGTCTGCTCTGCAAAATCAGCTCTCCCTTTACAGACATTGTTGGGTGATGCATAAATAATGAGGGCCATCAGCCTTTATTATAATTAACTGTTATCAGTGACTTTGCACCGTGGCAGACGTCTTTGCTTTGCAAACCAACCTCTTTTACATAACGTGCTGTAATGATGTTTAAGCTCCATGAAAACAATGCATAGTAGTGGACACGCAACATTACTTCACCTCTAGAAAGCAATTACCACCTGACACATGGGTTCCAGCAGAAATCCACTTTTGGAGACAGGTGGTGATGTAGGGAGAACAAATGTAAGATTATTAAACAGAGGTAAAGGTTAGGTTACTCTTATTTTGATTTTCAGTTAAAAATCACCTAGATTTTGACAATGAAACTACTTTTCTGTTCTCTCCTGAGTTGTTGATCTTAACTCAGAACCATCATCATGCTATGTTAAAAATGGATTTTTTTATTTTTATTTTTATTTTTTTTTAACAGATTACTCTGACTTGGCTAGTTCTTTGGTTTTGGAAGACATGAAAAAACATGTAATTCCAATATTCACTACTATATGAAAACTGACAATGTGAAATGGTTGATCCCAGTGTTCAATTCCTCAGATAATCTTTACTGCACCAGTTAGGCAACAGTCTTCATACACCACTATTCCCTCCAGTGGAGATGCCATCTATTTTAATTCAAAAACTTAAACAGAGGAGATTTCTTCAGAGCATCCTTAAGAAAAATTTTGAACAAAATGAAACCCAGTCAGAAAGAATCAGTCAGTAAGCCAGAGGCGTTGCTAGAAATAGAGCCATACTTGTCAAGATTCATGGTTTATGTTCCTTGTTTAATGTTATGTTGTTTCATGTTCTTGGTTTTTATGTTCATGGTTTATGTTCTGGGTTTTTGTCATTTTCGTGGTTTGTGGCGTTTAGGGTCTTGTTTAGCTCTGCGTTGCATTTTAATTCCTGCTCATTAGTTCACCTGGTATGATTAGCTCATTCACCTCACCTGTGCCTTGTTAATCCTTCAGTGTATTTAAGCCATCGGCTTCAGTTCCTTGTCGCTGGTCCATTGTTTGTGGCTTCTTTTTACTGTTTGTTACAGTTAGACATCGTCCATGTCATGTCAGCCGTTCCCCCCCAGAGTCTTTTGTTTTGTAAGTTAAGTTTTACCTTATTAAAACTGTTTACCTGTACCGGTTCTCCCCCCCCGCCTCTTAAAGCTCCACAACAATACTGACATACAGCCTGGTATTATCGCCTAAAAATGCTGCTGAAAATGAAAGACCTAAAACCACATAAAAAATGTGGTTAAAGAATTACTTCATGAAATAATATCATCCCTCTTGTTAGATGTTGATCAAAAGTGAAATTACAAGAATGGGTCACAGTACTTTCTATTGTTAAAAGCCCAAACAAAATAACTTATAAAAAACAAACAAAAAGAACAAACTAAATTTATAAGCTTGTGTTACCAAATACTTTTGGGCATGGACCCGAATATTACTGTTTAGATAAAAGAGAGAAGGAAAATCTAATTCGTGTAAATTTATATGAGAAGAAATTTGTACTGAAGCGTATCTAGTAACCAATTCGAACATATGGAGGGAGTTTAGATGGAAGCTCATCATGAGGCTCTTTTGGACACTTGAAATTGTGGCTAAATTTAAGAAGTTGCGGCCCACACATTGGCAATCAGACATATATATTCTGGCAATGTCTGAAATAAAGAAAATTCTGTAAAGATGTGATCTGCCATTAATCATGTATTTTGTTAAAAAAAATGACGAAAGAGCCAACAGGAGCTCTTCTGGGTCTGCTGCTAAAAAATATCTTCTACACATGCTGAACCTCTAACAGCATATTACAGTTCGATGGTTAAAGCTCGACCACCTCCCCATACAACATGTAGACCAAAAAAATAAAAGGCATATCAAAAGGAACAGGTAATATATTCTGACTCCACAGGGACATTTTTAGTGAGCGGTGGAGACCAGCTATGTCTTTACTGATGCAGTGAAGAATTCCCACACACTGAAAATAATTTAATTCTTTCTTTCTTTCTTTCTTCCTTTTTTTTAGATCCCTTGTTCATCCTTTTTGATTCTAGTTTGTCTTATATAACCATGCATTTATCTATTTACTCTTTGTAATTACAGTGTCTGTCCTTATTTTATGTGTCCGTGTTATACACCTGATTGTACTTCTGTGTGAAATTTAGGGCTGGGCAACACTGCAAAGTTAATCCAGTTAAGTTAATCCAGGGCAAGTATCACTGATACCGATACAATACCAATACTTTTTGTTTTAAAATTTTCCAATCATTTAATGATTTTGCCTTTAATTATTGATCATGATTATGTTCATAATAAAACATAGTATAAAGTTTCTTTTCAATTAAAACATTTTTATTAACAAACTTAATGGCAGTTGAGTCATTTAAATTTAAGCGTTTTTATTTATAAAATAACTTTGTTAAATAACATTAACAATATAACAAAATAAAAAAAAACTGTTTCCTGTTATCACAATTCTTGTTAAAAATAAAGTTAACTATCACGGCTCACCTTCTGAATGAAAGTCTGCTTTTGGGCTCTTGGGGCTCTGGGCCCTCCACTCTGGTCTTCGCTCTGATCGCCCTGGATGGCCGGAGCTCTGGGCCACCCTGCACTGAAAAAAATTGGAGTACTATTTATTTAGAAAAACTTTGGTAAGGTTTTCCCACCAGAAATTTTGAATAAATTCTACAAGGGTGATTTTCAAGTAAACTTTACTTGCAGATATGAGTTGTTCCTACAAGAATAACTCGAGTAACCTTTAATTGTTATCAGTGTTGTCATTGAATTTTACTCTGCCATTATTAGTAAGTTCTACTTAGACTAAGTTTGCATCAAACTGAAAATCTCACACAAAATATCACAAATTTAAACATGTTTTGTTATTTTCAGTAGAAGAACTATCAAACTATACATGCCCTCATAAAAAAAAACCAAAACAAAAAAATAAAAATGGTACGATGATACGAAAGGTTCTCTCCAGGTGCACTGTTGTAATTCTCCTGAACTCCTGCTTAATCTGAAAAACACAAGTAAAGCTTTGCAATTTAAATTTTGTCTTTTTAACAAACACAGTTTCAATGCAATAAATGTTTAATTTTTAAAATTGAAAAACATTATTTACCTGGGCTTCAGAGAAAAGAGCAGGAAATCTGTGATGGCAGGGCACTGCTTTACAACTTCTAGTCTTCAGTAGGAGAAAGTCCTGTCCATTTTCTCAGCAATAATCTTGTCATTGTTTTTCTTCTGAATTTCCTGCAGCATGTCAGTTCTCTCCCTCTCAGGTAATTCAGCTTTCTTAGGCCTTTTGATGCCTTTTGTTGAACCTCTTTCATGTGACCTCTGTTTTTTCAAAGAGTTCACCTCCAGCTCTGGAGAGGCAAGTTGACGACATCCTAATTTTGCACGGTAATTCCCCATTTTGTATTTGATTCTCTGTTGCCACCCATATAGGCCATTAAAAGACCCTGGTTCCCTGAGGCATGGGAACTTCTCTATTAAGGCTTTGACCACAGTTAGAATTTGGATCCTAGTGGGGTATGCTGTATAACCAAATACAACCTCTGCCAGCTTCTCTAGAATGCTGCTTTTCAATCTTGGGTTTTGCAGCAGGGTACCATCCTTTAGGAAGGCTTGGTTTCCAGCCTCCAAAAGATTTTCCACATCAAAGGAAAAGGTTGGTATTTGAAATTTGGCTGGCCATGGTTGTGACTGGTGAGATAATGCGCTTTCATCAGAGGAGGAAAGGTGTCTTAGGATCCTTATGAATGAGCAGAAGATGTACTCAAGGATTCTTCTAGTAGAAGGGAGTCACCCTGTGATGCTTCCACAGAACTGAGAGTTGGCAAAACTGGCTTTGTTTGGACCACTATTAATGTTGTCTTCCACCTCTTCAATGCAGCTGAGAGTGAAAAACTGACCACCACAATCCATGTCCTGATATAGCAGGAAAAAATCCCATACGATATTAAAAGTCTCTCTGATGACACAAAAAGTGAGGCTGCTTTGTATTCCTGAGGGCAGAATGAGTTTTGCTCTCTTCAGAAATGATGCGGAGCTTTGCTGGCGTATCCATCGTAGCAAAAGAATCAGAGACAGAGAAATATCATTGAATAATCATTCTGATGTTTTGTTGCAACTAAGTTTGACAAAGATTTTTATACGTTTCGTTTGTAAAACCATGTGTATTACTACATTTTACATTATATAGTGCATGTATGTGCCTTTGGTAACAAAGTTGAATGATTATGAAATTTAATACAGTATACAGAAATACAGCCTTAATTAACTGGAACAGGAACATTTTCTGCAGATTTTCATTCAAGATAGAGAAAAGTTCTAATTTGTGAACAGAGAAATGCTGGTTGTGGTTGTACGATTACCTTTGATGAAAACTCTCAAGCAGTTGCGGTTTAATCTCCAAAACTTTGGTTATGGCCATGTTATTATGAGTGATTAGTTAGCTAACTAACTGATGCAAAAGAACATATTAAAGGTTAAGTTGGAAAAGTTATTAGTTTGCAAATTTAAAACTCTTATGCCAACTGTAGTTGCAACAAACATTTCTCAATTGTGACTACTAATAAGGGAAGAAAATGTGGCGCTTCAAGGTAACCAAATGTCTTCCTGCCACTGTGTGTGTGCAACAGAAGGATAAAAATCTGGAAGTTTCATTTGCTCAATTACTTGCTCATGCGTGTAGTTTCTAACTCATAACTTCTGAGGTGCTTATTGTACCACGCCTTTTTTAGGGTGACAACAAAGACTGGTATGTCACGAACTATCATTATCTGGAAATCTGTTCTCCAATGCTTCTTTTATGTCATCATTTAGGACTTCCAAAGAGACTGCTGTTGTTTTTGTGACTGAGATGAAGGGTTTATTTCTCTTGTATTATTCCTGAGAATTGTAGAAAAAAATCAGTATGCATGTGGGTGTGTGTCTCAGTGTTTGTATGTGTATGATAAAAAAAAAAAAAAATCTGTTGTGTTATAAATATGTTTGACATTTCTAATAAACCAAACCGACTGAAAATCGGCTGAAAATTCAGCGAGTTATGGTGATTTTAATTGACAGACCTCTGCAGACGTGGTTTCCCTCGGCCCAAGATGGCAGCCGAGTTGATGCCTCGTTTCAATGGACAGCAGTGTCAAAGGCAGCATCTATGTGTTTTTATCTATGGTTTGATCGGTACAAGCTGCACGAAAGTATTAGGCAGCTTGTACACCATCAATGTGCCAAGCGGCTGCATATTTGCACTTTGGCACACACCTCGTTTGCTAGCGAGAACGTAAGCCAGCAGGCCAATCTAGTAAACATTTATCCATTGGTAAGAAATTGTCTCCGACTGCAGATGCATGCAATTCAAAATGTTAACAAAGTACATACACATATCCTTACATGGCTGTACATAGAGTAATTTCATTTGTAAATGAGCGACTACTTCTACTCTTCATACGATGTGCGAACGCAGCGCGCTGTTGCATGCCGTCATGCGCCAGGTTTGAATGAGGTTGCCAGGTTTGCAAAGTAAAGTTTACTTGCTTTTTACAAGTTGATCAAATAATGAATAAACTGAATGCAAATTACATGATAATTGTCAGTTATAATTACATTTTGAAATTAATTAAAATATACACAAACAAATGCCAAGTAGCATTTCATAAAATTATGCTATTTTTTTTAAATAAAAACAGGGAAATACAAAACTCTTGTAGAATTTAGTTTTCACATCAAAGTAATTTTTACAAGGCTAAAAATCTTTTCTTTTAGTGTAGTCTGCCTCCAGCCTCCTCATACTCTGCATTCTGCATGCTGACACAGTCACGGCGTTGTCCAGTGAGTTTAAAGAGTTACTGTTGTTTAGGTTTTTTTGTGCGTGTGTTTCTGGTACTTTATTTTTTGCAGTGATACATGTTTGTTTTTATGTTTGTTTATTGTTTTTTCTGCTTTTAATCTCTTAAAGGAGCTTCTGACTATTGTCAGCTTTGCTTTCTTGTGAAAGCCGTAGGTAGGAAATTATCTGTTGTGTTTCTGTACAGGTGTAGTAGTTGACTGTCTGGTGTTTGTTTGGATTGAAGGGTTGTTGCCTTCTATCTGGTGTATCTCTGTCTCCTCTTTCTTTTCTCTACTCTCTTTTTCATTTCTATTCTCCTTTTTTACTGTCCTCTCCGGTCAGGTCCAGCAATATTATTATTATGCAATTTAAAATAAATAAATAAGATTTTAAATAAAAAAAAAAATCACATATCAAAAGGAGCCTTATACCCAAAAAAGCTTCCTTTGGCAAAGAAAATTTGTTTGGCACAACACAGCAGCCAGACCATCACCATGCTGGACAGGACAACTTTAAAAAAACAAAGAAAATGAGGAAAATTGTATTTTCCAGCAATTTCAATGGCATACATAGACAAAAGTGTCATTAAGAATGAAAAAAACCTCCATGTGAGCTATAGATGGATTTCCAGATCAAACATTACAAGACGTGCCTGCCTCAGGGGGAAACTTTCATAGTCTGTAAATTCTTGTTGACTCAATGATGAAATACTGTTTGTATTCATAAAACATTTCTTCATACTTTAGAATTTGGATATAGACTTGTGGAAAATGCAAACTGACAATATTTCCTACCAAACGTGGTTTTGTTGGCTGACTTTCTTCTTGACTTCACCTTCATTGTCAGGGGTAATGTCAGGATCTTTTAAACTTGTAGCATGTTTGATATTTTTCATTCTAAATTTCTTTATTATCACAGTACAAAGTAAAAAGAAATTTTGAGCAGTTTGTGATGATGGATTTATTGATATAAAGGCTGGGGTCCAAACTAACACTTTAATAAGACTGTCACAAGCTAAGCTAGCTGTCACACGTCTAAGTGAGCAATTTCATGGCCTGATACACATCTCAGTATGTTTTTGTTAAATTTGCATGCTGATAAATCATTTCATGAATATACTTTAACATTTTTTTTATAAATATGGATTAATCATTGCAGAGATGTCACTGCATTACAACCTGCTGAACCTCAGTCTGTTCTTTTACTGTCCTGGATCTACCATCTGTGATCTCCTTGGAATTGAGAACAATCCCCATTCATCTTTTTAGGTGATTGGTAAAGTTGGCTGCCATGTCATTTCTGTTTAGGAGCTCAGCTCTGCCAAAAAAAAAAAAAAAAGGGTTATACAAAGCTTTCTATCCTTCAGCTTCACACACAAGCGTTTTAACAGGACATAAATCTTGCATACACCCAGACCAGTTTATTATTTGGAGTTTGCAGCAATGCTGTTGTATTACATGCAGAATGGGATTTCAATGGGATAAGCAAGGTCTTCCATTTAAAAAGGCACCAATTGGAGGCAGCAGGAGTCAGTAAATATCTCACACGTACAAGGCATCAGATAATTTCATTATAAAGTGTATCCTCTTTTCCTTTTAGCTTTGTGTGTCCATGATATGCACAATTTGCATGTTTTAAAAAGACTAAATGCTTCACTTATTATTGCATGGACCTTCAGCTTAAACTGCAGTTTACTTTTATACCAACAAAGTTAAATGATTCATTAATCAAAGTCATTCTCTCCGTGGTACTGCTGAGCTCGGTGTCATCTAACTGCCCCCTGATGGGGCGAATGATATTCTTGGGCACAAACCTGGTTCTCAGATCAATACCAGCACCCAGTCAATCTTCTCCAATGAATCACGAGCACCAGAAGGAACCCTCTGGAATGTATTTCTTTACTCAGCATGGGCACCTGTGGCACTGATAAACACACCAATCACACATCAGCTGTTCTTTTGGATCATCAGCTGCTGCAGTGAAAGACCAACTCGGGGTGCAAGGCGATGACCTCCCTCTCAGCCGAACTTTTCCTAAGCCCACCTGTTTAAAGTGTAACTACACACCCGACTTTTTGCGCAACTCCACCCACTGCCAAATTTTGAAAAATGCAATAAACTGCAAGGGCTGAGGTGCAAGGTGTGTGGGGAATATGTGTGTGGAGAGTGGGCGTGTCATCTTTAGCACACAGTGTTGGAGGCAACCATCTTAGGGAAAAGCACATAGGAGGCAAAACGACTGGAAGTGACATTATATTTCCTTATTGTCGACATTTTTTACCTAAGATACCCCACACCAACCAACCAGAATTACCACAACTGACTGCTTATAGACAAGCTTAATTGGATCATACCATTTCCATGTGTTTCTAAAGACAGCTATTTACAAAGAGATAATGGAAAATGTTTACATTAAAAGTTTCCCAAACACTATACATATATTTACATAAACCCAAACTACTCAAAAATCATGCTAAATAATCCTACCAATGAATAACTAAACTATAGAAAATTATTCCCCACCAACTTTTCCACCTTGAGTTCCCTCCCTCCGGAACCAATAAAAGGCGCATGAACACCTGGGGACATCTTTTGTCCACGCACCATTCCTGAGAGACAGAAAACAACAAGAGGTAAGTACAAATATTAAATGGCTCTTTAGTATATTTACTTAATACTTAAAACCATCAGTGCACTGTTTAGTAAATGCTTAGCCAAGCCAATTAAATCTAACCTTTCTTGCAGGTGAGCATTACCTGGAACATTTCTGGTTTCTGCTACTACTACTACTACTACACACACACACACACACACGCACACACACACTCACACCATAAACCAATAAACTAATTAACTGAAACTCTGTGTAATTATTCAACATTCATCTTAAGAAATTAAAACATATATATCCACCTGTCTTAGTCATCAATAAAACACACTATGAGGTAATAATGGTTCATTGTGACAGGGCGGTTCATAAATACACAGGCAGAAATTATTGAATGACAGACAGCAGCTCAGCAGCCACTAGCAAGATACAGATTCACAAAGCACCTACGCCACAGAGCTGTCCTTGAGGTGGAAGACTTTTCACTTCCAGAATCCCCTCAGCTACGCAACGCAGTGGTGGAAGAACAAGGTGGTCCTGAACTTATCAGTCCGAGTCATTAGCGCTGTTTCGTTGGCCTGTATCAGCTGCTCCAGCAGGCTGTGGCGACTCGCAGCAGGTTGTGGCAGCTGCCACGATTTGAACTTGCTGCCAGTCACCAGATGAGGATCAACAGGTAAAAATAAAGTCTGGTGCTACTTTTAGACTGCTCAAAAGTACAAAGCTTTGTAAAAGTCCAAAATTTTTCAACTAATCTTTTTTTTTTTTTAATTAATTTATTTTTTTAATATTATTAAATGATCACAACAACAGTACAGAGAGTACACTGCAGAATATAAGGGAAAAAGAACATGACAGTAATAACATATACATAATATTCATAAGAAAAGAAAGGAGATATAACTAGAAAAATAAGAGGCACGAGTGCTTAGTGTCTCACATGCAGTACCAGAGCACCTGAGAAGAGCATTCAATAACAGTAGCAAGTGTACATATACAAAATATATCAACAAAGGAACATTAATTTGTACAAAGAAGGGGAATGAAACTTATTTTGATAGAGCTGTGTGGAGGACAGATAATAAGTCTATAATTTGTTTTATTATTCTTTACTAATTGAAGATGTGACAACCCCAGAGCAGGCTGTATTTTGTTCGTCTCTGGGGGCTTTAACTTTTGCTTCCAGCTCTGTCTCCTGCTCTGCCGCCTCCTCTCTCCGCCTCTGTCCTCCTCTTCTCAGGTGGCCAGTCTGCTGCTCCAGTCCTCCCGCGCTACCTGGCGGGGGTGTGACCCGCTTGGGATTAAATACCGGACCTTTGACACCTGCATGCTCTCTGCTCGCGCCAGCCTGCTCACCTGCAGCACTCCTTTTCCCTTGTTTGTGCACTCATTAGTTTATCCACTTTAGCTTTCACATACAACACCTTCCTACAACCAACACTCATACACTACTGATGCTACAGATTATACACATAGGATACACTGTTAATCTCCGTTTATTTAATTTGGTCACTTTCTTTAAATAAATTATACTTTAATTGGCATCCTTTGTTGTCCCGCTTCCTTCTTGTCAAGCCCTCACGAGCCGGGCTTGACAAAGAGAAATGAGGATAGAGTTTATTTCTATCTTAAAAAGCAGGAAAAGAGGCTAACTCGCCTGTAAAGTAAAAAGTTAACTACAACTTCTAGTGAGTTATTGGTAGAGTTCTCATTATAGAATAGAAAGTCTTTCAAAGTGAGACGATTAGAGGAGTCAAACAAGGGACAGTTTAGTCCATTAAATATATTGTCTTCTCGCAGTCAAAAAAGAGGTGCATCGGCGTTTTGCTCTTGTCATCACAAAAAGAGCAAACGGCGCTTTTGTCCCCATATTTTGATACAATAACATTCACATTGTGGAGGATTTTAAAGTGAACCTATTCTATTCTATTCTATTCTACAGTCATTTAGCAGAGGCCTTTATCCAAAGCGACTTACATTTGAGAGTAAGAACAACACAAGCATGAATTCAAACATGATGGGACGTCATAATTAAGTGGTAGTCAGACTGCTGTGAATCCAGTTGGACCCAGGTGATTTCATGTAGTGCCAGAGACAGTGCATATAATATTTTTTCTTTGTTTTTGTAGTCTTTTGTAAGTCATTTTGTTTAAATACAAGATCACAATTTCATTAAACAATATCATTTGGGCACAAGTGCACACAGCTTATTCAGTACTTGGTTGAGCCAAAGAGCTGAACAAATCTTTCTAACTCATTCTGTTGAGTAGAAGAGTAAAGCTAAGTGCGGAAATGCTCCTTAAACAACTGGGTCTTTAGCTTGCTTTTAAAAGTGGATAAGTATTCTGCGGATCGGATGGAGTTTGGTAGATCGTTCCACCACCGGGGGACAACAGAGAAGAAGAGTCTAGCTACTGATTTTGCGCCACGTTGTGGTGGGAGCACTAGGCGTTTTTCGCTGGCAGAGCGTAACTGTGGAGAGGGAGTGTAGCTCTGGATTAAGGAGTGGAGGTAGACCAGAGCCATTTGGGTTATTGTTTTGTAAGCCAGAAGCAGAGCTTTGAATTTGATGCGTGCTGCAACTGGAAGCCAGTGAAGAGCAATTAGCAGTGGAGTGACATGAGCTCTTTTGGGCTGGTTGAAGACCAGATGTGCTGCTGCATTCTGAGTCATCTGCAGAGGTTTAACTGAGCATGCAGGCAGTCCAGCCAGTAAGGAGTTGCAGTAGTCAATGCGTGAAATGACCAGAGCCTGGACCAGGAGCTGGGCCGTGTGTTCAGTCAGGTAGGGTCTGATCCTCCTGATATTGTAGAGAGCAAATCGGCAAGATCGAGCAACCGAGGCAACATGGTCCTTAAAGGTCAGCTGGTTGTCTACCATGACACCAAGATTCCTGGTAGAAGACGTAGGCACAAGTGTAATAGAGTGAAGCTTCATGCTTATCTGTAGCGGTAAGGAAGGATTGGCTGGAAAAACAATAAGCTCAGTCTTGGACAGATTTAGCTGAAGGTGGTGCTCCTTCATCCATGCAGAGATATCAGCAAGGCATGCCGATACCTCCTTTACTTATTAGATATACAATATTTATTAGGCAAAAGCCAAGCTTTCTGCCATTTTATTTCCTCAATCAAAGCATTACAGTAAAATTTCCCTCTTGGTGTACTCTTCCTTCGTGACTGAAGGATCTGGCGAATATATTTGTTACATCTTCTATAGATTATGTTGTGCAATACTGGGGAAGCCAAAAGACAAGTGGCTGTTCATAAATTGAGCTAATTCTTTAGGGATAGCTTTAATTACAGAGTTAAATTCTTTTAGTGGGATCGGGATGCTGTGATGTGATAGAAATCTTTGATATGTTTTCAACATTGTTGTTGAAATTTAGATAGTGTGACTGGTAGTTTGGCAGGGGTGTAGTTACACTTTAAAACAAAGGCAAGACCACAAATTTGGTTAAATACATAGTTTGAAATGAAGAACCACAAGGAAGTGGGATGAAGAAGACATCTTCTAATCCTACCGACCCTGAAGGAATTAATAATGTCAGTAAAGTTTAAGATATCCAAACCTCCTTGGTCTTTGCAATCTTTTTTAAGTTTGTGTGGTTCATTTATCCATCTGAAATCTAAAAAAATTTTATTAATTTCTTTTATTGTCTTATTATCATTGATAAATAGTGAGAGGGAAGGATAAACAAAGTAAGAGAGAACTTCTACATTGGATAGGAGAGTTCTGCCGATCATACTCAAGTGTCTTTACAGCCTTTCTGTTGCATTTCTGGTTATGTGAATTCCGAAATATTTAACGTGATTTTTACCCAGAATGTTTTTTTTATAGCACCTGCATCACAGTTATGTAAAGGTAAGATTTCACATTTTGAGATGTTAAGCCTAAGACCCGATGCTTGGGAAAACTGTTCAACCAAGGTGAAGTGTGAGAGACTTGTTCTTTATCATGCAGAAATAAAATGGTGTCATCTGCCAGTTGTGTAATTTTAATTTCTCTGTCAAAAATCTTTATACATTGTAATTTGTGATCCTGGATTATATTGAAGGCCAGTAATTCTGTTACCAATAGAAATAAGAAGGGGGCAACTGGGCATCCCTGCCTAATTCCACGTTTTATCTCAAATCTATTTGTTGTACTTTGGTTGATTATTATAGAGCTATTTATGTATTTATAAAACATTTCAATGACATCAATAAAAGAAATGCTAAAATCAAAAGATTTCAGAGTATAGAGAAGAAATGTGTGTTCAATTATATCACAGGCCTTGTAGAAAAAAAAAGAGGACAAGTGCCTTTGACTGTACAGCATCGGAATAATCTAGCAAATCCATCACCAGCCTGACATTGTTTGAAATGTGATGATTTTTCATAAAACCAGATTGTTTCTGAAACGATATCATTAAGGCCAGATTTTAGTTGATTTGCATAAACTAAGATTAATATTTTATAGTCACTTGTTAAAAATGATATTGGATGCCAGTTGTCAATGTATTGAGTATCTTTGCCTGATTTTGGAATAAGCGTAATAATTCCTTGTTTCATGGTAGTAGCCATCTCTTTTTGTTCAACGCATTCATTATACATAATGGGACAGAGGGTCCTGAATATAGTTCTGTCAATTTGGTCGATGATCCCAACAATTTTTTTTAGAAAAAGGCGTGAGACTTGGGTCCATTTAAGCCTGGGATTGGCAAAATTTATTACATGTCTTAACCACAACCGTCAACAACCTTCCAAAGAGCAACTAAGGGCTTTTATACCCTCCTGCTGCAGGTAATTAGCCGGAACCACCTGTTGAAGTGGGACTAGACTATACAAGTTAAAACAAATCCACAAAATATCTTACTTAAAATAACACCTGTAAAGCAAACATCATGAATCAATATTTACATATATACATACTTAAATATAATCCACTTAATGATTTTACAGCATGCTGCAAATACACATTTAATTTATGTAAACTACTTCCCACCCCTCTTTGTTGACATGGTTTGTTCCAAAAAGCTCTTAAGCAGGAAATTAGGCCTACTTCCCTCTTTTACCTCTCCTGCTCTGCCAAGAAGACAAGAGGTGAGTATTGCCATTTCCTTCTTGAGCCTATAATTTTTCACAATTAGACTTAGAACAAAGTAAAAATGAGTATCAAAATGTTGTTAAATGTTAAAATACTAATTTAAGTTCTCTTTTCCCTGGGCAGGATGGCCAGTCCCCCTCTGCAAACAAATAAACACTTTCCCCTGTTTTAACATTCAATAAAACAATTACTTAATCTGTGTGGTCCTATCTACCAATCATTCCAATAATATTTGCAAGACTTGTGGTAGTGATGGAACCACCGGTCTCCGTCACAAGTCCCAAAAACTTATATAAAATTCTACTGAAAGCCCATCACCAGGTGATTTCCTTTTTTTCATAGAGTGGAGGGCTTTTTTTTAATTTCTTCAATTGTTTTTGTAAGAATAATTGATAGTTGGAATAAAATTTTTAATCTTTTCAAGAAACACCCACAATCACTGGGATCAAATCTGGATGAGTACAAATCATTATGGTTATTGGATTTAGCACCATTTATATTAAGATAGGTTAGGGCTTTTATTTTAACATTTCTTTTCTCTAGAGCACAGAAATAAGCAGAGTTCTTCTCTCTCTCCTCCATCCATTTGGCCCTAGACCTTATAAAGGCCCCCTTAGCTAGGTTCAAGTATAGCTCATCTAATTGTAAACTTTTTCTTATTTCCATTTTTGTCCTTTTCAGTAGCATTCTCCATAGACGGCACATTTATTCTCTGAAGTAATTAGGTCTCTAATTGTTTTTTAGTGGATTTAATGATTTTACATCTTTTTATGGCCGTATGTTTTATTTTGTACTTGAAAAACTCCCATTTTTGTTTACATCCCTCATTTAGTTTAGAGAAAATCTCATCTATCAGGCCTTTGACACTATTATTAAAGTGTTCATCTTTTAATAGGTCATTATTCATTTTCGAATAGCCCCGTGATAGAGGTATCACTTTGACTGCTTAATTTAATCATTATTGATTTATAATCAGATAAAGGTGCAAAGGAATGTGATATATGTGACATAATTTAAAGCTGAATGAGAAATTAGGAAAGGTCAATTCATTGAAGTTGCCCCCAAAGATAATGCATGAGTCAGTATATTTTCCAAGCAGTATTTGGCATTTTTAGTTATTTGTACGAATAAGTTCTTGTTGGCTGAGTGTGAGTTATAGCTATATATATTACATATCGTGAAAATGCAATTTTCTTGTTTTAAGACAACTGTTACCCACCTTCCATCAGAAGATTTTACAGTTTCTATCACATCACCTCTACATTTATGAGTATAGCAACTCCCGCTGAGGTATTGCTTCCATGACTATAATATATGCTATTCCCCCACTGTGATTTCCAAAAGTTAACATCTAACTCAGTCGTGTGGGTTTCTTGGAGGAGAACCATGTCTGCTGTAGATTAATTTATTTAAATACTAATCAAGGAATTACTTAGGTGTGCTACTTATTTAATTTATATTCTTCTATTATTTGTATTAAATATCTCTTATCAATAAGCTTACTAACAGTGTGCTAGTGTGCTTAAGCAACAATGAGATTTTTCATATGGGGGACATGAGAAGAACATGTGAGGAGGTTGACTAATTGTGTCTGCCAGTAAACAACATGTGAGATGTTACATTTAAGGGAAATTTCTAGGTCAACCAGAGTCCGGAGGAAATCCCTTGCTTGTCTGTCAATGGTCTTTTTGTTCCTGCTTTTCAGAAACAAGAAGCCACAAATGGAGGGGTTTCACAGGAAAGCTGTGGATATCTGCATGTGGTTGACCTGTGACTGCATCTGACCCTACTCCAGCAACTGCAGCATTAGTCAGCAAAAACTGTGTAGAAAGAGTAGGAGTGAGTGATAATATATGAGGATTCGAGGGACAGAGAGTCGGGGTTCTGACTGTAGCAAGCAGCAGACTCGATGTTGTATTAGTCCAGGGGAGAGGTAATAAGAACCCAGAGCTCTGTTCGCACATTCTCATACTTTGTAATTAATAAATTGTCAACAGAAAGAAGTAGTTTGTCATCTATGCTCCATTAAAATAAACACGTAGGAGAAGAACCTAAAGAGAAAGGTAAAAATAAATTAGTGTGGAACAGTACCTGGTTAATTAGGAAAGTAGTACCTGCCTATTTCAATACTGTGGGAAGAAGTACCTGTCCTTTATTACTTGTGCATTTTTAAGGTAAATGGTCTGTACTTATATAGCGCTTTTATCCAAAGCGCTTTACATATATGTCACATTCACACACACGGCAGAAGCTGCCATGCAAGGCACTCAACCACAACCCATCAGGAGCAATTAGGGGTTTTGGTTTCTTGCTCAGGGACACCTCGACACGAACTGGACGGGCCGGGATTGAACCGGCAACCCTTGTGCTACAGGAGGACCACTGTACCCACTGAGCTATGCCACCCCGCTTCTCCACACTTTGGTGACCCGTGACATTATGGAGTATGGTATGAAATAAATTTGAACTAATTCAGTTGTTTTTGTACTAAATTTTTCTCTATGCTGACATCGAAAAGGATTTTAAGGACAATCATCATCATCCTCTACCCGGATCAGGCACTGAGAGACAGGTTATAAATAAAGGTAAGGACAAACCTTTTATAAAAATTGTACACATTGAGTACTTTTAAATTTAGTGCCTGATCAGGTAACAGATGATTTTAGTTTTGGTATGAGTATGGGGCTTTAAGAAGTTAAAGTATAATAGAATTAAAAGGAAAAAAATGCATAAATAATCGGGGACTATAAAGGATCTGGAAATCCTGAGATAAAAAGGAAATAAAATGGTCTGGGACCGTGAATGGACCATATAAGAAGTATAAGAGTGAAAGAAAACAGAGATAAGATAAGTAGTAGAGATAAGTGTATACTTTTAAGTGTGGAGTGAATGAGTTCTTGGTTGTAGGATTCAGTGAATATTAAAAACTGTGTGTGGCCGGGATACGACCCCAAGCAATCGACCGAAGGATATAATATATATTCTCTAGAAGCTAGTCGATTGGGCTCCAAACCGTGGCATTGTGTCCATATTCTCTGAATCAGTACATCATTTGTGCCTAAGAACAAAATGATAACATCACAACCGTTCTTCCCCTGAGTAAAAAAATGGTAAAAGAAGAGACACTTGTGGAAAACAGGGATTCCATAATAAGGAAAGTTGAAAAATTTACAGAATCATGGTAGGAAAGTAATTTCCTGCCCAAAAATTATGACATGATTAAATGGTCTGATTGCAGCAAACAAATGTTCCAAATTTACAAATCAAAAGTAGAGAAGTTAAAGACTCAGGGAGAGAAAGGGCAGAGTAAGTCAAAAAGGGGACAGGGTGGAGACGGAAGAGGAACAAGGAGCATTTATCCCCAATTACCCTCAAGCAACCTGTCTCCTTCACCACCCCCTCACTACTATTAGCCAGCATTACAGGCACCAGTTATGAAGATTGACGGGTTAGTGAAGGTGTCAGAACTAGCAGAAAATGAACTGAAAGATGAATTGCACAGATCAGCCAGAAGTATGGCAGAAAACAAAGGTGGAGATATTATAGGGAATCTGAAAACAGTGGATGAGGAACCACACTGCCTCCACTTCTGAAAAACAGAATGTGAAAAACAGAGCTTGGTCTAACATTTCCCCTGATGAGGATCAACTTGATAATCACAGACTGTTTTTATACATGGCCATGATAGAACGTTGGTCAATTGTCACTATAGAAGCACTGGTGTTCACTCTTAAGGAGTGATATTAGGAGTGATATTACCATCATTATCAGCTGCCGCACCATGTGTTTCTATTTCTTCATGTTTGGGTTTCTTGATTGAGGGTTTAACCGGGGTGTCAGGTTCTGAAGTCACAGTTGTGTTACTGTCGAGTGAAGGGTTTGAGTCAAACCACATCCTGCTGTCTTTTTCCCCTGAGTCTACAGGGGAATGTGCAGCACTGGAAGCAGCGCTAGCTGTTAGCATTGTATTGTGGCCAACCCGTTGCAAATTTGCTTTCTCTACTAAATTTCTCTTACTTTTCTCTCTTCAGCTTTTTCCCTATATGTTTAAATTGAGGTATCCTTGCTTAGCAATGAATGGCTCACCGTGCTCTTAGTATTATGTTAAAGATATGTTATACCACAAAGCTTGAAACTTTTTCACGAGGTCAGTTATACATGCCTGTCCATGATGACGCCACCTTGGCCCCCCTCAGGAACACAACTAGTTAATCTACATCAGACAAGTTCACATTCCTACATATGCGTCGGTGGGTGTGGCTTCTATGCCTGCAAGCCGACAGCCTGCCTTCTTTGCATCTGGAGAGAGGGGCTGTGAGGTTTTTAAAATTTTCTCATTGACATAGAGGAGCACCAAGAGACATTTTGAGACATTTTTGACCCACAAAATCACATTTTTTTAAGAAATTAAAACAACTAACAACAGTTTAGGTGGTTTGCAATTTAGTTGGTTTGCATTACAATTACATATTACTGTTGTTTACAGCTCAAAAAAACAGAATTTAGGGTGCACTATCCCTTTAATGCACTATGCTGATGTGGATTTTACAGATTGGCATCAATTGGTGATTTGTCAAGTTGTCGAGAGGTGGCTAGATAATAAATCCAGTGGGAGCTCCATGTAACTGCACTGGATCTGAACATTCAGACTGTCACATAAGGTTAAAGTGTGCCTGTCAAAGTGTCAGCAGCTTTCTGAGCTAGTGTGGGGGTGTCACCAAAGCCCAGGAATTCTCTGTGGAAGACAAGACATAGAGACAGATTTGTAGTTGAACACAGAGTTACTTTGTGCTGATATTACCCAGAGTTTTTGTGCATAGGTTTAAAAGTAAAGCAAAACCGAAGCCTGAACCAAAGAGCTCATTTCAGGGTTTAAAAGGTTAGGATAGTTCTGTTTTGTGCCACTATTTGCACAAAGACATTGGGCCTTTTTATAAGTGTGATTGCTTCTGTTGTTGTGCTAATGTTAACTTTTATATTGCAGGTTTAATAGTTTTTTCTTTTACTGCAAAGTACTTCCCAGAAAACAAGATAAAAATGCCAGTCTCCTTTCTTTTGTCAAAGAAGGAAAGCTGAAGGGAAACGAGTAACTTTGCATTCTGTTCCAAGACTAAAAATAACACTGACAGAACCAAACAAAACCTAAAACTCCAGTTTTGAAGCACTGCCTTACAGTGGGCTGTAAGCCTGGGATGTCAGTGGCTAACTATTATTATGAAATATGGAAATAAATCTCCAGGAACCCCTTTCATTAAAATAACTAAATAAAGAAATGAATAAATAAAAAACGGCTGACTTACTGTTACACATTGCATCGATTTACTGAAGCCATGCAGTGCAGCTGCAGAATTTATTTATTAAGTCATTTTCACGTAGCAGCTAAATTACATGCTACTTATTAAGCTGGGAAACTTGATAGTAAATCTTAAATATCCCTTGTAGTATGAAGTATTTTTGGGTTTATATGTTAACATTAAGTCATTGCTTTGTTCTATTTATCTTGTTGGAATTTGGAGTTGAAAAAGATGTCTCACCCAAATTGACTGTGTCCTAGATGCACTCTCAGAAAATAAAGGACCTAACTACACCTATAGAGGGTGTACCCTGGGGTGGTATCCTCAAAGCCCTGTAGTTTGGGGAACATAGAAATGTAAATAGTTAGGGGAGTTGTTCATCAATGTTAACAAGATCCTCCAGCTTCAGTCATGTTTCTGTAAGTCAAAATACATCAATATGATGATCACTGATCAGGTCATTAAGAGAGACTTAGATTAATGGTTTTGTTTTTTTTTTTGTTTAATTTGTTTTGGTTTTTATGATTTTCTTCACCTTTTTTTGGGGGGGTGCTGAATAGGGGGGCAGACCCACTCAGTATGGGGTTTTAGGAGGGTGGCAGCAGGTGGGAAGCTGTAGAGAAGACAGTGGGAATTCTGCCTCCCGGTCTTAACTGGGTGTTATTGTTTTAACATAAATAAATAAAGGGAATAAAGGAATCTATATTTCTTGAAAAGAGAGCTAATCTAAAGCGGACTCTGTCCCAAATCCAATTTTTTTGCCCATATGCGACCTGTATCTGATCTTTTCATAACAGTCTGAACGACACAGATCCGATTTTTTCAAATGCGACTCAGGCCACTTGGATATGTGGTCCTAAATCCGATACGTATCTGATCTTTTGCAATGCTACTTCAGTCTGAATGGCCAGGTCGCATTAATCCGACCTACACGTCATTGATACAACATTGCAACATAAGCTCAGCTGTTACCGTCCATATTTACTTCCTCAAACACAAAGACGCCACACGGCAGGGTCACGTTGTCGTGTCTTCTGCGCATGCAGGACACTTTTTTTGTGCATTAGGTTCATACAGGAGATCACATACAAGTCGCATTTAATTGGAAATGTGAAGGGACTCTCAAAAAAATTGGATTTCACAAAAAATCTGAATTGAGTATTATGCCCTGCAGTGGGAACTTAGCCTGAGAAGAGTCAACTCCCGTCGGGGAGCTGAATCAGAAGAGGTGAGACTTTATTTTGATGGGCACACCATACAGCCAATATCAATGGAGGAAAGACCAGGATTTTACCATTATATGAAAGATTGTGTGAAAAATATGGCAGACAATCAGAGGACAGGGGGTGAAGCAGTACAGGCTATACACAGTGACATAGAGCGATGGGGAATTTAATTTAAATACAACTGTGTCACGAAAAAGTGAAGAAATCTAAAGTGACATAATGTTAAAAAACAACAACAACAACAACAACAAAAAAGATACTATACTACAGTGCAATTTCTCTCTGGGATGAAGTTTTTTCATTAAGACTTTGGCTTATATTTGTTTGATATGTTTGTTTTGGTTCTGTGTTTAGTCATTCATTTAAGTTTGATCAAAGTATTAAAAATAATTTATTTTAAAAAATTTAAATAATGATTTTATGAAATCACATACAAACCATAAATTAGGCTATAAAAAAAGCTCTTAGTTAAAGTACACAAAGAGCCGTTTAGGAGCCGTAAAAGCCGGCTTTTCTGAGGTAACTGAGCCCAAAAAGCCAAATCTTTGACCATAGCCTGTTTTCCCATCACTACTATCTTTTACATGTAATGCATGTTGTTTGCTGGACACCACCAAGACATCAGCAGTTGAAGGATGACATGTGGCTAAACATGTCGTCACTGGTCACCCTTTAATGGGACAGAACAAAGAAGAAAAGTAAAGAATCACATGTTGAGGATAAAAGTGAAAGGACAGTGGAATGTGTGGAGAAAAGTACATGAACTTAAAAATCTGTCACATGAAAATGTGTTAGAGTCACAAGTGTCAACTATTATCACAAGACGAAGCGTTATTGCAGGCTGACATGTGATCACTTGTAATGAGTGGCGGAGGTGGTGAGGACCCAAATGCAGGCAGTGGAGGACACGAGGCAGAGCAGTGCAGGTTTATTTCCTTACTTTCAGGACAGGGAACCACACACGACAGGGATAAACAATACAAGGAACAAACTAAAAAGCATGGGGTATATATGCACAGAGGGAGTAAGAAATGGTAAATGGTTCGTATTTATATAACACTTTACAGGTGAAGTGAATGCGTGATTAGATCAGGTGAACTAACGAGCCAGAAACAGAAACCAGAGGAACACAAGAGGGAAAACAGAACTAAACATGACTAAACCAACCCATGATTCTAACAGGAACTAAACATGACATAAACCAGAACTATAAACCAAAATCCAAGACAAAAACCAAACCATGACAAACTATGATCTATACAGAAAACCAAACACCACAAAAACCAGAACTAGAAACCAAGATCAAAACAGAACTAAAGATGACAAACCAAAACTTAGACCATCATTAACATCTAACACAAACCAAACACTCCCAAAGCCAGGAACCATGACATCACTGGGTGAGAGAGGTAAGTGGCTGGTGGCAGGTAAGTGACGCTAATGCTGTAGGTGACGTAGTTCCGGGGGAGACGGCAGATTCAAACTAGGCGCCCAAACATTTCTACTTTCATTCGATTGTATTTTGTGCCAACCTAATTAAAATACTCTTTAAAGTAGGACTATAGTGTCTTTAAAAGGTACACTCTGGAGCACAGCGGGGAGGATTTGGCCAGCCTGACAGATTTTATAGATCGTTGTTACGACAGAATCGTCATGGGGAAACCAAACAACACCTCCACCCCCTCCACCTCATCTAAATCCAAGAGACAGCGAAATGAGGATTCACCTGGAGCTATTTCACCACCGGGGAACGACTCAACAGATGTTCTGATCTCCATAGATAAGAAACTCAGTAGTTTTGATGCGCGTTTGAGTCTAGTAGAAATTCTCCACAAAGAGTTCCAGGCGCTACGTGAATCATTAGAATTCAGCCAGAAGCAGGTGGAAAGTCTGGCTGCAGAAAATGCCGGTCTCAGAGAGACGGTAAAATCCCTCACCGAGGGCTTGACCCGTCTCTCAGATGAAAATAAGAAGATCAAGGAAACGGTGATCGATCTGCAGGCGCGGAGCATGAGAGAGAACCTGGTATTTGCAGGGATTCCAGAGCAGACGGAGGAGGACCCCGAGACCACGGTGAAAAACTTCATCAAAACCCACCTGAAGCTCCCAGAGGAAACGGTGAAAAACATCTCCTTTCACAGAGTCCATCGGCTCGGCGGGAGGAAACCCGGGTCCAGCAGACCAAGACCCATAGTAGCGAAGTTCGTCAGCTTCAAACAGAAGGAGCAGGTGAAGAACCAGGGCCGCGAACTGAAGGGGACCAACTTCGGAGTAAACGACCAATATCCGAGAGAGATTCTGGACCGACGGAGAGTCCTGTTTCCCATCAGGAGGAAATCGATCGCCAATGGCGCTCGCGCTGTCATCGCGGTGGATAAACTGTTTATTAATGGACAACTGTACCGCGACCCGGACGTCACTCCGTGGCTCTTCTGATCCCAGGTGCTGTAAGTCAATCTCTCCAAATGATCACTCTTAACTCGCCATTATAGATCACTGACAGTAGAACACACTGCTCGTCTCACCACAGCCTCTACATCTAGATCGATGTATTTTTTTCTGTTTTGTTTTTATATTTCACACAAATACTTTTCTCACTTTTCACTATCTTTCACGCTTTCACTGTTAATTGTAATCCAGCTCGTAATACCAGCAGCGCACGCGGCCGGTCGAAAACCGTCAGGACGCACAGCCGCACCATACATGATAAATATAAACACTCGCCTTTTATGTATGAGAGAACACGCATTAAGGTACATATACGGACATTTAACATACGGACAAACGCGCGCAATCAGGCTGCATGCAAACACGCGCGAACACGCAAGAGGGGCGCACAAAGACACACGCGTCAGTAACACGCATGAAGCATTAAACCGTTCACAATAACCATGTTAAAAATCGTCTGTTGGAATGTACATGGAGCCGGTTCCAGGGAGAAGAGGTTGAAGATCTTTAATAAATTACAGGAGCTGCAGGCTGACATTGTCTTACTACAAGAGACTCATTTAACAAACTCAACCATAGATCTTCTTAAAACAGCTCAGTTTCCTCATGTTTACTCAGCTTGTTACAATTCTAGGCAGAGAGGAGTAGCTACTCTTATTAATAAGAGACTAAATTCTGACATAGCACAGTAGTGGATCCGGAAGGCAGATTTCTGATAACTTTATTATCTATTTGTAATATCAAATTATGTATTACCAATGTATATGGCCCCAATGCAGATGATCCCTCCTTTTTCCACTCCCTGTTTGCTACACTCCAGAATTATTCAGATAACAGAATAGTGCTAGCTGGTGATTTTAATGTAGTCTTGACTGAACAAGATCGCTGCAGCACATCAGGTAGTCATCGAGTCTGGCAGTCGTCAGAAACTATCAAGCAGTACATGAAGGATTTTGGTCTTTGCGATGCTTGGCGCTCTCACCATCCTAAACTAAGAGAATACACCTTCTTCTCTTCAGTTCACCACTCCTTCTCTAGAATAGATTATATATTAAATAGTAACTCACTAATGGGCGACATTTCAGAGACTCAGATACATCCAATCAGCATCAGCGATCACGCACCAGTTTCATTCACTCTGAGAAACAAAAATAATAAACCGATTGGTAAAAGCTGGAGATTTAACACCTCTTTATTGAAAGATCCTGAGTTTATTGATTATTTTAAAAAAGAATGGTCAATTTATATAGAAAAAAATGACATGCCTGAAACTTCAGCGTGTCTCCTTTGGGAAGCAGGAAAAGCAGTAATGCGAGGGAAAATAATTTCCTTCTCCTCACATAAGAAGAAGAAGGAAACAGCAAGAGTTTTAGAATTAGAACTCAGGATTAAATCATTGGAGGAGGCTTACCGCATTTCCCCCGAAGAGCACACAATGAATAATATAAGGAAAACTAAATTGCAGCTTAAAGAAATTATAGATAAAAAAACACAGTTTTTAGTGCAAAGACTTCGCTTGGAGAACTTTGAACACAGTAACAAATCTGGAAAGTTTTTAGCAAATCAACTAAAAACAAACAAGGAGAAAACAACAATCTCCTCTGTTAAAGATCAAGACGGAAACATCAGCCATGACCCAGACAAGATAAATGACACGTTTAGAAGCTTCTATAAAACATTATATGAATCACAGATTAATCCAACAGATGAACATATTGAACAATTTTTAAACAACATTAATCTACCAAAACTAAAAAATAAAAATAAAATAAATTTAGATGCACCTATTACTGTAGATGAACTCCACGAAGCTCTCCAACATATGCCCAACAATAAAGCCCCGGGTCCAGATGGTTACTCAGCAGAATTTTACAAGGAATTCTGGACAACGCTAGCTCCTACATTTTATAATATGTTGTTAGAAATACAGGAAAAACAAAAAATACCGCAAAATATGAACTTAGCTAATATAACACTATTGCTAAAACCAGGCAAAGACCCCACACTTCCATCCAGTTACCGTCCCATATCTTTAATAAATGTAGACCTGAAAATAATTAGTAAAGCTCTTGCCAGAAGGATAGAAAAAATAACCCCTCTTATAATACATCCGGACCAGACAGGTTTTATAAAAGGTCGACATTCATCTACTAACACACGTAGACTAATTAACCTCATAGATTACTCTACTTTACATAATCTAGAATCCACAATCATTTCTCTAGATGCAGAAAAAGCCTTCGACAGGGTAAACTGGAAGTTTCTATTTGCAACACTAGACAAATTTGGGTTTGGACCTTCTTTCATAGAGTGGATTAAAATATTATATAATAACCCAAATGCATGTGTGAAAACCAACGATCAAACTTCTCCAAGCTTCCGCTTACAGAGAGGCACCAGACAGGGCTGCCCACTCTCCCCCTCACTTTTTGCCATTTTCATAGAGCCGTTAGCAGCTGCTATTAGACAAAATACAGAAATTAAAGGAATCCAGGGCAAAAATATAGAACATAAAATAAGTCTTTATGCAGATGATGTATTACTCTTCCTTCAGAACTCACAAACATCACTCTCTGAGACAATCACAGTTATTAATAAGTTCTCATCAATATCTGATTATTCTATTAACTGGTCTAAGACTACAGCCATGTCCATCAACTGTGACCTACAAAACATCCCTAATATCAAAATACAGACAGGAAACATTAGATATTTAGGTATAAATATTTCCCCCAGATTATCAGATTTAACAAAATTAAACTATGTTCAGCTACTAAAAACAATAGAAGATGATCTATTACGGTGGAGGCGCTTACCCATCTCAATAATGGGGAGAGTTGCCACCATTAAGATGATGATCCTACCTAAAGTTAATTATTTATTTTCAATGATACCCACTAAACCCTCCACCAGTTGGTTTAAATCTCTGGACTCTTTCATATCCAAGTTTCTTTGGAAAAACAAGCCGTCACGTATCAGTCTTAAAACCTTACAGCAGACTAAAGATAGAGGAGGACTGGATCTACCAAACTTTAATAACTACTTTATAGCTAACAGGCTGCAGTACATCTCCAAGTGGCTCAAACCCAGTTATCTGGATGAGCCGTGGCTAGATGTGGAGCAGGCTTTGTGTGAGGACTTAGTCATCTCTGACCTGCCGTTCATCAGCTCAACCATTAAACCATATAAGTGCTTTAAAAGCCTTAACATCCGTTTTTCCTTAATGGCTTGGTGGGAATTCTGTAAGATAACCAGATCTTCCCTCTTTCCATGTAGACTTACACCCATCTGGAACAACCCTGACATCCTGCAGAACAAAAAGATGATAAACTTCACTCAATGGAAGACTAAAGGAATACAACAGTTAGGACAGATAATAGAAAATGGAAACTTTGTATCTTTCAACACAATTGTCTCACAGTATGGAATCAACAGCAATAAATTCTTAGAGTACCACCAACTAAAATCAATTATATGTAAGAAGTATACCCCTGTACAGTTAGACTTGCAGCTTCCTGTCAGAATAGCAGAATTCCTGAATCATAATACTCCAAAATTATTATCAAAAATATATAGATTACTTGCAAAGCTAGAAGACAGGATATCTCTCCCAACTTCAAAATGGGAAGATGATTTATCTAATAACTTTGATCAGAAAAGATGGTCACAAATATGTTTAAACACGTTTAAAATGACTCAGAATTCAAATATACAACTAATACAATTCAAAATTCTCCATAGAACTCATTATACAGGACACAGGATGTTCAGGATGGGCCTTTCACCATCAGACATCTGCCCACACTGCTCTGAGAACACCTCTGATAGCTACATCCATGCGCTGTGGTCCTGCACACCTGTCCAAAGGTTCTGGATTTAGGTGTGTGAAGATCTCTCAAAATGGTTTAAAACTAGTTTTCCTGCAAACCCCACACTTTGCCTACTGGGCGACCTGGGTGACACCAACATAGGAATACACTCCATAAACTTGGTCCTCGCAGTCTTATGCATCGCAAAGAAAACTATTCTTGTGAACTGGAAAGATAAGAATAATTTGTCTATCCAGCAGTTTAGAAATCTCCTGTTAGATCACATCAGCATTGAGACAATGTCTGCCTCCTCCAGGAACCAATCTGATGACTTTCATTCCCTCTGGTCCCCTGTGACTGGCTACATCACTTAATGTAGGTGGAGGATTGCGGCTTCGCTGGGATGGGGGCGGATGTGGGTGGGGGGTCCCTGGTGGCTTCAGGTCTCCGGTTGTCTCCTGGGTGGGGATCTAGGCTGCTCCGCTGCTGGGTCGGCTGGGGGTTCCGGTCTGGGCGGGCGGCATTGGGTGGGCCCCGGGGTGGGGCTGCCTCGTGGCGGTGGGGGGTGGCTGCCGGGGTGCCTGGGTCGGTGTCCGTCGGCCCCTGGCCGGGTGGCCGGTCGGGCCCGGGGTGGGCCGGGTGGGGGCCCCGGGCTCTGGGGTGTCGGGTCTCCCCCCGCTCCTGGGGGTGGGGGGTCTGCCGCTGCTGGGGGGGGGCTGGGCCCGTCCGGATGTGCCGTGCCGGGGGTTGGTCCGTGCCCTGGTGCTTGGTCGCAGCCCCGGAACCTGGGTGGGGGTGTGTTTGTGTGTGGGTGTGTGTGTGTGTGTGTCTGTGGGTATGCTGGTGTGTGGGTGGGTGTAGAGGGACGTGTGTGCCGTATGTGTGTGTGGGTGTGTATGAAGGTCTGGGTGTGTGCGTGTATGTGTGTGTGTGAGTAATGTGCGGGTGTGTGTGTGGAGGTCTATGTGGGATGTGGGTGTGTGTGAAGGTATGTATATATGAGTGTGTGCACGTGGAGGTCGAGGTGTGTGTGGAGGAGGTCGAGGTGTGTGTGGAGGAGTGAAGGAGTGGGTGGAGGCGTGAGTATGTATGGAGGTGCTTGTGTGTATATGCAGGTGAGTGTGTGTGTAGTGGTGTATGTGTATGGAGGGGTATGAGAGTGTGCGTGTATGTGGGCACCGGTGTGTGTGTTTATAGGTATGTGCGTGACGTGTGTGTGTGGAGGTATGTGCACGTATTGAGGTGTTGGTATATAGAGGTGTGTGAGAGTGTGTGTGAGTGGCTGGGGAGAAAAAAAAAAAAATAAAAAAAGGGGGTTAGGACGTGTCCTCTGGGGGGCGCCCTGGCTGGGTGTTGGGGGCGGGGGCCTGGGGTTCCCTTCCTTCGCCTCGCCCCCCTCCCACTCAGAAAGAGAAAAGTGGCCCCTTGGGCTGGTGGCTGGCCCCTGGGGGGGTTCGTGGCGTACCTGGGTTGGGGTGCCTGCTCTGGGCCTGTGACGCCCTTCGGGGCCGGCGGGGGACGGGGGCGCCCTAAGCCACTGGCGGGTCGTCTTCCAGGGGGGAGGCTTACCCCCCTCTGGACCTACATCTCCTGACCCCTCCCCTCCCCCACTCTTCACTACATACACAGGTAGGGCCGTGGGAGGTGTGCTTGTTGCGCTGGGCGGGGCAGGGGGGTCATCATAGTGGCCCTGTTGCTTCGCCGAGCGGCAGCATGCCTCCCAGCTTTTAATTCCACTTAGTCACTGAGCACAAATAACATTTGCAACATACAAACACGTTTTGGGGGGTGGAACATGCGAGGTCAGGTGGGTGGGACTGCTCAGGTGGCCCCACCCCCTCCTCAATGCAGTTACTGCCCCCCAATTTTAACCCTCTTTTTTTAATTGCAAACAGCACATAATATATTCCCTCACTAGTGGGGGAGGGAGGGGCGTGTGTGGTGTGTGTGTTGGGGGATGGGTGGTGGAGGGATGGTGTGTGTGTGTGGGAGGGTGGGGTGTGTGGAGGTGGATGTGTGGTGTGTGGGAGGGGGGGTGGTGTGGGTGTGGGAGGATGAATGGTGGAGGGATGATGTATGTGGGGGAGGATGGGGTATGTGTGGGAGAATGTATGGTGCAGGGATGGGGAGTGTGTGGGAGGATGGATGGTGGAAGAATGGTGTGTGTGCAGGAGGATGGATGGTGTATGGGAGGGAGGATGGTGTGTGTGTGGGGGAGTGGTGTATGTTTGGGAGAGTGGGTGATGGAGGGGTGGTGTGTGTGTGTGTGGGAGGATGGGGTACGTGAAGGTGGATGTTTGGTGTAGGAGAGGGAGGACGGTGTATGTGTAGGAGAATGATGTATGTGTGGGAGGATGGGTAGTGGAAGGATGGTGTGTGTGTGTGTGTGTGGGAGGTGTGAAGGTGGAGGATGGTGTATGTGTGGGAGGATGAGTGGTGGAGGGATGATGTGTGTGTGGGAGGATGGGGTAGGTGTGGGAGAGTGTATGGTGGAAGGATGGTGAGTGTGTGGGAGGAAGGATGGTGTGTGTGTGGAAGGATGGATGGTGGAAGGATGGTGAGTGTGTGGGAGGAAGGATGGTGTGTGTGTGGAAGGATGGATGGTGGAAGGATGGTGTGTGTGTGTGTGGGAGGACAGAGTATGTGAGGGTTGGATGGTGTATGTGTGGGAGGATGAATGGAGGAGTGGAAGGAGAGTGTGTGTGTTTGTGTGTGTTGGTCGGGGGGGCAGGACTGGTTCTCGGGGTGTGCGGCTGGGCGCTGGGGTGTGGGGCTGGCCTCTGGCGGTGGCCGTCTGGGCGGGCCGGGTCCCCCCGGGTGGCGTGCTGGCCCTTGGCCTGTGGGGGTGGGGGGTGTCCCTGCGCTCCTGGGCCCGGGCCCTCTGCCCCGTCTGTCCCGGGCGGCCGGTGCCCGGGGGGGTCGGGGACTGCTGGCCTCGGCCTGCCGGGGCCGGTGCCCTGTGTCCGCGGGGCGGCTCCTGCTGGGGTCTCCTGCTGCTGCCTTCCTGGGCGGGCGAGTGGTCGTCTCTGTGGACCGGTCGGGATCTGTAGCCTACGGGGGGGCTGGTGGCCTGGGTCTCGGGACCGCTGGCCTGACTCTGGCCTCTGTTCAAGTGAGGTGGCATCTGCATGATCACTCTGCATGGTCACTCCTTCCTGAACGTCTCCACACAGTCTTTGCGTTGCCGTGTGGCCGAGTTCTCCAGCATATCCACACAGGTTTCTCTGCGCGTGTTCTTGAATACAGCAGTTTCACTTATATCTATTATCATATTTTTTTTTCTTTTTTTTTTTTTTTTTTTTATTATTTCTGTTCTTATTATTATTATTATTACTCTTACTCTTATTATTATTACTACTACTATTATTATTATTACTATTATTGTGATTATTATTATTGTTACTATTATCAACTAGTTGTGTAATGACCTACTGGCCAGGATGATCTTAGCTATATATGTTGCAAGTAGTATGGATTACATGGTTTTCTGTATAATGTTTTAAGTCCACACCCGCACTCCCTGCACCCTTTCTGTCTCTCTCTCTCTGTCCCCTCCGGTCGAGTCCAGCATTAAGAGTCTGATTTAATAAAGTTTTTCATGTCATCAAGAGGGACTTTATACATGTAGTATAAATCCCTGCTTGATAGAGTAAAATTGCCCAGCACCAGACAGCAGCCAGACAATCATTCTGTTTGCAACGATGCTGGACAAGACAGGTTAAAAAAAAAAACAAAAAAAAAAACAAAAAAAAAAAAAATGTTCTAAATCACAATTTGCAAATTCAAGCTAACAGCTTGACTTGCTGGCTACTTCACCCCATCACCCAGTATTTCAACTACTCAACCCTCTTCCTCCTCGTTTCCCTTTACCGCATCGTCTTCCTGCTGCTGCTTGCTCCCAGTTTAGAATTCCAGTACATCTTCATACTTCTAGGCCAAACATGCTTCAGTGCTTTGGACGTTTAGCTGTGCAACATTCATCCTAAAATAATAAGCTATCCACTTAAACATGGACAGCAGACTGAAAACCCACCTTTTCAAACAAATCACAGTAACCCTCTCTTATGTCTCCTATCAGTAAAATCCTTGTAGCGGACATGTTTAAGTAGTTTGACTACGATTGTATTTGGTTATTCTTGACAAAGCATCCTCAATGGAATATAAATTATGTTTTTGCTTAGACATTTTTCAAAAAGCTGCTTCATATGGTGATGAGTGTGTCATGACCTCATTGAACCATTGATGCTTCAGACTTGGGCTTCTGTATTGCCTGAAATCAGATAATGCAGCATTAGTCATTTTCAATACAAAATGATAGCTTTTGTCCTGTTGATGAGAGTAAGAAGAGGCTTGAGACTGCCTGTCTCCCCTGTAATCCAGGAATATAGCATACAAAAAAAAAAGATATTGAAAACAAGCAATTCAACAGTAAGTGGACGTTTGGACCTTTCTGGTTCAACAGACTTATCTTTTTTGTTTGTTCGTTTTGCTTTTAGTCTTTTATGCAGATGTTTCCATGAAAGTAGAATATAATGGAGAATCAGAGAACACATACAAACTTGGCCATTTCCAGGATGTGTGACAGTTATTAGATTTAGTTTTAGCACTTTGTCTTTACATATAGTTTGCAAAGTGCTAATCTGGACATATAACTATTGTTTGGTACATTTACTCTGTATGGGCCCCCATTTTATGGTGACTGAAGCTGTAATTTCAAACATTGACATTTACTTTCTGTGTAAATCGCATCCAACAGAGCATTTTAATTGATTTGGGCAGAAATCTTCCCTAGTTTGAGATTTAAATATCACAATATTTCTACACAGGAAGGATGCACCTCTCTCACCTAAAGCTTAGAGCATCTTAAAGATTTCCTCTGCAAGAAAGATTTGCCCTAATCTAATCGAAGCATCTACTCGTCTCTTGCTTGTCGTCCTACATATGCACCAAGACACAGAATGGCTTTGAGATAAAAAATACTCTTCGAAATCTATATCCATCACTGTCTGGCTTGCTGTCTTTTCTCAGAGACCGCTCACTGCAGGGGTAAAACTGTACTTGAATTTCACAGACTCACATTCCCATTGATCTTTCAGAGCCCACAAGCTGGATGTTCTGCATAAATTTGTTTGTTTTGACCACTGAGGCAACATAGAGTAAGAGCCTGATGACGTACATTAATGATGATGATAGCATGCTTCTTATTATTTTTATTTTATTGCTGTTTATGATGTTGAATCAGGTGACAGCATCAATAATGGCCTCTTATTCTGGTGGATGGACGGAGGCTCCTGACTTTATTTTAAAAAGCAACTTCTGACGAGTATGTGCCTGACATTCACTGGTTTTGGGCTGCTGTATGCAGCTGAATTGTCCTTATAGCCTCAGAAAACAGCCTGAACAGATGGTGTGATGTCATGTTGAGGTATTTCCAGCAGCTCAAAGAACACATTTTCAGCAGTGTAAAATGTCAGCAGTAATTACCAGGTTTTCAAACGGTGTCAGAGTGCACACGATTTAACAGGGTTAATCTCCAATACAAGAGGTTGGCAGGTTCAGGGTTCCGGACATGTTGGTGAAGCACACACTCCGTCCCTCGCAGGCTGTTAAACACAGATTTACAGTTTGAGTTCATATATCTGTTACTGGATGAAGTTTGTTTAAATGAAACATCACACATCACCAAGTGAAGGAGAAGCTTGTTTCCTTAGAAATAAATCGTTTGACAAATATGTTTGAAATGAAATGTTTTCCATTTCATCCAGTGATTGGGTGGAGTCAGGAAATCATGCATGATATGGTGAAGAGGGAAAAATGCACTTCTACCTACTCTTCTTCTACATTTTGGTTTAGTTTTTGTCAACTGAGGTTGTTCTTCATCATCTTCCTCTTTATCATCATCAGCTTCTGCATCATTGTCATCATCTTGTGTTTGTCTTTTCTTTTTTGATTATTACAACATTATCATTGTTACTTTATTTCAGTGGTGGCCTCACGTTGGGCCAAAAGTGGCTCACAGCTAATAATATCTGGCCAGTCAGATTAAATTGATAAAAAAAAAAAAAAAAAAAAAAAAAAGACATGATGCTGTTTACGGCGATGTGTATCAGCGTGGCGGGAAACATACACACAGCACAGGGGGCAGTATCTCACCTGTTCCTAGGAGTGCACTCTTCTGGATGGAGATGTCTGATGTTTCTCCAGGTATCTGTTGGAGCCACTTCTCCAGTGTAGGGGACACGGCCCCCAGTGCTCTGATGACCACTGGTACTACTGTTGCCTTCACCTTCCAGGCGTTTTCCAGCTCTTCCTTGAGTCCTTAGTATTTCTCCAGTTTCCTGTGTTCCTTTTTCAGTATATTTCCATCATTGTGGATGGCTACCTTGACCACTACAGCTTTCCTTTGCTGCTTATCCGTGATCACAATGGCCGGTTGGTTAGCCACCACCATTTTATTGGACTGTATCTGGAAGTCCCACAGCATCCCTCTCATTCTCCAGCATCTTGTAACCTAAGGGTCTCCAGTCCACATTCTGCACAGATATCTCTGTACACCATGCCGGCTACTTAGTAATGGCGTTTCATGTTTTCTTTGCCTGCCAGTATCTTGCACCCTGCTGTATTGGGTTGTTTCTTGCTATTGAGCTGACTTTTCAGGACTTGCCTTATGGGCTTGACACACCGGAGGCAACATTGCTCTTTTTCCATTCATTTCCTATGGAATCTGCGTATTGAGACGAAGATCGCTGCCCTCCTCCAGCCAAGCCACAGGCAACATTCGTGCATGTGAAATGTTGTGCCTGTTCATGTAGACATGCACACGGGGCTTGCGCTGCACACAGTACAGCCAACCAGAGAGGTTTTCATTGACTGACCAATGAGAGCAGGCTAGACAGTGCCGTCTGCAACCTGTTGCAACATGGAGGAACAGATCATGTTAGCCGTGTCTGTTTTTCTGATACTTTCTGATATTTCACTCAATAACTATAGAGATGTGAATAAAAAGGCAGCCGCATGGGAACTTGTTGGCACCAGGGTAAACTTGTACGGTAAGTTTCTTATCTTGCGTTTTTGTAAGCTACTTTATATTAGCATTGCAAACTTTGTTTAGTTGATGCATACCTTACTGTATGTAATGATCAGTATTAACTTTTATAATGTGTAATTTTTCAGTTAAATAACATGTATACAAGTATAACGTAGAAATGTGTTTATTTAATTACTATTACGTAAAAGGTAAACATGAAATAAACCAACATCTCTCATGTTGTCAGTGGGTGGTGACTGTGGAATCCCCCTTTCTACTTCTCCATTTTGCTGCATGTAATTCTGAAGGACACATGTTGCCTTCACAACAGAATCAGCTTGTTTTGGGCAGATACTCAGAACATGGCAATACATTCGCCACTGGGTAGAAAGAATGCCAAAACCATTTTCGACTATTCTTCTGGCGCGAGACAAGCAGTAGTTGTAGCACCTCTCTTTTGTTTGTAGCTGTCTCCCTGGATATGGCCTCATGATGTGTCGTTGGAGGGGGAAAGCTTCATCTGCCACAAATACATGTGGCATTGGCCCCAGGTCCTCTGCACCTTCTAGTGGGGCGTCTTCAGGTATGCCCAGTGCCTGCCCTCAAACGTTTCCCTAAGGGAGACTCTGACAGAATGCCCCCATCACTGTTCCTCCCATATCCTCCCACATCAATGACCCTAAACATGTAGTGAGCATCAACTACAGCTAAAAGGACAATAGAATGGGAGCCTTTGTAGTTAAAATACTTGGAGCCAGAGGACGGAGGAGCTTGCAGCACAACATGTTTCCCATCTAATGCACCAATGCAGTTTGTGAAATTCCATCTTGTTTTAAAACCCTCTACAATGGCTTTCCAGTCATCCGTTGTTAGCTCTGGCATGTACTCAGGTTGCAGCACATCCCAAATGGCCTGTGACACTTGTTCCACAGCTGTTGAGCTTCCCATATGGTAGTTGAACCCAATAGTGGCAAAGGAATCTGCTGTTGCAAGGAATCTGAGGGAAATGCATAAAAAATATAAAAATGATGGTACAGTGAACAGCAGTAACATAGTAACAAATGTATAATGACTTAAATCTAAATGTTATTTTTTTAATGTCCATATATTTTTATGCAAGTATGGTATTGACCTATTAAGACTTTGTTTTCACAGGTGAAGAGGTGAAAAAGCGCTGGAAAAACCTCAGAGATACTCTCATGAGGACCCGCAAAGCACTCAAAAATAAGAAAAGTGGCTCAGCGGCTGGTGACCAGAGGATATGGAAATACTTCCACGTCATGTCCTTCCTAGAACCTTATGTAAAGGAGCGTGATACCAGTGGCAACTTGACTGCAGATGACCCACAGGAGGAGGAGGAGGTAGCATTGACCCTGGTGCCTGTGACAGAGGATGAAGATGGTGGGGCTGCTGATCTACTGCACACTACAACCAGTGATACCACTAGTGATTCCAGCAGCCTTGACCTGTCAACTCAGCAAATGCCACAAAGATCTATTTAGAAGACCAACCCGGGGAAACGGAGAAGGCCCGACCAGACCTTTGAGGAGGATAAAGATGAGCTCTTCTTACAAAGCCTTTTGCCCATTCTCAGACGGCATGTGGGAGCCTGAAAATCTGAGGCCAAGATGGAAATAATGAGAGTGCTCCATAAATTGGAGTTTGGAGAATATTGATTATTTTGAGGACAGTGATCCTTTGTTAATTGTTATTTTCAAAGTTCATCTAAATATTGTGCAGTAATATTTAGTACATTTAGTTTACACCCTGTAATTGTTTTATAGTGCCGACAAAGGATTTTTTTTTTTTTTATAAATTAAAAAAAAAAAAGCATACATTCTGCACTGTTTATTTGTTTACATTTGTATAAATGGTGCCTCCTTGGTTCAAGTGCAATATGTGAAGTTCAATAAAACAATTACATTTGTCATATGAGTTGTTCATTTTTCACAAAACAAGTATGTTTTGCTGTGCCAGAGCTAAAATATAACTGCTAGCGCTCTATGATAATAATAATAGTGAACTGTTTAAGTTACTCACCTCAGACAGATTACAAGCCTTTCTTCAGGACTGATGGGTTCCCTCATGTCTGTGTGAATCTTCTTTATTTTGGGGGTTATCATAGTGAGTAGTTGGGGAAAAAAGTTAAGGGCTCAGGCGAAAGTAGGCCCTGAATTTATCTGGGTCAGCTTTGAGGTCCGCCATTAAAAGTTCATATTCACCATGCTGTTTCCTCGTTAGCAAAATCGGATGAACCCAGGTTTGTCTTTTTCTTTTGTTCAGCAGAGTCAACAGCAAGATTTCCATCAATTCTAGCAAAATCCTCTGACTCTTCATCCTTAATACCTTCTATGTGACAGACTGCTTTGAAAGGCAAAATTCCCTCTGATATCATAACCAATCACATTTCTTGGAGAAAAGCGATCAGAGTGCAATGCGCGACACTGCCGCCGTCGCTGTTGTTTATCGCATCCCATATGTTTGGTTTCACAAGGGTTGCGATGAGTTTCGCCTGCCGCCGTCGATGGTTGCCTCCCGTGTGACGAGCCCATTACTCGTTGCAGATATTCGGCTTTTGCAGCTTCTCTTGAGGCTCCTTCGTGGTTTCCATTTGCTTGTGGTATGTCAAGGTACTTGTAGCTCTCCTCAACATCTGTTATTGTACCCTCTGAGAGTGCAATGCCCTTTGTATGGACCACCTTCCCTCTCTTTGTTATCATTCGGCCACATTTCTCTGTTCTGAATGACATGTCACATCTGTCATATGTGAAATGTCAGTGGCTAGGCCCTTGGTTGTGTAGAACCCTTTAGATCCCAGGACTCTGGTAGAGAACCCGGGCTTGTGATGAAAAGCCACCCAGCCTACCCAGGGTAAGTGGGAGGGTGGGTGAGCGAAGAGTTTGTATACTTCTTACTGATGAAGGGTTTGATCACTGTGATGAGAGCTTTGATGTACCAGGCAGGATGGACAACCAGCAGCTCCTTCAGGTCCTTCTTCAGCCTCCTGTCGATGGATGTGTAGCACTGATGCAGCCATTTGAGGGCTGGTAGTTTGTTTTTATATATATATATATATATATATATATATTATTTCCCAAGTTTACACACACACACACACACACACACACACACACACACACACACACACACACACATATATATATGTAAACTAAATACCTGTTCACCACAGCCATCATTACAATCATCATAATTTCTTCTTCATCATTGTATTATCTTCATAGATAGATACTTTTTTTTAACCCCATGGAGGAAACTTTCATCATAATCATCCTCATTATTTGCATTTAATATTCTTTTTCTAAATTAGTTCTCTATTTCTTTTCAACCCTAACACTAAAGAGTTGAATTTCTCTGCTTCCTAACGCTGCCTTACACTCCTGCTTTGGTAGAGCTGCATACCCTCTTATTATCTGATGTAAGGCAGGTTGTTTTGGCTCTGGAGCTGTCACCTCCTCATTCAACCAAGCTTTCTGGCTAACCTTCTAAGTCGTACCAATCTCTTGGACTTTGTAACTGTCTGTTCTCTGTCTTTTTTTTTTTTTTTTTAAAGTGCTGTAGAGCTGCTGAAGCATCAAATATCCACAAAAAATGTTGCTACTGGTGGTTTGACCCTTTTAATCTGATGATAGTGAGTTTACAGCAGAGGTAGGAAAATGTGGTCAGAGAGATTAAATTCAGGGACTGGGAGATCTTTGTAGCTGCCAGAAATGTTTATATAAACATTTTCCAATCTTTATTTTATTTATTTATTCTTTATTTTTCTGTGGGTATGGACTTGCAGTTGGAATCGTGATGATATTTTTATTAGCTACAATAAAAATACCATCAGGTTGTTTTATCATGCAACTTTTAATGGAATTGTATGAGATCATCATTAAATAAGGCAATTCCATCTAGGGAAATGTAAACTACATCAACAAACACACTGGTGGTTTATAGTTTTGTGTGATAAATGTCCCATTTTTTTAAAGCCCAAAGCCCCATAGTTTTCATTCCTACAGCCATGTGTTTGCTCAACCACAGTGTTAGGGTTCCTGTCTGTCTCCCCTGTGTGTGTGTTCCCGGATTGCCCTAGTGTGTGCGTTTGGCTCCCTCTGTCTGTTTTGTGTGTCATGTCTGTTCCTGGCCAGGAGGGTTACCAGAATATTCCAAGGCAGCAATCACCTCACCTGGGCTGATCTCTACACCAGGATCCCATCCATCAATCAAGCCACCACAGTACTTAAACACCGGATCATTCTCAATCCGCTGGATTGTCCAGTTACCCATCTGGTATATCGTGGCCTCTCTAGTCTTCTGCTTTGATTCTGCTTGTAACTAACAACATCTGTCTTATGCTTAGACTCCTGGTGCTACGGATCCTGCCAGCCCTGTCCGCTTCGCCAACCTCTTTGATTGTTTTCCCCAGCTTCGATCCTTTCACTCATCTCCAGCTCCTACCGACTCCACGCTCTGCCTGCCCGCCCGTTCTGTCTGGTCAGCTGCGAACCATTGTGGTCACCGGATCCTGAACTTGGATTAGACTGTTTCCATTAAAAACCCCTTTCTATTCAATCCATCCTCTGCCTTCTGGTTGGTCTGTGTCTGCACCTTGGGGTTCAAAAACCCTAGCTGTTTAACTCATAACACAAGATGCTCTGTCCCAAACCTTGTGATTTATATGTGAAAAAAATAAAATAAAAATGATGCCTGAACTATGATCACCATGATCAAAAGATGGGCTCTACCATGAACTACTGCAGAGCAAGGAGTGATCAAGGAGGAAAAACTAAGTGTATCCTTATGGCTTCCATAGAAATAAATGTAAGTGCTAAATCACCACATCATCAGGCGCATGGTCAGCCAGTGTGGAAAAACTGAAAAACAAAGTTACAACAATACATCTCAGCCTTGCAGTCCTTACCCTGTTAAATGTTAAAGTTAATGGTAGTGTAATTGGAAAAAAGACTGAAAAGGTGTGGTTGTTTGGAAGGCTGCAGCAGAAGTCATTTTTACTTGGAATTGGGAAATTTAGCTCTGCATTTGACTCGTCTCTAGTAGATTACTAGAAAGCAGTGGGCTGCCATGTTTTCATCACCCAGGCAGCAGTTGGGGGAGTTAAGTGCCTTCCTCAAGGTCCCACAGTAGTTCACCTGTTGGCACCCAAGGGACTCAAACCAAGGTCCTCCAGACCCTAGACCTCCTCTGTAACCTAGGTAACCATTCCATCTTAAATCCTCTTTTCTGTCAAAACCTTGTGAAACAGTAGCTAAGTTTACATGAAGCACTTTTGATCCAATCGAAAGTCCGTTCAGACTAAAATTGTATCATGTAAACATGTCAGGTGATCCAATCAGCCTCGATTGGAAAGAACTTTTAATTTGATCAAAAGTGGTGGTTTAAATATGATGATCAGATCAGCAGGGAAAAATAACCATGTCTACACACATTCCGATTGCTTTGTGGTGGATGTTGTTTCCATGCATGCAAGGACTTTTGAGCCTACTGATGGTCAAAAGGATTAAAATGAAAACAAGAAAAACCTACCTCTTCCAATTAGTACACACAGCGCATGTCAAAAGTGTTAAGATTGTATTAAAGCTACAACTGATCAGATCGATTTATCCAGCGTCCATGTAAACATGTCAGCTGGCATCTCTGATCAGATTGATTTTAATCGAATAGATGAAATATTTGTCCTTGTAAATGTAGCTAATGTCCTTTGGCTCAGCATATCAGCCCTAAAAATCTTATACCAACTGTCAAACATGATGGAGGGCCAATGATTTGGGCTTGTTTTGCAGCCGCAGAACCTGCTCGAAGCCACTTAGTTAACCATTAACTATGTACACCTTCATAATTTGGTGTCAAATGCTCAGATTTGTCTATGCTGGGCAGAGCAGGATAGAAACATTTGTGCTGTGGGATACAGAACTAAAAACAGAGATAAATACTGCAGGTTGAAAAACAGCAAGAGGATCAAACAGTGGAAATGTGCTTTTATTCTCATAAGTCAAATCGTAAAATCGATTCCAAGTACTGCAGAGATGTTAACTGCAGATTCATGATGTGTTCAACATACTTCAGTTTAAATGATATGTTGAAGTATTGAGGCATTTTAAAGTGGCAGAGACTGAAATTGCAGATCAAAACGGAGCCAGAGAGAGGAGAAAAAACAGCTTGATGTTTGATTTGCTTCTCAGCTGCAGGAAAACAGAACTCCACTCCTGCCTCTTCACTTGCTCTTTAAGAGTCAAGTCACTGTTAAAAATCACCCTGAGGTTTCTGCTCGCTGACTTTGTGCTGGAGTGCTCACTGCTGCTAAGATGATTCAAAATACACAATCTGCCATGACAGTGTTATCTCTCTCCTGTTCCTTCTTACCTAGCAAGAAGGTTGCAGTGAATCAGACAGAAACCACATCAGCTGACATGTCTCATGGCAACACTCGCAATTTTTTAAAACGGTGATTTTACATGGTACTGAATTCCCTGTAGGAGGGAGTAACATTCTTCTTTTTATTTTTCTGAATCAGTATATGATAAATGCAGAATTTCTGTAGGTGGAATCTTATTATTTATATAATGCAAGAAATGCATCAAGTTGTAGGAAACATGATTTTGTCTCAATGTTCTATAAACATGACCAAAGTAATCTAGGACTTTGTACAGCAGGGGTGCCCAAGTCTGGTCCTCGAGATCTACCATCCTGCAACTTTTAGATGCAACCCTTCTCCAACACACCTGAACCAAATGACTGGCTCGTTACCAGGCCATTGCAGAGCTAAATAACATGCAGCAATGGGTTTTTTTTTTGGCAAAAAAAAAAAAAAACCCATAAAATAAATAAATAAATCAAATAAAATAAAAATCCTTACATGCTAATGCTCATTCCATTTTCAAGAACTTGTTACAATTACCAAGAGTATATCTGTAATACAAGATCTCTCTTTAGATTAAACAGTGGGTTACATCAAACCTGGGTGACCAGATTTGAATGAGTAAAAACAGAGGATATTTAGTGGTGGGGATGGGTGGATGGGTGGGGGGAGGCGGGGGGAGTAGGTACAAATTTGTCTACATTCAAGGCAACTGTGGTATGACAACTTTTATTTATCTGTTTATTTTTGGTCAATAGTAGATAAAGTTTTGGGCTAAAAGTGTGTCTTTCTGTTTGGTTATAAAGTTATAGTAATAAATATATACTGTATAAACACATGCAAACAAAAACAAAAAAAAAAAAAAAAAAAAAAGTAGAGAAACCTAGCTTTGGGCAGAACTGATGTGAGCCTCCAGTACGCTGCTTCGCATGCATCAGCTCCAAGATGAAAATGGGATTATTTTTCTGTTCTGTTCTGTTCGGAAACTCAGTTCTAACACAGTTTCTTTCCAAAGTTGTCAAAGTCATCAATCAAAAACATGAACCTTGTCTTCACCTCTTCTTATTATGTTGTGCATCAAAACTCTAGACAAAGTGAGGGACTTGGACCAGATGGCCCATCCGAGACTATATGAGAAGAGAGATTCATGCACACTTTCTCAGCAGTTTTGACACACAGCTTAATAACACAAGATGAAGACAAGGTAATTAAAACACAAATTTATGGTGAGTTCCCGTTTTCTTGTAATTCTGAGCAGCCAAGAGTAGGTGGTGTCACTACCAGGTAACTGGCCACTCTACACTGCAGCTCCCTCCTCCCTCTCCTATTGTTTGTTGTCTGAGAGAGTGGATAAAATAAGTAAATGTGGGGAGTGAAACACAATGCAAATCCGATGTAAACATATTTGAGGCTCAGATAGAGCAAAATTCCAGATGAGTTTGAAATTCCAGCCAGACGCATTTTTTAGCTCTTAAAAAGAGGACATGTCTGGGTAAAAGAATATGCTTTTCCAGCCTAATTTAACCCATTATCAAAACTTTATATTGATTATTCTTACTATTGCTTTTTTCTCTCATAGCTTAACCTGTTGTAATCCTTTTTGAGAACACCATATGACCCAGACATTGAGCTCCACTGTGCTGTCGTACATCAGTTATTGTATGGATATTGTAACAACCAGAAAGCAACTGAAAATATTTCGCAACCAAAAACACCAACATCAGAGCACTAATCCTGGCAAGGGACTCTGCACTGAGGCCAAGAGACAGGTACACCTAAGGAAGGCCAGATCGGACCTCAACAAAAGGATCAAGGCTACAAAGACAAAGTACAGAATGCAGATAGAGGCCCATTTTAAGGAAAACATGTGGCGAGGCACCCAGAACATCACAGACTACAAACAGTGCCACAGTACCTTTCCCCCTACAGACACTTCTCTCCCAGACCAGCTCAATGCCTACGGTTCCGCTTTGAGGACAGCAGACAGGTGGAGGACATGCAGCTGACATCAGAGCGTGACCAGCTCCTTACCATCCAACAACATCAGGTACTGCGAGCCCTGCACAGCATTGACATCAGTAAAGCACCAGGACCAGATGGAGTACCAGGGAAGGTGCTGAAATCATGTGCCCATCAGCTTGCTGGAGTATTTACCAACATATTTAATCATTCTCTGCAGCAAGCTAAAGTCCCCACCTGCCTGAAAACTGCCACCATAATCCCTGCGGCCAAATCCTCTGCCATCACAGGACTGAATGATTACCGGCCTGTGGCCCTGGCTCTGGTAATCATGAAATGCATGGAGAGACTGGTGTTACAGCATATAAAGGCCCATATTCCACCCAGCATTGACCAACATCAGTTTGTCTACAGATCCAATAGATCCACAGATGACGCCACCTCCATCGCCCTTCACACTGCTCTCAGTCACATTGAAAGCCCTTAAACATACGTCAGGATGCTCTTTGTTGATTTCAGCTCGGCATTTAACTCTATCAGCCCCAACCGACTGATCAACAAACTGCAGACACTGCAACTCAGAACCTCCCTCTTTCTGTGGATCAAGGACTTCCTGACTAACAGACCCCAGCATGTCAGGATGGGCACCTCCACATCCTCCACCATCGTCCTCAATACTGGTCCCTCAGGGCTGTGTTTTGAGTCCAGTCTTGTATACGTTGTACACACATGACTGGGTTGCCACCCATGACTCTAACACACTCATCAAATTTGCAGATGATATAGTCATTGTAGGGCTGATTAGCAACAATGATGAGGCACCATACAGAGAGGAGGTCCAAGCACTGGCTGTCTGGTGCAGCGACAACTACCTCGACCTCAACAACAACAACAACAAAAAAACAAAACAAAATCAAAAACAAAAGAAATCATCATTGACTTTGGGAAGATGAGGACCACAACACACTCAGGCGTAAGCATCAATGGGGAAGAAGTGGAGCAGGTCACAAACTTCAAGTATCTTGGACGGTACATCTCAGAGAACCTGAGCTGGACTGTGAACACCACCCACATTACTAAAAAAGCCCAGCAGCGTCTCTTTTTTCTGAGAACACTGAGAAGGAACAAACTCCCTCCAACTCTGCTGAAAAACTTTAACCATTGCACAATAGAGAGTGTTTTAACCTATGGATGTACAGTGTGGTACGCCAACTGTACTCAAGAGAGAACAACTCCATCGGGTCATCAAGACTGCTCCCCACTCCCACGCCTAGAGGAGATCTACTCAAGCCGACTCCTTAGACAGGTCACAAAGATCCGGGATGACCTCACCCATCCAGGACACACCCTGTTCAGCAGCCTTCCCTCTGGAAAATTCAGAGTCATGTGAGCACACACCAATAGACTCAAACACAGCTTTTCCCCTATGGCTGTAAAGAACTGCTGCAGGGACCATGAACCCCCACCCTCACACACACACATCCACTACTACCTCCCAACCAAAAGTGACTTGCAACAATTTTAATATAGACAATTCTTTTATGTGTAACATTTTAACTGCATTTAATATTTATTACTTGTAGGTTTATTTTTTGTTTATTAATTTTTAACATTGCGAATTTGTAGCTGCTAAAGAGACAGAGATGCGGCCAAACAGAATTTCACTGTATTCTTGTACAATGACAATAAACCTTCTTCTTCTTCTTCTTCTTCTTCTTCTTCTTCTTCTTCTTCTTCTTCTTCTTCTTCTTCTTCTTCTTCCTCATGGCTGTGAGAAGAATGTCCTTCTATTTATGAGGTTGTGATGATGGCATTTTGTCTTCACAGGTGAATTCTCTGGTGTGTTCCTGTAGACAGGGGGTATAACTGCCAGCCTTTTCTTCTGACACCTTTTGCAACTGGCGGGAAGCTCAGCAGGCACATAATAATACCCATGCCAGGACAAGGACTTGAATAGAAATTACCTTTGATCTCCTGAAGGCACACTTTCAATGTCTTTACCACTTAAGTGTCAGCCCAGGCAAGACATGGGACATCATGGTGGCATATGCCGTCCTCCACAATGTGGCCTGCCTGAAGAAGAAGAGGACCCAACAAGTGCCACCACACATAGACTGGGACAGTGCTGCCATCTTCCAGATGATGAGTATGGTTAGCTGGTCAGAGACCAATATATCTTAAATCATTTTACTTAATATGCATGCTTTCAATTTAAGTTAAATGTGATCTGCAATGGCAGAGGAATTACAGTTGTTTAAAATAGATTTGGGCTGTCATGATGTGTGAACCGGATACTGTATATACAGGCCTGCAGAGAGGTTACTGCATCCATTCTTTTATCTATAATGATTTTAATGATCACAAGTCTTGAAATAATGATAGTTTACTATAATAATGTGTAGCAGGCAGTAGAATGAATATTGGTTTCCATTTGTGGTGTCTGCTGATGTAACAAATCAATAGATCGTGGAATTTAGCAAGCTAGCTGCACAGAATAAATCTCCATGGTAACTTATGTCATAACATATGACACGTTCCACCATCCTGCTTTTGGCAACCCGATCATAGATGAGTTGGGCCAGGATGATCAACATATCCATTCTCTGCAATGGGCCCTGGTGTGACAAGGGATCACAAAGTAAACACAACAGAATACAATACAAACTGAGCCAGAGTAAAGAAAGGTAAATGTAAACAAAGGGAAGAGCCAATACTAACCCAACAGAATGAAATCCCACAGACCGTGTAGCCAGCTAATAGCTGAACAGTGAATGTTCATGGGATCTCTGGAGTGTTAAAGAAAGATGCTACATGTAGAAGGTTCAAGCCTGTTGGCTTTAAAGTTTGATGAGAGAACCTTATCTCCGTCCACATGTTGATGGCCACTCAGTTTGTTTGGTCGTATGTTTAACAGAGACCATGCCTGTTATTTAAACATTTCAATGAGCTTCAAAACTACCCTCATGCTTTGAGCTGCAACAGCTTTTTAGCACATCTTTGCAATTCCCCTGTTAGATTATTTAAAAATGCACAAACACAGATTTCACACTTTATGACCCACTGAGAGATTTGAGAAAACTCAATTAACTGTAATAAAAGCCATTCCAGGAGGCAGATGGAAAGTATAATTTGTTTGCATGGTTTAGAAATCATCTTCATGTTTGTAAACTATTTAGTCTGAAATCTTAAAGACATCCAGATTGCACCATGAGTGCAAGTACAGGGCACAAGCACAGGCTTCTGTTCTATCATTCCTTTTTAAGTCAGGTTGTCCCTTATCATCCATGTAATGATGGATAACCTGAAAGTGTCAGGAAATCTTCCCTGTGTTAATCTACTAACTCATGAATAATGCACAACTAAACCTCAAACAGAGCCCAAGTGTCTCCCACCAGCTGCTTAATTCATCTGCACATCACACTCAACCCCATCCATTGAGATACTCCCTCGTTATTTTGCATTGATTACTGTTGTAGCAACTCAAACAGTCACTCGGATCACCTTTACTGTGTGCTCTATGTAATGTTGCTCCCTCGCTCTTCACATTTAATTAACCTGCTCACCTCCTCCCCAGACTTACATCAATATGGAGATCAGGACATCCATCAGTAAAGCAACGTTGGCTTACAGATGGTTTTGCAGATCGGGTTGGTTCGGTCAAGCAGGGGCTTTGTTTGGACCAGGCTTGTCTCACATGTGACTCTTACATGACCGTGCTTGGTTTCAACACAACATGGATTATTCTGCTTTCAAATAGGAAGCTGTCAAAAGGTGTTGGTCATGGATGGTTGAACCTACGAGGGGATTCAGTGAAAAAGAAAGTGCTGTGTGCACCCTGCTAGCTTGTAGGTTTTTTAATAATGGTTAAAAATGCTTGCTGGGCCAAACATGTTCTGGAGCTGAAACCACTGTGGGTTTTGAGTCCTTTGTAGAGTAATTAAAAGGAGCTTAAGGAATATGGTGTGAAGATCCAAGACACACTTCTTTGGCGAAAACTGTATGTAGTGGCAGTAATACAAGGGTCAAAATACTCATATATGTTGTAAAGAAAGTGATGAAAAAAAACTGTGTCAGTGAATGGCAAAATAATCTGGTAAATATCAGGGGTAAAGTGCTCTTTTGAATGTAAATTTAGATTGTGGAATAAAAATCAGTGAACTATCAAATATTAATGAATCAGATGAAGGACATTTCTGAAGGACATCAGAAAAAAGAGCTGTCGATGCTCATCTCTGGAGGGCTTAAGTCCAATTCACACAGAAGGTGGGTACAAATTGAAAAGCAAAATAAAACACTGTAACTCTCTACAGGAGTTTTCAGCCAGTAAAATAAACTGTGGAGGCAATAAAGTCCACTGAGAGGAAATACTGCTCTGTTTTTGCTCTGTTTGTACATTCTAAAGACCAGTTTGTGTCTTTGTTGGTCGTCTTGTACCTAACATAAAAGTATAAAAAGTTCTCCCACCACAAGCCCCCCACCTCACTAGAGTCAAGCTGTCCTTCCTACTGAGCTCCAGCCAACCCAGAAACATGTATGTGGGCATTTTTTTTTCTTCTGTTTCTTTTGGTTGGAAGTTCTAATGGGAAAATTGTCTCTATCTCCTAATAGTAAAGAATCCTTTAAAAAATTTCTGGATCCAGGCAGTGATCCGGATCACTCCCAAAATCTAATCACTTATTCCTTTATTCCATTTCTGAGATTTCCCGAAAATTTTATCAAAATTTGTCCCTAACTTTTAGAGTTAAGTTGCTAACAGCAGACAGACAGACCAATGCCGCCGAAAACACGACCTCTGCTTTGGTCGAGGTAATTATAGTTTGAACGTCAAACTAGTGACAAACTCACTTATTTACTTATTCTTCCTCTTACATGTAGCTCTATGGACTTATTTATTGCCTGTTAACCAGTTTTCTTCTCAACCTTTGCATTTGTTTTCTTTTATTTGCCTCTAGTTTGTTTATTTGGCTGGTTGAGGTATCAGTGATCATCCATTTATTTATTTTTTTGTCTTACAGATTATTTAACAATTTTGAATGTCCATACTCTCATAAGTTTAATACAAAAGCCAATAGTTCAGTTTAGCTTTGATCGACTTCTCTCTAATTCTGCTAAATGCCCTTATGACCTCTGCCTTGGTGGACGTAAAAATTAGTTGTGTTTTGTATCATTGAACATAAAAAAATGCACAAACCCATAAAACTCCTTTTGTCTGTGTGCTTCCTCAAGACTATACATCTATATAGTTATTTGTTAAAATCTGCTCTGAATGTATAAGGGGACTGTAAAACTGTCAAATCGATGAGTAAAGCTAGTTTAACCACTTCTTTCTCTTTCTTTTACCCAACACAGACTATCTCCAGATCGAGACTGGAGAGCCTGTGCAGGTGGACAACACAGCTGTGTTGATCCTAGAGGTTCACTTTGGTAATTAAAAGGATATTTACTTGATTTTTGCTCTTTACTTTTTTAGTAGGGCAGCTGTGTGTATTATTCATATTTAGAAAGTGCATGTATCATTTACTATTTGGACATGTAAGTGTACCTTTCAGGCCCTCAAAAGGTACACAAATGGGGGACCCTTTATTTGCCATGATAGAAGAATTGATGGTAATCTGTGTGACTTAAATTTTCATCGCATTGCAAAATTGCTAAATTCTGGAAAATTTATTCTTATAAGGTGTATACCACGACTTGGGGTACACACAGGTTGGACCCACTTAAGATGTTGTGGTCCTTCAGCTTCTTTTAATTTTGCTTCAGTTTTTTTTTTTTTTTACTTTTCCTGAACTTCTTCCCATGTTTTTCCTACATTTAGCTCTTCCGTCTTGTTGGCTATTTCGTCAGACACTCCATAGATTCAAGTTGACGACTCAAAGCCGCTCTAAATGTTGAGCTTGGCTAATATGCTCAAAAGAGCTGGAACTCTTTGTGTGTCCACTTCTCATAGCACCAAATGATTAAAAAACACAGTTTCGTTTGTAAACTAAACATGTAAAGTCCTGCCGCTGTATTAGGACCTTTTTTCAGGGAAAGTTTGGGGATGAAGAAATATTATTTTCCTGGGTAATGTTGATGAAATACTTTTTTTTTTTAATATCCTGGATAAATTTTAAAATAGTTCCCGTGGTGAAAAAGGGGCTATAATTTGTTTAAGGTCTAGTTATGAGCCCTAACGGGTATATAAGTCCAGACTTCACCTTATGGGACAGAAATGTTCTTACTTTTCCTCTTGAGTTACAGCTGCCCTTCGAGTTATGTTCTGGGCATCTTTGTAGAATTAGGTTCATATGCTGTCATTGATGGAACAAGGGGAATTTTCATGAAATTCTCATCTTAGCACAAGGGATTCACAACATACTGAAAGAAAATGCTCCCATACATTCTCTACTGAATAAAATAAGAAGTGAAATATTTTTGTCATATATCTTTTTTTCTTTTGTTTGCTTTGGGAAATTTAAAATCTGATATAATAGATATTATTTCACTATATATATATATATATATATATATACTTATATATTGCTTCTCAAACATTCAAGTGCCATTTCACACTCTTCTTCTGGAACAAATGTAGAGCAGGAGATGTTGATAACATCAAGTTTGTGTGAGAGTTGCCATCAAAAGCTGCAGTGGTCTAACTGGACCCCACACATAGGAGCTCCACTGGCAAAATGTGAATTAGCCATTCACCAACATAACCATTGCACAGTGCGCATTATAGAAGTGCCAGTGTAAGAAGGGGGGAAAAAAAATCAAGAATCCAGCTGCAGCTCATCAGGCTGCTTTGACACTGCAGCCACACAATATTTGAATTTCAATAGCTTTAAATTACAGACCCGACTCAGGCATCTCAACATGATGAACGTTTAGTCTTAGTTTGATTTCAATGAGCTGACAGGTTAAATGAGCCATTGTTAACTTTAGGTCTTATGTCAGGAAAGAAAAGCTAAATAAGAGACTTTGATGAGTTATCTGGAGATCTTTCTGAGAATGATTGATTACTTAAATGTTTATTAGGAAAACCATTTAGCAGGAAGTGGAGTTTCACTGTCATGTTCATTTAAACTCTTTTTCCACCATTTAGTAAATTTTAGAAGTGAAAACTTATCAATTTGGTTGCCACAGCAGAAATAGAAAATTTAGCCTAGATACTTCAAGTAGGTAAGTCAAACCCAGAATACCTGATGCATTAAATAAATCAGGCAGGTTGATGCAGTAGAAATGTTTCATTCTTTATTTTACTAACACATGAGGCTAAACACGGTCATTTAAAAAGTTTTTGTTAATGCATCTGTTTCTATGCGATAGTTGCAAATGTGAAATTTACAGGGAAAGAGACAATAATTAAAACAACCACTTTACTTGACGTTTCTGTGAAGGTTTTGGTCTTCTGTCAGTCCAAAGTTCTTTAGGAGAAGACAACCACAAAAAGCTCTGGACGTAGTATTTTTTTACAATCAAAATATAATTTGGTGTGTGTAAATGCAAACAAAACAAATACAAATCTGCAACAAAATTTAAATAAATAACAAAAGTATGACTTAGAACAATATGAGGGATTATTAAAAGTTATAACTGTATAAAAATTATCTTCCATTCATTAAATTCTGGCATCCTTCTGCAAGCTGCAGGACACATATGCTTATAAATCTGTCCAGTGGGTTTGCCTTCATTAAAACGCATGCAAACGACACCAGTTTGATAGTAAACAACCAAACACAAGCACACCGCCACACATGCCAGAAGGCTTGTTTAAGACTTGCCATTCTGTTGTTAACGTGAGACACACCAGATTACCAGAGCTCGTTAAGTGTTCAGGCAACAAAAATTTAACCGCTTATGTTTTATTCATCCGTATTTTTTATCCTTAAAATTTGTTTGGAAACAAACACAAAAAATAAAACTTAAATTCCTGACATCTGAAATGCATTCAGCTGGAATACAAATATTCTTGGGCTAATTTCAAATGGACTGAGGCAAAGTGGAAAACAAGTCTGTGGTCTGATTATCAGAAATAGATAATAGATTATTTTTATTCCCAAAGAGAAATTTGAACTTCATATATATGAAGTTTGAATTTCTTTTTGGAAATCATGGATGCTGCCTTTTCTGGACTAAATAGGAGAGGAGCCATCTGGCTTGTTATCAGAGCTCACTTCCATCCTGCATCCCCAATGGCATGGGGGTGCATTAGCATCTAACTGGAAACTTACACATCTGGAAAGAATCACCAGCCATCAATGCTGGTCTATAAGAAGTGCTAGAGCAGTGATGGCTTGTTAATACAGGGCACTGGGGCCCCCAACATGAAGGCTACCTCCCTGAAACATAAATTAATTATATAATGCAAAGTTTTACCTTCGTATGTGTAGTAGCTAGTCTGTCAGCATTTATTGAGAATTGTTTGTTTTTGGTTAATAAATGTATGTATAATTTTTTATGGGCATGGGGCACTGGCCAAACGGGTGTGTATGTCAAACCTAAACTTTTGTCAAATATGTGAGGAAGCTCTCTCATTGGTTTTGTAAGAACCCTCCCTGATATGCCGCTCATGCCTGGAATTGTTTGAGGCTCTTTATTTACCCAATGGGATTAATTCTTGTCAGTAAAAATCACACCCCTAATGTCCAAAGTGTGAATGTCACAGCTTTAATCAGATGACTAAGCAGATAAAATCCAAAGTCTGGTCAGAATGCTGACCAGCTCAATAGCCTCCTCTTGAAGCACCTGAGAATGGGGCCGGCCCATCAGCATATGTTTAAGCACTGTTGAAATTACACTGCACATGTCCAACGCGCTCTCATTAGACAGCTGTGGGACACAATTACTACAGCCCCAAGCTGAGGTCATTCAATTAAAATATTGGAATGACATACGTCCGGACATGACACATGTTTACAGTTTTGGTGGATGGTAGTACAAAGTAAGCTAGCGTTGGTTATCATTGCTAGCAACATAAAAATAAATGAAGTAGGTATTTTGATAAAGGCTAAATTCAGCACTTTGCCACTTGAGCATGTCCCCAGTGTTGATGGCAAGCCAGCAGACCAACCATACCCAACCCATCCCAAGGCCACAGGCCACTCGGTGGAATTTCAAAAGCAGGACAGTGAATGCTGTTTGGGAGAAAATCCAAACAGAACCTGGATGGGACAGTGTTACTATTCACAAGGCATATTGTCTTGTCATTCACTTGGAGGATGAGACATTTTTACAGATTTTGTAGTTTTTCTACTAGCTGATGCCTGAAATGGACATTCTGCATAACACACTTCAATGACGAAATGCAGACATGGCCACAGTAAACCGTGCCATGGGCAGCTTCAGAGACAGCATAAGTCGACGAGGAGAAAACGTAGATGACATTTCTCAAGAGAGAGAAGAAACGCCAATAAAACGGAAGAAAAAACACCCAGCTGTGGTTATGAAGGAAGCTCAGATGGAAGAGAGATTTTGCAAGAGTGCGCGTCTTACAGCAGCACAGATTTTGAACCGCACACTCTTCAGTAAAATAAGCAAATCATTTCCAAGTGCTGAATTTAAATCAGCAACCAAAAATGGCCACTCGGAAATAAAGTTAAACTCAAAACTGAACTGAAGTCACTGCTCAGTTACTCAGAGTTGCATGCAGTTGATTTATGACAACAACCTACAGGATGCCTCATCTGAGACTGTGTCACTGCTCAAAATTATTATCACGACACCAACCATAGCTGAGTCAGAGAGAAACTTGTCAACACTGAAAAAGATTAAGACATTTACAAGAAACATGAGGGGGCAGTAGAGGTTAAATGCACTCGTTATGTCGTCCATTAATAATGAGTTCATTCATTGTTGGACTTTGATTGAAGGGTTATTGACAAGTTTGCCCAGATTAAGGATCAACGTGCATCCTTTCTGTTCAAGAAATAAACAACACTGGCGAGTGACCCTTTATTTGTAATGCAATGCATAAAAAATGTCGTAGACTATTCTTGAACAGATTGTTCAAGAATAGGATTGTGTTGTGTCCCACTTAACTTGTCATGGCAATGATATATATTATTATTTTATTTATTTAGAAAAATTGTTTGTTACTGAATTTGCATGATAATGCTGGACCTGACCAGAGGGGCAGACAAAGGAGACAGAGTAAACGGAAATGAGAATGAAAGGAGAATCGAGACAAGAAGGAGGAGATAAATACCAGATAGAAAGCATTGGCCATTCAATCCAAACAGAGATACCAGACAACCAACTGCTACACAAGAAAGACAATCATCAGGGGTACTAATGACAGGCGAACAAGCTGGGAAAACAAAAACAAAAACCAACACATGCATCTCATCTAAAACCAATGTACCAGGAACACACACACACACACACACACACACACACGCACACACACACACACACACACACACACACACACACACACACACACACACACACACACACACACACGCACACACACAAAACAACTAACTGAATAACTGTTAGTATATAAACTCATAATCAGCACAGTAATTGTCAACAAGCTGAAAATACAGAGTGAAGAGTGTTCAAAGAATGTGATCATGCAAATACAACAGCACCTGTGTAAAGGTCGGTTTCCACTGTCATTTCACTCTTGATACATCTGATCTTTGTCATGACGAAGAGCATATGCCACATTTTTGTGTGTACGTACCCTTTTTACATGAGACCCCAGATGTTTCCAGACTGGACATAATAGTAAAGATGTTGTGGTGCCTGTTTGATCTCTCTTTCCTTTCCTCTCCACTCCGAACCAGTCGAGGCAGATGGTCGCCGTCCCTGAGCCGGGTTCTGCCAGTGGTTTTTCCAACCTGGTGAAAGGGAGTTTTTTTCCACTGTTGCCTGCCACCCTGTGTATGCTCAGGATGGGGGACTGGATTGAAGATTTGATGCAGTCTGTTGGTTTTCCTTGGCCAGGCTGCTATTTTCCAAGATTTGGCTTGTATGAACACAGTTATTATGAATTGGACTAATGTGGATTTGTTTTAATTGGATCAAAATGAATTGGTCAAGCAACTGCCACTAATAGAGACCAATCTGTCGCATCACCATGTGAACAATGCAAACAGTTGGTGATGCAGAATATATACTTTGAACATGTTTTAAGCAATTATCTTCATTTTCTGACAAGTCTGTACTGCATTGCTGATACTGGATTAACTATAACAGAAATTATACTATGTATTAGTGTAATTAGTATTTATCTATTGAACAATCTGATTACAAGATACTTGCCTTCTGAGGGGAGAAAGCATATTTTTGCAGCAGCATCAGAGCTTAATTGGACAGATCAGTAAAACACATGAGGATTAGAGAAATATGAGGCTGCCACTGCCTTACATAACAACACTCTATTATAATATTACACCAAGTTTCAGAGAGCCTTTAGCATTTTCAATAACTGAGAGTGAGAATGAAAGAAAGAAAACATACCTTTAATTCTCAGGCTTTCCTCACCAAGACATAAGAAAAAAATAAAAAAATAAATAATGTGGTCCTAATAAGTTCTTAAGATTAGGTAAGTAAGGCCTCAGATGAGCAACAACACATATTACTTTGTGTTCTTATTTAATGAAACAAAAGCCAAAATGCAAAAGCAGTGAGTGAAAAACTAAATCCACTCTTACAGTAGCAGCGGTGCTGTTAATGAAAGGCACTGGATTAACAGCACACACCATCAGTGTGAGCTGTTGGCATGCTGGTCTGGGGCATGCAGGAGTATAATTACACAGTGCAAAGGAGGAAAGACATCAGCAATGATCTTAGAGAAGCAACTGTTGCTGGGAAATATTATATTAAGGCCATTTCCAGATGATTTGGAATATATTATTCTATGTTGAGAAAGATTATTAAAAAGTGTAAAGCATTCAAGCAAGATATTCATTCCAGCTACCAATCTTCCCAGGAGTGGATGTCCCAGCAAAGTCATCCCAAGATCAGAAATGGTTCCACAGAGGCTGTAGAAACTTATCTTCCCTCTCATAAAACTGCATAGTTTTGCCATGTTTTGGGAACTTTTCTTTAGGTCAGAAGCTAAAAAAAAAAAATCACAGTTTTACATGAATTTTACATTTTTACAAGACACGTGTTGCCTTTCTTGCAGTCACTAGGAAGCAGATTTTCTATTAACGTAATATGTCATTTTAGCCTGTATGGGCAAAATACCCATGGGTTGTATTTAGAAGGGCAACCATCAAAACAGTAAGTCCATCACAAACGTGGTGGCAGTAAAGCGGGATTTATACTTGTAGGACTGTCTAAGGTTTGTTATGGTGTCACCGCCGTATGCTCCGTGTATGTCCGTGGAGGCTTGACGCACACCTCTTCCAGACCTGACGTGCACCCATGCTTGCAGCGTGGTTACGCGGAAGTGCTGCCTTATGATTGGTCAGTTTGTAATTAAGTGTTTGTGGAATTCTGGACCTTCTCGCTGAATTTGTGCAGTAACCATGGAAGAGACACCGTAACCCTACACTCGAGTGCGAGAGCACATTTTCCCTGCGTCGGCTGTGTCGGTCCTACCATACGCAGACGCCACATGAATATAAATCCAACTTAAGCGTGAACTTAAGTCTCTTTTAAACCATCACTAATGGGGAACCCCTGCTGAAAAACATATTTCAAACAATGACAGACAGACCTGCTGTCCTCCCAAACACATATAACAACAACAACAAAAAAACTAAAAACCCTAAAAGTACAGAGCCTTTAGAAGTGGTGCTATGTGTTAGTTGGATACTGAAAACACTAGCATTAATAGAGGATGTACTTTCTTTTGCATGACTGTACATGTGAAACAGAAATAGATTTTTTAAAAAGTGTTCATCATATTGAAATGACTGACTAAAAGGTTTGAAACCATATTCCCAGAAGCTACAAGCCAGTCAAATTCTGAAAGTTAAAGGAGAATAAAAAAATAAAGAGGTGGTTCCCTGGTGGACAGAAGAGTGTGGAAGAGAAATTGAAAAAAGAAGAATAAAGCTGACATTAAGAAGAGCTCATAACTTTCGAAATGTTTATATAAAAATAGTCATAAAGTAAAAAGCAAAGCTGTGGAACGCGTTGTAAAAGCAACCCAAAGGAAAATAACCAAAACTTGAAGGACAATTTTGGGGTATGATTGTAAATGGGGATGAATCAAGAGGGATAGCAGCATCAAGAACTGAAGATGGGGTGAAAGGCAGAATTGTCAGAAGAGAAGGCAAGGAAAATATGACTTGTAATAGAAAACACATAATGAAGTGATATTTGAACTGAACTCTTATGTTAATGTACAAAAAATAGGAAAAATCTTTGAGATAAATGTGTCAAATAAAGACTCGGATGGCACGGACAAGAGGATTGGAAAAGTAAGTAAATAATGAGTTTTTAATGAAGGTTTAAGGTAAATTAATGACCAAATTTAATATAATCTCAAAAGCAGGTTAAAAACATAATTAAATAAAACACAGATTATTCACCAGATTTATTTAAGTCACAGTTTGCACAGCCTTATCAAGAAGATGTATGGTAGATAGTGGCACCCCTCCGGGCAGAGTAATTACTCGAATACTCCCTTCCATTATGATAAATGGTGTTCTCTCTCAGGTTCAGGGTGAAACCGGACGGTCGTTGTTTGCTGATGACAGAGCAATGTGGAAGAGGCAAAATAGTTACAGTCACATTCAGAGATGGACATCCAACCACAATCGTGAATGGACATGAAATGAAAAAGCAATTTGTCATCCAGTCAGAAAATACACGACCTGTTGTGTCAGACCGGATTCATAAGGAAAATGTGGAGTGGCGTTTGTGTGAATGTGAAAAAAAGGGTAAGAGGGGTGTATCAACACATGAATTTACATCAGTTCATTCAGTGATCAATGATTCAATAGCAATGATCCAAATGGAAAATATTACACTTTTTTTGTGTGTGTGTGATTGTGTTAAATCAGCATGTGATATCGTCTTGAATTGATCATTATGGCTCCAGAAAGGAATCAAATAAAAATTGTATCATGGCAGAATTTGTGATCACATCGAGCCATTGTCGGATATATTGTATGATTTACAATCCTAGTATTTGTGCACCGGCAGTGAGTCTTTCAGAGATGCAGGAAACCTGAGAGATGATGGTCTCAGTTCGACATGTAAAAATCAAACTGAAGCCCAGGCTGCACACAGCAACCCAAAGTAAAGATAATTATGGTTACAAAGCCCAGTGCCAGGGAGATCCCACCAGAGTTAAGAAGAATCAGAGGAAAGAAGAGAGTAGGCTGATCAGAGTGCTCCCATTCTTTCCACAGCATATGATGATGTGGTCCCGCGAGGTCCTGCTGTGTCTGCAGCCCTGACAGCGTGTAACCAACAAGGTTGTCTGCTCCTAACAAATGCTGTGCTGGAGTCACAGATCATTAATAGTCATTAACATCAAGGACATTTCTAATGAGGTAAAAAGAATGGGTAATGTCTTTATATCGCATCCAAATGATATAATATAAAAACTGCTTTTGTCAGGGGGTTTTTCACTGTGAACAGATAGATCTGTGTGCCCACCTGTACAATATGGGAACAACTGTCAGTTGGTTTATAGTACTGTCAAAAAGAAAAGAAATATAAACATGTGCCGCCTATACTAAAGTAAGAAGCTACACTAAAGCACAAATGACTGGTCCTAAATTAGAAGTAAATGTGTCTGATTACACCATTCTGATCTTTTACAGACGTATTAGGATTCAGCTTGTTGTTTTGAAGACTTGAAGGCAACTGACGGAATCTGGATATGCAGGACCGGACAGTCACATTTCTATGACTGCTTGAGAGTTTTGGGACTCCACATGCATCTGATGTCACATGTTCTGCATCTATTGGTGTGTGTGACTGCTAGCATGCTTAAATTGTTTTCTAAATGTTTATGGTCCTGAGAAATCTTTCTGTCAGTCATCTGGAAAAACACTCCAAGGTAAAAAAGATTACAAACATATGAAACATGTGTCCCATTTTATAAATCCAAGCATTATGAAATGTTTATTTATTTATTTAATTATTTAATTATGCAAGCCTTCTGCTAAAGTGACATTTCCTGTTCACACAGTTTAATTATTAACAGCAACACCTTCACAGTATACAAATAAAGGTATAAATACATGACTCCTGATTCTGCAACAATGTTATGGGAGTTAGATCTCCAACCTGGAAAATAGGAATAACGTTTTTGAGGTCCCTGTGAAATGGCTGGGTGCTATTTCTTTAGTTTTTAGTGTTACTTATTAAACCTTTGAAATTAGAACTCTTCTTATATACATGTCCACTCAGCTAAAAATCAAAAGAAGCTCTTTATCTAACAGTTTTAAAATGATTTTTTATTTGTTCTTCATGATAGAAAATACAATGTTAAACAGCTTAAACTTGTACAGTCACCACCTCCCTATCCAAAGAGTCACAGCCTTAGTTCATTTAAGGAGTTCATGTGTTTCTAAAGTGAACCTGGGAGCTTTGTTGTCCTGAATTATCAAGCTGAAGGAGTTTTGGCTTTGGTTGACCCAGGTATCGCCTGAAGCACAGGAGAACCTGAGCGCCAGAAAGGCTGCTGCTTTTGTTGTTGCAAAAGTAAAAACCCAGATGTGGGTGGACTGGAACTGAGCTCATCATCCATTTAAGTTCTTCAGAATTAAACCCCATTTGTGTAATTTGCCCCTTTTCTCTACAGTAATAAACTGTGTGCAGCAATGCAGAGTAAAATCTAACAGCTTTAATCCACATCTCTGATTCAAAAGAGTTTGTTTTTCTATGTATTTTGTATTGACATTGTACCAACAACCCTTTTCAGAAGACTATGCCACCCCCTGTGAAACTCACTCATACGTCTCAGCTGGACATAATCTACCTCTGCAGTTCTGCCTCAGCCGTTGGCATCTGACTTTATTATTATTATTATTACTATTGGCAGAAAAAGTGAGGGTATCCACCCATTGGCCAGAAAGCTACTAAAAAAAGTTAGGGACCTTATAAGTCCAGTACATTAATACATTACTTTGTTGAGAAATGATTAATTACCAGGTGACCAGAAATACTCAGGTGTAGCTGTTTTGCTAGCTAAACATAGTGTGTGCGAACAGCACATCAAAGGTGACATGGCAGGTAAAAATGAAGAAATTTAAACTCTTTTAGTCTGTACAAGTTTTTACTGTCTTTTTCAGAGTCTCCACATCCGTTGTTATAGTTGATAAATGTCCCTTCTTTTAAAGAAAAAGTACAAAAAATCCAGAGAGATGCACCCTCAGTGAAAAGGTAGCCGGTTTCCAGATGCTGATAAATATGCACAACTGCAGGGTCATTTTATGTGGGACTGAATGCTGTTTAAACACACCACTATTGCACTCAAAAACCAGATGTTACTGGGGTTGGCACAAGGATAAAAATGCATTAAAAAGTTTGATGGAGATGATATCTCTTTGAAGTCCATTAGAAACTATAGCTTTGAGAGCTTAGAACCAGAGATGTCACTGTTGTTAATGAAAAAACAAAAAAATATTGGTTTGAAGGATTATCTTTAAATCCAATAGCTCACAGGAAAATTTGCAGTGCATTTTGGGTCATATTGGAGGAGTATGGAGAAGCCCTTGCATCTTGCTCTGAGATCTGTAATGTAAGAACAGCCTGTAAAATTAAGCTCATCAGTCTTTCCTTTATATTATACATAGAATTTCATCATCTCAGGTCTGACACTTTGTTAGATGAGTGAGCTCTGTTCACCATTTGCAAGGATATAGTCAAATCTGGAGATTATTAGAATTGGAGGTGACTCGTGTGAAACAGATATAGTTCATTACTGTTGTGATGGAGTACATGAATATATCTGCATGACAGGTGACCTGCAGCTTTCTGAACAATGAAGAGTTGAAGTAAATTTTTGTGGGTTTAATTCAACTCAGGTTGTCTTTAATACTCTTGATCCTTGAGATTAAATTGACTTCACAGTTGGAGCATTTATATAGTGAATTTTTGTATTGTCTCATTCTGTAAACGAGTTTGCATAAAACTTGACTAAATGTAGATAAATTGCCTGAGAAAAAACTGGCAAACCTTCCTGCAAAGGCTGTTGATAAAGGATCTGTCTTCACTGCTCCCTAGTAGCTGCCAGGGAAATGAGACCTTGAGAGAGACTGGGGACGTTTTGTCACGTTCATGGTTTCTTCCGTCATATTTCCCTGCGTGCAAGTTAATGTTAATGGGAATACCTCTGACAAGATAACAGGAGCTGGTGTTTAAAGATGAAATATGAGCTTGAATTTGTCGTTTCATCTTTGTGATATAATTAATGCAATAAAATAGTAGAATTTAATACTACCATCCATAAATAATCATCACGTCTAATTTAATCAGATCTAAAAGCAGAAAAAAAAGAGTAATTAGCATCTTCATAGAGAAGTTATATATTATTGATCTGTGTACCATGTTTGATATGCTTTTTGGTACAAATATTTGCAGTTGGATACATACATATATATATATACATATATATATATATATATATATATATGTATATATATATATATACTGTATCAGTTAACTGATCAGTTAAAATAATACAAAAATCCCAAATCAACTTGTTTTTTGTAGATAATTACATAGATGTGCTTTTTTTGTTATTTTAGTTCATAGAAACATGCAGAAAATAAAATAAAAAGGCACAATTCCTAATTTCCTTAAAGCGATACCGGTTTGATTTCTCTCCCAGAGGTTTGTGGTAACAGTGATATCGTGAAGCGAGACGTGCAATTACTACCTCCCACTATGTTCCACTGACACTTTGTGGCAGATGGATGTAAGATTGCTAGAATAAATATTCTAAGACCCTTGTCATGTATCAAACATGAAGAGGACATAAAGACAAGTCTCTCAATACAGCAAAGGAATTGCTTATGTTCTGGAGTCTCTTTTCTTTGAGGCAAACTGTGACCCATCAAAAGAAAACGCATTCTTGTGCTTGAGCACGTTTGAAGTGATACACTTTTATTTAGCCCTTGATGTGTCTCTGAGGTCGAAAGGTGAGATATGGCTCTGTGAGAATTACACACTTTGAAATGCAAGGTTGCTTTCTCAGACACTAATTACAACTAGTGTTGAAATGAAAAGTCTCTTTCTGGAATCCACATCTCTGCAGGACTTAATCCAAACTGTACCTACAAGGAAGCCACATGCAGGCTGTTTGAGATCAATAGCAGGAGCAGTTTTTGCTGTGGATGATGTTGACACGCGCCCAGGGCGCAATCTGTGAAGGGGCCCACCGTGCATGGGAGGAAAACTTTTTTACAGTTTATATATATCTGTGTAAGAGCGCACCAGCAAGAGCAAAAATAAAAGGTTTCATTTCCACTCATTTCTACGTCAAGTTATGCAGTGCAGTCACCTAGCTGCTGCTGAGAAAACTGCAGTCAGCAGCAGTCTGTGGTTGTGTGGTGAATGTCCACCCTACTCCCTAAGCCAGGGCTACTCAATTTGGTCCTACGAGGGCCGCAATCCAGCAGGTTTTCCATGTATCCCTGTACCAACACATCTGAGTCAAATTAGGTGGCTCTAACAGCCAATCAGGTTCTACACAATGACTCATTAATTTGACTCGGGTATGTTGGTGCAGGGATACATGGAAAACCTGCTGGATTGCGGCCCTCGTAGGACCGAATTGAGTAGCCCTGCCCTAAGCCCTTGTTCACTACATAAGGCTGCACTATAAAGCACACTACATAGTGCACTTATTCGGACATGAAGCTCCCTATTTTTTCCCTACCGCAGACCACGTGACTACCAGCTGTGACCACAGCAACCACAACACGCAACAAGATGTCATTTCAAATCCAATCCAAAGTTTTCTATTTCAATGCATTAACACCACTCAAATATTGAATATGGTTAATAAATAGTCTATATTGATCCATCTAGTGACCATCGATGCTCACTACTTTTCAAGATGCATTGTGGGTAATTTTGAATGCACTACTTTTTACTCTCTAGACATACGGACACCCCTAAAAAATGGAGTGACCCCTATACAGGGCACTTTGTGGGAAGTAGGGTGAACATTCAGACATAGCCCATGTTGGAAGGAGGGCAAGGGGGCGGGGATCTCAAGTGACAGGCCACAATGCAATTATAGTCACAAACTGCTTCCAAATAAATTGTATTTCAATAAACTTTTGGTCATACAGTATATACCCAGGACTCCTAATACACATACAACCTGCCATATTTGGGTTAAAATTCAATTGGGCGGGTAGAAATAAAAACTTTAGCAGGTGATGAACAAGTGATGCATCTTTTAAGACAACAGGACACACCGACTTGTCAGGGATAGTTGAATTTTCAGCAGCTTCTGCTCATCAAACAAGGGGTGGGACTTTAGTTTGATGGACACGCCATGTGGCCGATCACAGACTTGGATCATACTATTAAGCATGGCAAGGCCAGAAAAGGGGGTCAGATGCTCAGAAGACAGTGTAGTGGTACAGACCAGGTTCACGGAGCAACACAGAGACAGGAGCTGGGTTTCGATGCAAGAATGTCGGGGGAAAGTGAAGAATTTAGCTAAAGCTGAAAAATAACATCTATAACATCTGGCTGCATTTAATCAAATCAAACTTTATTTTTAAAGCACTTTTCATGCCACAGGCAACACAAAGTGCTTTACATGATGAAAAACACTTTTGCATATTAAAAATAAAACAAGCCTTTACATGCATCAAAGTAGAATTACATAACAATAAAATAAAAACACGCATTAAAATATTTCACACAGTTGCACGCACACACATGTATACAACACCCCCCCACCCCCCACCCCCCGTGGAGAATCCCCACGAGGACAACACTAGAGTCAAAATGAAGATTAAATAACCTTAAGAAACAATAAGAACAGCTAAGAATGAATAAATGAATACATAAATAAATAAATTAGAAGTAGTACAGTTGAATAAAATAACATGAAATAAAATTATGTAAAATAAATTAAGACTAAAAAAATTTTGTTAAAAGTTACGCTAAAAAGGTAAGTCTTAAGCCTCTTTTTAAAAATATCAACGGTCTCTGCAGCCCTGAGGCCCTCCGGCAGACTGTTCCACAGACGAGGGCCGGAGCAACCGAAAGAGGCCTTGCCATATGTCTTGGTCCTCACCCTTGGAACAACTAAAAGGCCAGTACCAGAGGATCTCAGGGTCCACAAGGGTTCATAGTTTAAAAGAAAGTCGGATAAATAAGACGGCCCAAGACCATTAAGACATTTATAAAGTACTAAAAGAACCTTAAAATCAATCCTGAAACACACGGGGAGCCAATGTAGTGATTTTAAAACTGGTGTAATATATTCCTGTCCTCTGGTCCTCGTCAGAATTCGTGCCACCGTGTCCTGAAGTAGCTGTAGGTTTGGACTTTTTGGAAAGACCAGAGAGCAGAGCATTACAATACTCTAATCTACATGCATCAGCGCCTTCATGCTGGCCAGAAAGAGAAATGGGCAGACTCTGGCGATAGTTTTAAGATGATAAAATCCAGTTTTTGTTGTATTTCTGATGTATGTGGTAAAATCCAGCTCTCAAAAAGAACACCCAGATTTCTCATACACTGAGAGGGATTAAAATGATGTAGTTTTGATAAAATGATCTCTCTTGCCCTCAGGACCGATAATTAGTCCCTCATTACATAATCAGGGCCGATTCAGTTATGTCCTGGTTAAGCTGTAAGAAGTTTTCTGCCATTCATGAGTTTATATCTAAAATACAGTTTAAAAGGACGTTAACTGGCTCCAGGTCATCAGGAGACACGACGATGTAAAGCTGTGTATCATCAGCAGAGCTGTGAAAATCAATGCCGTGTCTCCTGATGACTTCCCCAAGTGGTAACATGTACAAATTAAAACAAATTGGGCCTAAAATTAATCCTTGGGGAACCCCACACTTGACTTGGATTCCTGAGAAGCATGTATCCATACTTACATAAAATTGCCGATCTGTGAGATAGGAGTAAAGCCATTGAAGAACAGTACCTGAGAGGCCCACCAGACTTCTGAGTCTGTCTAATAAAATCTGGTGATCAACTGTATCGAAGGCGGCACTTAGATCCAGTGAAACCAGGACAGAAAGTTTCTGTGAGTCTAAATTAAATCTAAGGTCATTAACAACTTTTAAAAGGGCCGTCTGGGTACTGTGGTTTGTCATAAAACCAGATTGATATTTTTCTAAAATCTTGTGTTTGTTCATAAACTCATGGAGTTGAATAAAAACAGCTTTTTCTGTCATTTTACTTAAAAAAAGGAAAGTTGGATACAGGTTGATAGTTATCAAGAATGTTTGGATCTAAATTGCTCTTCTTCAGAAAGGCCTCACCACTGCTGTTTTACAGGCAGCAGGGAAGACGCCCGTAATTTATTATGTTGAAAAGCTCAGGCTCAAATAAACCATAAAATGTTTTTGGTTTTAGGTTGTTGGCATCTTTCCATCAACCAGGACAAAACTCTCCAGTGTTTTCTCAGGCAAAAGCAAAGCTTCAGGTCTGTTAAAATCAAAATGTTGTTGCGATAAGAGACTGGATCTAAAAACACTGATCTTACTTCTGAAGTGGTCTGCAAAGTCCCCACATGCAGCATCTGATGCAGGCATGGAGGACTTTTTAAAATCTGTGTTTATTAAAAGATCAATGGTTTTAAAAAGGAGAATTTTGGGTCTTTTTTATTATTTGTGATGAGATTTGAGTAGTAGAGTTTTCTTGCCTGTTTTACTGTATTATTGTAGATTTTGAGTTGTTCCTTTAAAATTTCATATTTGACTGTTAATTTTGTTTTTCTCCATTTCCTCTCTGCTCTCCTGCAGATTCTTTTTAACTCATTAATTTCCTGGCTTCTCCATGGTGTTTTTGATTTAACTCCTAATGTTTTTGTTTTAAGTAGAGCTGCTGAGTCAATGGTTTGATTTTAGTTTCTTGTTAAAATGGTCAACAATAAAATCACACGATGCAGTTAAAATCTGACCAGGAGTTTGATTTAAAATGTCAAATAAAATTTGCAGCAGAAGTAATATATCGTTTCCTCACAGTTCTCACCGAGGTCTCCTGTTTGGACAGTAGAGGACACACCAGTGGACAGGCCATAGATAAAGACCAGGTCCAGGGCGTGTCCTCTGTTGTTAGTAGGCTGTGTTACATGCTGTTTAAAACCCATACTATTTAAAATGTTTAAAAACTCGCTGGCATAGGAATCACCACTGTTGTCAATCTGAAGGTTAAAATCACCAGTTATTAAAATTTTATTGTATTTAATGTGTACAGTTGATAACAGGAAGAAGGTTTTGGTGGTCTATAAATTGTACTGGATAAAACAGGTGGGTTGTTAAAAACAAATGAGTGATGCTCAAATGAAGAATAGTTTTTCAATTATATTATTTGTGATGATAATGACTGTTGAGCAATCAAAGCCATTCCACCACCTTTTTTACCTCCCCTGATAGAAAATAAAAAAATTAAATTTGGGGGACATACCTCAGTGAGCATGACTGATGCATCAGTGCCGAGCCAAGTTTCAGATAAAAAGAGACAGTCAATATTATTATCTAAAATCCGATTATTGATAATAAAAGATTTGTTTGACAACGATCTGATGTTTAAAATAGAGCCATGTTAAGTGTTGTAACCTTTTAACCAAAGATGTAGCTGTCGGATGCGGCTGAACTTAACGTCTCCATAACGGGGTGAATGTAGTGGACCAGAAATAATGTAGTGTTTATTTAACTGTTTGATATTGTGGGTGAGGTTGATAAAGTCCATCTTCAATGTCTCTGACTGTTGGAACTTAAGAGTGGACATGATGGACAATGGAATCCCCTACGATGAGCACACAAGGGCCAGCACTAGCCGCCGGTAGTCTCCAGGTAGAGGTAGAGCAGCCTGCAGCATCAGAGAGCAATGTGGCGGTCTCCGCGGTGGCGGGAGGAGAGACATCGGCTCCTGCAGCAGTGGACGCAGGAGACGAAAGGGAGGATCCAGCTCGAGCAGCGACGCACTCCTGGCCATGAACAGGACGCGTCCCGGCGTGTCTCTTCAACGCAGCTTTCAGGAGCTTTCGATGCCTCAAGAAGCCCTAGGATGACCTTTGGGTCCCGGTCGCCTAGGTCCAGACCGGCGACGTGCTGATTGATGCTGTGCTGGCAGTCCCGGCAGCCACAGAGTCACAGCCAGGCAGCGGAGTGCCAGACAAAACCTGGAAACGGCTGAATAAAACCAGGCAAGCACTGTTGGAATCTTTCTTGGGACGACAGACGACCTCGGACCAAGATGGCAGGTGTTTCAATGTGGAGCTGGAAGAAGGTCGGGGTGAGGTAGCAGGGTCCCAAGTCATGGTGTCCTGGAGAGCCGCTTTCAGTCACGTTATGTAAATCAACAACTGGTGGGCTACATCCATCAGGGAAGTGAGCTGATTGTTTTTGGACTTCAGTTCCTCGGATAGCTTCTGGATGTCTTCTTTCAGGTTAGTAATCTATTTGTTTGTTGATTCTAGGTTTTTATCGGATAGTGCCGAGGCAGCCATTTCTGGTTAAAACCGTTCTTTATAAAACCACAGTATTAACAGCTAAAAAAAATAGCTGTTAAAAATAAACAAATAAAAACGATTAAAAAAAGTGTGACTGTACAGTTCAGGTTTTAAAAAGGCTTAAAACAGGCTTAAACAGCTAAAAACCAATAAAACTTGTAAAATTAAGGGAAGTCAGGCAGAGCGTCTTGTACAGCGTTGTTGTGTCTAGTAATTTAATGTGCTACTTCGTACCACTAGGTGGTGTCAAGAGAACTGGTACTGTAGAAGAAGAGAGTATGATGGTGGATCTGACCAGTACAGTGGGTGTGTCTTATTAAAAAGAAAACCTTGTTCAACGTTGAAGAATGTTATTATTACAACAACACAACAAGCGTCTGTCAGCGGAAGCGGAACAAGTGGTATTGTACACTGAAAAGCTGAATGTAGAATTTGTTAAAAAAAATGTCTGAACATAGGCTTTTATACAAAGACTGAAAAGTAAAGTCTAAACATTATAACATTTAGCAATTATTTGTGTTTTTTTCAGATTTGTTTGTTGTTGTTGCTTTTGCTTATTTGTCATAACAGGAATTTTTAAAGAAAATGTTTGATAGTAGATTAACTGAATATATACACAAGTTTGATGTCATTATCTTTAATTTTCTCTTGAGAAATCACTTTTATCCTCACAATATTTCCAGAATGTCATCTGCCGTTAAAAGGAAGGCAGGTTTTGAAATGCAAATTGCTGACTTGCTTCCTTTTAACAAGGGCCTCGTTTCCATGGAAAACCTTAAATTTACCCTTTGCATTTTAAGAAAAAGTTGCAGTTACACAACACTTAAGCAAAAACTAGACTGAAAATGCAAACAGGAATAGAAACAATGTAGTGTGCATGCCAGGCTTGTAGTGGGCGGTAAAACTTTGCAGCGACACACCCAACATGTGCTCTACATGCTCATCAGACCTTAAGACAGAACAACCGCTTGTGTAGAGGCATATTCGTTGTTTAGTGCTTCCTTTCCCAAACTGGGGTCTCAACATTATTTCAGGGGGCTTATTGGGATAATTGTAAAAATATAAATAAATAAACAGCCTATATTTAACAAATAACTTTGGGATTTTTATTAGGGCTCTCACGAACAACACAAACATGTTATCTTGAGGGTCGTGGCTCAAAAGTTTAGAAATCACTGACCTAGCACATATAATCTATGCATCTTTGCCGATAAAATGTTGCAAAAAAAAAGCAGGATTGGCTTAAAGAGAACAAAGAAACCTTTAATAGGAATAATCAAAGATCAGAGAGGTTGAGATAACCATCTATGTATATTGCCATCCTTGATTGAACCCTCACAGCCTCAACTGCATGAGCACAAAGACTGAAACTATTTCTATTTCTTTGTTAAATCCTTCTCTGTTGTTGAGACGCTGCATGTTTACCTGTCGAACGTTGAGCTCTCAGCCTGAAGTAGCATTTAGAGAGGAACATTGTCTCATCTATACGGGGCTGTTGAACTGTGGCTGACTACTGCCTTGAGCCCAACTTTAATGTTAGCATTACTCAAAGGAAAGGGAGCTATATGAGTTAATGTATATATCAAATCTGTTAGAAATGGAAGCAATTATTCCTAAGAGTCATTTAACTATCCAGAGGAGGATTTCCTTGAACACATTTTCTGGAAGCATTGGTGTGACGATGCATATCTCAGAGATATTAGTGCATTTGAGGAGTGGACTGAATGACTAGAGGCGGTAAGTCGCTTTGAGATTAACCTTTTTTTCTCTTTTTTCTTTTTATTTAACTGACAATTGGATAGGGTATTTTCCATGAGGCTCAGTTTGTTCCCCACTATTCCCTGAAAAACAAATACATAAAACCATTCAAAGATCATTTACAGGCTGAGATGTGATGGTTAAATGCAAAACAATAATATTTTAATGTTTAGTCCTCTAAGGTCAGGTTAAACACAGAATAATACTGCAGCCTGCAATTCAGAGATGGAGGAGGTTGAAGCAGTAGGAGTTCAGTTCCACTGGTTGAGGAGGGAGAGATCAGATGCCACCAGCATGTTTTTAAAGGGCATATGCGATAGCGCATGCCTGTCACTTCAACCATGGGTCATAAATGCAATCCAGTTTTCCTCGTATTCCCCAGAGTATGCTGCTGAGAATACAATTCACCTCTCAGCAGAGGATGGTGCAGAGAACAAAGGAGATGGAGAGGTCAGGCTTGTGAAGAAACAACAGCACTAGGGGTGTTACAGGTGTCTCTGCCACAGCAGCGTGGCACAAACGTTGCCCACGCTTTGCTAACAATTCGCCTCATTATAACCAAGCTGCAGCAGTCACGCAGTAAGTCTTCACAGAAAACAGATTTATTTTCTCATGGCGCTTCAGGCTCCTTGATAAGATTAAAAACACAAAGTGTTCAGACTTTTTTATTTTAATATTTTAACCAGCTGGAATAGATTAGGCTGCTACAGCTACACAGTACACAACCTCTTTTAATTATCACTTTCGGTTTCAGTTTCATATCTGCTGCACTAGGCATTAAAATTTACAGTGACACTCAAAAGTTTGGATACAGCCGTCTGTTTGGGATTTTCATTTATCTATTTTCAGGGACACTCTCTTTATTCTCCATGCTCTATAAGTACACTATACGATGCAGTTCTCATTAATTTGTGCCTTTCTTTTTCTTTCTCAGCAGGTATCCCTGAATTATGGTGCTTGTTGAACACTCTGGCCTGTATTCTCAACCCAAAATTAGTCGATGAAGATTTCTACTCCTTCCTGGTTCTGCTGGAAGTTTCCAGTCCTTTTAAAAGGGAAGCTCAAGGATTGGAGACTGAATGGAAGAGAAGATTCAGTGCCATCCCGTTTACTCTATCCTGATAAAATACTGGGGTGAGACCAGAATGCCCTCAAACTGAATCCCACCAAGATGGAGGAGACCATCTTTGGGACCAAGCAACATGCGCCACCTCCTCATGATACACCACAGACACATAAAACAATCTGGATCCTTCAAATATTTGGGTGTACACTACTGTTCAAAAGTTTGGGGTCACTTCCCTATTGAATCCCATTGCAAAGTGACCCCAAACTTTTGAACAGTAGTGTATATGGTGACAGTGGCAGAGAGGAGATCACTAAAAAAACTACTGGCTATTGTGAATGATGCCAGTCACCCTCTGCACACTGTCATCAGTGCACAGAGAAGCCTGACCAGTAACAGGCTGCTCCTCCCCAAGAGTAGGACCAACCGGCTCAGAGACTCCTTTGTCCCCCGAGCCATCAAACTGTACAACTCTGCATTAGGCAGGAGGGGGAGAGGGAGGTGTGCAGTCCGCCTGATAGAACATATGCACAATAACCCATACAAAAAGTTGCTATAACTTATACGTGCAATAGTGAACTGGGAATCTGTACCACCTCTACTGTGTGCAATGCTTGTTTATATTGTTTTATTAACTTATCTTATTGTTATTATTGTTATATTTATTGCATTCTATTTGCCTCTGTTTTGCTTTGTACCTGTATATATTGTGTCTTGTCCTGATTTACTGTTGGTGTTGTATTGCTACTGGTACCCAAATTTCCCTGAGGGCTCTCTGAAGGGATTAATAAAGTATTTCTATTCTATTCTATTATATGTAGACAGCACCCTCTCATGGTCACATCATGGGGCCGGTTCAAAAAATTTAATCCGGATAAAAGCTATCCGGATTTCGTAATCCATTTTTTCAGGACGGCGGATCACGTAATCCGGCCTACTTTTACCCCGGTTGTTTAAAGCAAAACAGGATTGGATCGCCCTGATCCAAAATCCCGTTTTTCAGGATCCCATAATCCGAATTTCCAGCATGTAGATCCAGCTGCCGGCCTTGTGAAGAACAGCAGGTAGACAAGACGGTCTGCATGCCTTGTGAGCGGAACCACCGGGAGCATGTAGTGTAATACGTGCATATATGGTCCTACATAATATTGCAACCAAGCGGAATCTCCCTCTCTGTGATAATGTTAATGACGCACCTGAGCCCCGCGTGGAGGCAGGCAGTGGCAGGGATCCACCTGGGGATCCCGCAATGGGGACCCCCCAGCCAAACCCGCAGACTCCACCCGCCCCACAGAGCCCTATGTGATGTGTGTATGATGTGGGGTGGCATGGGAGGAGAGGGGCTCGGGGAGGGAGAGAGATCTCTCTCCCAGGCAGCCAACTCCTCAGCTGGCCGCTGTAGGCGCCCCCGCCTCCCCAGGACCACCCAAGGTCAGAAGGGCAAAGGTCCGGCCAAAAGCCCAACGCACCAGTGCCCCGGACGCCCACCCACCCCTGGCAGCCCATGCCACCACACCAGGGGACCAGAGAGCCCCAGGTTGCACACACATATCCTGGTCTGACCCAAGGCACAGCGCCCCCTCCCACCCCGAAGGAGCCCCGGCGGGAGGGGAGAGAGTGAGGAGGTGAGCAGATTCCACCCCCCATGAGCCCTAATCCCCCCCACTGCCCACCAGGACCCCCACCGCCCCCCTTCCCCCTACCCCTCCCTTTGTCCTTACTGACACATCGTAATCCCAAGGGTACCTGCCCGGCATCGGATCAGCCCGACATCAATAGCATGCCCAGGGTGACCAAGTCCCCCTGAGGTCCAGGCAGGGTCTCCCGAGCCAGAGGGAGGTCTTGATGTTTAATGGATGTCGATGCAGGCTCTAGACTGATGTGATGCAACAGGAGATTTCTGACTTCCAGTTCACTAAAATAGTATATCAGGCCGTGAGGACCATGTGTGCTTTGTTTGTGTCTATATTGATGTCACTTACTGTAGGTCACCCAGTAAACAAAGTTTAGGACATGCAGAAATGTTACCTCTAACCCATGTTGATGAATCCTCACAAACCTTGTTCCAGAACTTTTGGACAGGTGCACAGAGTCATAAGGCATGCAGGTAATCATCTGCTGTGCTACCTGTTCACTGTGTGCAGATATCTGAGTGATTAAGACCCATCTTGAACATCCTTTGTCCAGTGTAATGCATTCTTTAGAGGACTTTGTATTGTGTGAGTTGTAAATTTGGGCTGTCTGTCTGCCATATTTGTCACCAAAATGGTTGAATGGGATTGATGGATAAATCTTTCTCCCATTGCAAAGTAGGTAAGGAATTTGAATCATCTACTTTTAGCATTAATCTGTATATTTTTTAAAGTAATTTTGGAGTACAGAGGTCCATAAAATCTGCTACCATTGGAAGAACTAGGAAGTTCTAGGTCTGTTCGGGGAAGGGGGAATTTTCTGTGTATGGTTTTGAGTTGTTGATATTCTAAGAATCTGTTGTTGTTAATCCCATATTGTGATGAGAGTGTATTAAAAGATAAAATATTATCTTATTATAGACCTAATGTATGAATGGTAAACTGAGGAAAAGAAGGTGTACTCTCTGATATTAGGGTGATAAGACCGCCATATATCGCAAAGTCCAAAATCCTCAATATATTGTTTAACAGTGTTTGTGGATTGCCATTTTCGATGGTTTACAGTGTTACTAAATCTATTAGCTGAGCCCAGAAACATGTTAAAATCCCCTCCTGCGATCAGTGTGCTATCTGCGTGTTCAGAAAGTGATGTGAAGAAAGAGTGAAAGAAGGGAGGGATCATCAACATTTGGGCCATATAAGTTAGCTAAGCATAACTTCATATTTTGAATAGATCATTTTACTATGATGAATCTCTCTTCTGGATCTGTGATTACGATGATTTCTGTGAATGTTACTTTTCTATTTATCAAAATGGCTACCCCTCTCTGTCTGGAGTTATAACAGGCTGAGTAAACATGAGGAAACTGGGTTGTAGAGAGGGCATTTACTTTTGTTTTTGTCATATGAATCTCCTGTAAGAACACAACGTCTGCCTGCAGATCCTTTAATCTATTAAAGATTTTTAGTCTCTTCTCTCTGGTCCCAGCTCTGTGCACATTCCACGTGATAAATATAAGCATGGTCATGCTTGTGGTGAAAAAAAGAAAATGAACCCATAAAATATAATTTAATTTTTGTGAACATTAGAGACTGGCAGTATTTTTGCCTAATGTGAACAAACATTAAATTCTGTGACTTAATCCCAGTGAGTCTGATTAGCGTTTATATCACCTGTGCAAAGTGTGCAGCGTGTGGATACATATCTGAGGTCAGTAGAGCCAGGGAGTGGTGTTCGGGTCACGATGTAGCTGTCCGTTGATGTAAAGTTTGTCCACCGAGATGACAGCGCGGGCTCCTCCATCCAGGAATTTTCTCCTGATGGGGAACAAGATCTTGCGACGCTCCAGGATTTCTCTGGGAAATCGCTCATGCTAAGGTCAGTCCCATGAAGCTGTCTGGCGCAACGCTTCACCTCTTCTTTTTCTTTGTGGAGAACGAATTTAGCTACTTTCGGCCTGGGTCTACCCTCCGTTTTTTTTTTTTTTTTTTCTATGTGTTGAACTCGATGAAAGGAGATGGCTTTTACCTTTTCCTCTGGAAGTTTCAGGTTGGTGCTGATAAATTTTTTTATAGCTGCCTCTCTATCTTCCTCCGTCTGCTCAGGGATCCCTAAAATAACTAGGTTATCTCTCATGCTACGAGCCTGAAGGTCTAGGACTAATTCTTTCATTTTTTTATTTTCCTCTGATAGTTGGCTTACTCCTTCGGTAAGGCTTTCCACCTAATCTCTGAGGGCGTTGTTCTCTGTAGCAAGAGCTTCCACTTGTTTTTGGCTATATTCCAAACTTTCTTTTAAAGATTGAAACTTAGGATGAAGAACTTCCAGCAGGGAGAGCTGGGCATCGAGACTGGATACCTTTCTGTTGATGGAGATTAAGATATCTGTCGTATCGCTGCCAGTTGGAGAAACTGGGCTGGTCGCTTTAGGGTAATCCGCCAGGCGAACCCTTTTGGAGCCGGTTCTGGAGCTCGTCGTCGCAGCGTTGGACTTCCCCATCATGAGCCGCTAGAAGCTTTCTTCAATGAACTAAGAGGAAATTAGAGCAGAGTGCAAAGAAATTCTGTTAGTTGTGGCCATAAGGGTGTATCGTTATCATTCATTATTAACCATTTTTTATGCAGCTAGTCCCAATGAGACATGCAGTCTCATTTACAAGAGAGACCTGTTTAACATCATGTCTTTGGATGCCACCTTCTACCTAATACATTGTTGATACTGCTTGTTGAACATAGAAAAAGCTGTAAACAGAATATAGAATATAGACTAATACAGAACAATGCTACAACTATTATCATTAGTTTTAATAACATTATTTAAAATGCTGAGGAATCAACCCTCCGAGATAAGTTGTAAAGGAGCAGGAAAGAGAGAGAGCAAGTGGTTCTGCAGTGCAATTTTTTTTATTTTATCTTATCTTATTTTATCTTATCTTGTCGTATCTAATGTGTTGGTTTACTTAGCTAGGAAATAACTTTCATGAATTTACCTGCAGAGTCAGAATAAACTATACTTGTGAATCATATAATGGATTTGTTTTTACTGGATTATATTCAGACTACATTGGATTAGACTGAATCCGGTCTACATCTTTAAAAGTGCCTTTCGAAGACTTTGTAGTGAATTGACATGATACAAAAAAGCTGGATTGTTCATTCATCCATCCATCATCTATACCGCTTCCTCTATTAAGGGTCACAGGGAAGCTGGAGCCTAACCCAGCATTTAACAGGTGAGAGGAAAGGTACACCCTGGACAGGTCACCAGTCCATCACAAAAGCTGGATTAAAATTAACCAAATTTAATAAAAACATATTAAACATTTAGAATTAAGAATTTAAAAAAATTAAATCATATTAAATTTAATTTTAAAAGTTGTCAAAGTAGCTGTTTGCCTTGATGACAGCTTTTTAGAGCTAGACATTGATGCTGTTTTTCAGTCTAGTTCTTCAGTATTTTCTTTATTGATTCTTGAGCCAATAAAAAGCTTTAGTTTTTGGGTTTAGTTTACTTGCAAACTCCAAGCTTCTGCAGCAAGTGAGAAGAGGTTTAACTATTATCTTCATTAGCTAATGTTAGCTGAAGCAACGGCCTCTCAGACAAAATCTAAAATGGAGAGAACATTAATGCAATGCAGGATATTTACTGTTTGTTACAAATGTTTCAACCTGACCCCTCGGTTCTGTCCAAAACAAGAAAACACCAAAAAACCAGTTATAAAAACTGTATATTAATTATTATTAATTTATTATGGTGAGTTTTACCTTGAACAGTGCTCTGGTGTGCACAAGATAGGAGTATCACATGTCACTGTACATAACTAAGCGCGCTCCACCACAGCTTGGCACACACCTGAGCTGGCACCGTGCATCAGTTTACCAAACCCAATAAAAAAAAACACTGCCGACCAGGCCAAAACACACTGACCACAGCCACCACCAAAGCCAGACTGAAAGGCACAGATGAAACTGTTAACCATTGAAAGCAACATGGAACCCAGAAACCATGCTTAGTCCATGCTTTTCTTACTTCCAGATTGGACTACTCTAAATCCTTATTATTGTTCTGTCCTAAATATGCGCTGAAGAGTCTCCAGCTGATCCAAAATGCTGACGAGGTGAGCAGTAGAGAACATATTTCTCCAGTTTTATCTTCTCTTCATTGGCTCCCTGTTAAATTCAGAAAATAATTTAAAATTCTTCTCCTCACATATGAAGCCCTCCATGATCAAGCTTCATTGTATATCATAATTCCATATTTTCTCAACAAACACTTTGCTCTCAAACTGCAGGTTTACTTGTGGTTCCCAGAGTCGACTGGAATAGGAGGCAGAACCTTAAGCCTATGGAACCAGCTCCCAATTTATGTTAGGGAGGAAGACACTCTAAGATTTGGCTTAAAAACATCCTTTTTTAAAAATCTTACTGTAAGCGCTTGTCAAGCCACCCCTTAGTTATGTTGCCATAGGCTTGGACTATTGAGGAACATCCCATGATGCACTTCAGTCCCTGCTCTTTATTTTCCAATTATAAATTTACAACAGTATCGATGTATTAAACTTATATTTATTTTCTCCCCTCAACAGGTATCACTGACTACAAGTTGTGGTTCCTGTTGATCTCTCTTTTCTGTCCTCTCCACCACCAGCCGGTCGAACCCCAGCTTGGGTCTGCAGGAGGTTTTCTTTCCTGTTAAAAAGGAGTTTTTTTTTGTGTTTTTGTTTTTTTTTCCTTTCCATTGTCACCCAGCACCCTGTGCATGTTCAGGATGAGGGAGTAATTTGAAGCCAAGATTTGATGCAATCTGTTGTGTTCCTAAGCTAGGTTTTTTATCAATTTGCTTGTATAAATACTGATTGGATCACAATAAATTGGCTTGACTTGCTGTAAAATGCCCTGAGATGGCTTTGTTGGGAATTGGTGCTACACAAATCAAGCCGAATCTTGACGGACAATGCCATTTTTAAAAAAAAAGAATTTAAAATTGCAAACATGCCAACCATTGTACCAATCATGACATATACCAACACAGCAAAACAATCTTTAACACAGATTTGAAATTATGAATCTACATAGTCTATAAATAAATCTCTACCCACCATGCATACACCCATCTATATGCACATTTACATATTTACACACATACCCCCACACATACACATGCACAGCAACACACATACAAATGTATCCAGTTAACGAATCTGAAAGCAGGTAGAAAGAAGCAAACTTATTTAATCCTACCCCTTCTGCAATAATAGACCCATTATAATCCTGTTTCCTGAGTCCCATGAATCATTAGAAAAAAAAAGAATATATACAATGTATAGCAAAGAAAAAAAAATCTATTATTTCCATAATAAAATTTAAAGCTGTAATTTTTTTCCTTCCCATCAACCCACACATTGACACCTGCATCCACACACACATACCCACTAACATACATTATGCACCCTGAGAGCACTCATGTGCATAATCCCATTTACAACGCTAGAGCCACCCATTCGAATTCACCACAGGTTTTCATCCCTGTACTTGTTGCAAATCATCAGTCTGAGCCTGTTTTTAAACACAGTCATACTCAAACATTGCTTCAGTTCTTGGCTGAGTTTATTCCAAACCTTCACACCACTGACACATGCACACATTCTGGTTGTTTGAACTTTCCTGGTTCTAAAGTTCAGGTTTCCTCTGTAATCATGACCCCCCTCTCTATTGGTGAAGAGTTTCTAAATATAATCTGGTCGTTGGATGTTGCTGGCTATGTACTTTAACAGAACAGATTGAAATTCTACAAGTTCTGGGAATTTAAGTACGGAGTTTCTAAATAACCCATTAGTGTGGTCCTGGAAAACTGCTTTATGAACCATCCTGATGGCTTTTTTCTGGAGTGTGCACAGTGGTGAGAGTGAGGATGTGTAGGTGTTGCCCCAAACTTCCACACAATAGGTCAAATATGGTAAAAACAAGTGAGCAATATAGAATATGTAATGCTTTAATATTCAAGTAATATTTGGCTTAACAGAAGACTGAAATACTTTTGTATAATTTAGCTTGAACATGTTGTACAGTTTCCAGCAGATCTTGTAGTCCATCACTGCACCTAGAAACTTAAGTTCTTTAACTCTCTCCACCTTTCCACCCTCTATCACCACTTTTACTTCACTGTTCCCCTTATGATTCTGAAACAACATGAAGTTACTTTTTTCCAAATTTAATGAGTTTATTTATATCAAACCACTTTTTTAATTCATTCCATTCTGAGGCGATTTCCTCCATGATCTGTTGCAAGTTCTCCCCTGCCCAGAGAATATTGGTGTCATCGGCAAACAAAACAAACTGTAGTATTTTTGAGACTTTACCTATATAATTTCTGTATAAAGTAAAGTTTTGGTCCCAGTACTGATCCCTGGGGGTACACCACATATAAGATTTTCACAAATTATTGCCTGTTACTGAAATAACTTTTCATCCAGTGTAAAAGCACTTTCCTGATCCCATAATGCTCCAGTTTCTTATATAGTATTTCATGATTTATTGTGTCAAAAGCTTTTTTAAGGTTGATGATCTGAATCCATATTGGCTTTCAGAAAGCAGTTTGTGTTTATCAATACATTTGTTTAATCTATAAGTAAATAATTTTTACAAGATTTTTGAAAACTGTGGGAGTAAAGAAATCTAAATAAATTGGTGTCTATCCCCAGTGGGATGACTTTTGCAGTTTTTATTTCTTTGGGAAATTTACAAGTTAAGAATGACAGATTACAGATATATAATATACAGATAGATAATTAATCGACCATAGTAATACGTTGGGGGATCATCCAGATGCCCCGCACAGATCTGGTGGCATATTCGGTGAGAATGTCCCTTCAAACCAAAAATTCAGAGTAGGTTTTGATGATCTTAAAAAATGTTCCAACTTGATAAATATGTTTATGTGTGGCCTTCATTTAAGTTCAATAGATAATGAGGCATTAAAATCATTCCTGAATCAACTTCTGCATATTATGATTCTGTTCTTCTGCTTTAAGCAACAAAGATTTGTCCCTATCCAACTCATATACTGTATTGTCCTTTTTCTGATGGACCTCCAATGGGCACTGTTGCACTTTACAGATGGATCTTAGTTGACGACTAAACATTAAACAAAGTACAACAGCCTAAAACAGATAAGTGCAAAACTATAAAAAAATTTTTTATTGAATTTTGAAATCATTTTATTATTAATTTAACTGTAAAAGATTTATACTTCCTTTGTTTTCCCCCCCAGCAAACACTTTCCCCTCCATTTAAGCTGAAAACTCCCCTGCTCGTCATCGCCTCTCCCTAGGTCAGGGGTCTCCAACTCCGGTCCTCGTGAGCTACTGTCCTGCTGGTTTCAGATGTCTCCTACTACAACACACCTCTGCACAAGCCTGTTAATGACCCAGTGATTTGAGTCAGGTGTGTTACATCAGGGTAGAATCCAAAATCTGCAGGACAGTAGCTCACGAGGACCGGAGTTGGAGATCCCTGCCCTAGGTCATTGCCCCTGCTGACCAAGTAATGTGCTGATACCGTTACCAGAGCACATAACATGGCCGTCACACAGATGGCTCTGATGGTAGGAGCAGTTGTGAATGTCCTGTACAGACATCAGTTACATGCCACACCTGGAGGTGCATCCTATGTTGTGTAAGCAGGTGTCTAATGTTGCTGGCAGTTTTACAATAATTCTTATTTTTCAGACATTGTTGCAGGTGCTCTCATTAGTAAAGTGCTTAGGACCATTTCCTGTCTGCTATCAATCCCTTTTGTGTGACAAAGTTAATTTGCATTCAGTGTGCTTTAATTGCAGCACCTACCAGCTTTGATAAATGAAAAACCATACAATTCAATACAGCTTTGCAGCTGTAGGCACAGAAAGAAATGGGTGCAATGGTTATGCATTGGTTTATATTGTTGCCTCATAGTTGGGGCACAAACTTAGCTGGTCAGGTTGGGCCTTTCTGTAAAGACTTTGCATCCTCTTGCAGTGCATATGTGCATTTTTTTTCATGTGTTCCTCCCACAGTCCAAAGATCTGCAAGTAAAGTTAACTGTTTACTCTGAGTAGTAGAGACATGGATGTGAGCATGAGCCCTCTGTCACCTCTGACGTGCACTGGTTACCTACCCAGAGGTCATCCCTTCGCTCTGAGAATATCTGCTGGTATGAATCTGAGTCTTCAGATGACTGAGTCCAATTAATTTTATGGTATCTTGATGGCAAATTCAAGCATTTACAAATGATAATTTGGTCATTAAGAGGCCATTCTGTGAAAGATTTAGCAGACCTTACCTTACCTGAAAATTCCCTGTGCAAAAAAATGATTGTGGTTTTTATACAATAATGGAGACATAACTGCAGCTTGCTTTATAGTCACTGAGGCCATTTTGTTGTAGACAGTGCAGATGGAGGACAGAGTAGCTCTTGTACTGTATCTTTGTGGGGAAGAAATTAAGAAAACCTTAATTGAAAATGGAGGAATGCATTTTAGGTATAGAACAATTTTGAAACAATTTACCATCAACATTAGATAGTTTGTTATGTACATTTTTTCTTTGAATAAAAAGTAAAAAAAATCTGAAGGTGTTCATGTGTAAAGTAAAACAGTGGAAGTTTGGTATTCAAGTTCAACATCTAACTTTTATCAATAACACAAACCTCCTCCTGTGTGACTATTCTGTTACAGAACATTAGCAGAACAAAAAAAATCTTTTTGTTGAAAAATACAAAAACAGAAAAAAAGAAAAAAGAACAATGTTACCAACAATTGCTCCCTTGAGGTCTGAAAAAACTCTCCCAGCATTAAATAACAGCTTGAAACTGAACGTTTCTACGGCAACAGTGTGACGTTGGAGAGGTTCTTTGAAAACTGAGCCTGTTTCTATCTTTTAGTAAGACCAAGATTCATCTGAAGATCAGAGCTGTGACAGAACATCTAAGATCTAGTACTCAGCATATCGCCCTTCTGCGCTATACATTTTGTGAGAGTTATTATATTTTCCTGCAAGAGTTCATCATCTATCCTGAAGCACTGCCAGGCTTGTTTGAAGTCCAAGCCAGAACAAGCAGTGCTGACTGCATGGCTTTCCCTGCACAGTCATCATACTTCAACAACACTGGGGAAACCCTGGCAACATTTGAAGAAGCATACCATACATAATGTATACAACATACAGTACACCACCAGGTCCTCTCCACAAAGAACTGACAGAGCTAAAGAAAAAAAAAAGTAAAATCTCCTGTTCTTGACAAGAATGTAATACTGAGTATTTTCTATTTGTTGTTCATCTCCTCTGTTGTGATTTTGCCCAGTGCCTGGCTATCTTAACCCTAGTAACAAACTTCACAAGTCTTACTAATATAGTAACACCATTTAGTTATGTTTGGCGCTTTGTAAATGTCTTACATCAGCTCAGAAATCCTCCTTTAAAACCATTTGGAAAAATATGCTGTGAAAGAAATTTGATAAAGCAATTGTCAATCCAAGCCCTAAGCAAACTTTGACCAATCGGTCAGAGTATGAGTCACTATAATCGATTGTTGTGATGAATAAAACTAGCAGAATAAGATACTGCAACATGTTCTCATAAAAACTTCTAGTTATCTTACAGTAATGTAAGATAGTACATGTAAATGTAGATAGATGTAAGATGTGCTAGTATTTACACATTAGTTTTACAATGCATTTCTGTGTAGAAGTCCACGCCATGTACCCAACCAGCCCAGTATTTTGGCCCAGTGTCACTTTCAAAATGATATGGTCATATTAGAAAATGTTTATAAATTACATGCAACCTGGGGTGGCTGCGCTGGTGGGCTGCTGGCTCAGTGGGTGCTGGGGGTGCTTGGGGCTTGCTGTCCTCTGGTCCGCCTGGGGTGTCCCCCATGGGGCATGGTGGGTGGGTTATGTGTGACATGACTGTGTGATAGTGAGTGCTTGTGGGTATGGCACAGGGGAGGGTGTGAGTGTGCGGTTATACGGGGTGCAGATTGGAGTAGGTGGGGGGTGGGGGGAGGGGGTCGATGGCACCCTGGTTCCCAGGGTGTGCGGCTGGAACATCGGGGTGTGTGCTGGCCTACGCCGGGTGGTTGTCTGGGGGGGCCTGGTCCTCCTTGGCATGGTGCGGGCCCTCTGCCATTGGGGGGTGGGGTGGCTGCCTCTGGGCTCCTGGGGCCCTGGGCCCTTCGCTTGGGCAGCCCTGGGTGGCCGGTCCCTGATGGAGCCGGCGGCTGCTGATCTTGGCCCAGTGGGGCCGGTGCCCCAAGACCATAGGGGGCTCTCCTCTGCCACCCTCCGGGTGGGGCTGGAGTTATCTTCGTGGTGGGGTAGTTTGGGTTAGTGCTCCGGGGCTGCTGCTGAGGGCCCGGGTCTCTGGGCTGCCCTGGTCTGCCTCTGACCTCTGTAGAGGCTTGGGTTTATTTACTAAGAGATAATTCTTCTTTTTTTTCCTGTGATACATTGAATATTGGAGCTTTTGTCAAAAAGCTATTGTCAATATTAGAATCAAGTCCTACAAATCCCGCAGTCATGTCTGTTATTTGTTTAAATTCTTAAATGCAATTCATTATTCTGTCCTGATGTACAGCCTTACAAGCGGTGGTTAGATGAAGCAGCTAAGCTAACATATGAGATTAAACTTAAACTAGCAATACCCTGAGGTCAAAAATGTACTTCTTTTCATTACACATATGGTTGATTATCATGGCTGCCTCGCCAATTTTGGGTGTTTTTGAAGCATCATTTGTGCACCTCATTTGTGATGCATTTGCAAGCTGAAATATGCAAGTTAATGCTAGGGGCAGTGAAGAGACCAGTTCAACCAGATGTCTAATATTGGTAAAAATGACTAAGTTTATAGAACAAGTATCTTTGAAACACTGTGCTTGTTTGTTTTATTACTTGAAGTTAGTAGTCACACAGAAAAGAGTAAGAGCTCTATTAACATAATAATATCTGTGTAGGACTGTATTTGCCTTCAGCTTCGAAGGCTAAATGGACAGAGAGTAGTATTCATTGTGCACAAATATAATACATATTTAAACACTTGGACAGCCCACTGGAGCTTTTTTAGAACCACATTAGAATTAAAACATGTCTTAATGAGCTGAAATAAACAGCATCTCTATGCAGTTTATTAAGGCTTTTCTTAATAAGCTGAATTTCTGTCAGATATTTAAATTATAGAATGAATTTGTAAATTTACCCTCACCAAGCTGAAGCTCAGTGAACCCCACAGGCATAAATCAATGAATATGTTCTCAACTCAGGCCAAAATTAAAATGCATCTGTAGAAAATGTTATTCTATGGCCTTTGATGGTGAAAGTTTTGCTCACCATATAAATCCAAGCAGGGTGCTAAAGTGTAGCAATAAAAAAAAGTAATTAAGCACCCCAGGAGTCTGAAGGAATTACCAAGCACCCCTTTGACTTTCATGGCTCAACGAATGCTGTTTAAAGATGTTGAACTAGAAACCGCTCAGTCCAGGTGACTTCACTTACTGTGTTTTATGCAATATTTTAAAAAGATATTTTTAAGCTAATACGTTCTACAGTTTGTGCTGCTAACAAATGTTTTACAGTATTTTTGTAAGACATAAACAGAACTTTTACTACCCTGTTTTCCATACCTCCATGGTCAGTCACTCTACACCCATCACTCAGGATGACTTTCTCATACATCTGTAACTCCCACATGTTTACAAGTGTTTTTGTAGGAGAGGGTGACATTTTAAAACAAATTGTCACCTAATCTGTTCCAGTAAGGGGAGCACTTGATGGGTGAACTTGGAACTTTGAGGGAGATAGCTTTTGAAATGTCACCTGCAATGAAAAACAACACAAAGGTTTCCCAGATAAAGGAAAATGTGCTCCTCGATGCAGTCTCACTCTGCCATGAATTAAAATCGGTAACTACATCACAGATCTGGAACTTGGAGGATTTTGCTCAGTGTGGATCTTCTTTTCAAACCCAATTTTAAAAAAAAATATTTTGATAATTACTTTTCTTTCTGCAATATTTTTTTATTATCATTTTTTGTTTTTTTGTTTTCACACCAACAATAGCTCATTCTTCCTTTTCAAAGTGTTTCTTCTGAAAAAATAAACACCCTTTCTGGTGTGAGAAATAATTGTGCTCATCTTTCAAGGCGACGCCTTCCAGATGAACATTGTGGTGAGGCAGACAGTAATGAATGTAAGAGGGATGAGACAGACCAACTACAGGTAATACACAGGCAGGCTGCCTCACTCAGTGAGTTCCATAGGAGCTGGCTGGTAATCTACTTCAAAAGTGGCGAGCAGTGTGAAGAGAGACACGCTGAGTTAAAAACAGGAACAAATCCCCCCGTCCAAATACGCACCTCTGTTCCTCCCCATGACTGACAGTTGTTTCTGTGAAATACTGGGCTCCAGGCTTTGCCAGAAGGAATAAAACCTCTACTGATTCTCATCCAATTTGTGCCAGCCAGGTTACAGACTTGTGCATTTACTGAAAAAGACAAGAGTTTGGGAATTGGCATTCTGCAAGGTGCTCATGAAGTGTGCAGGCGGACAGTGTTGCGTTTGGCTGATTGATGGTGTTTTCTGGCATAGTGTGCACTGCAAATACACATACAAACTTATCAGTCGGCAGCTCTTGAGGCTGTACTGATAGTGGACCCTGTGCAGAGGATGAAACCCATCACTGGGCAGGCCATTGCCCTCCAGACGGCCTCTCACGTGTTGTTACTGCCATGTGCTGCTGCCATAATTGGCATGGAAAGAGACCTCTGGGTGGTCGGTGGTTTGTGCTGCTCTGCTGGTAAAAATCATTTGCTGTTTTCAGTGTGAAGAAAAATAGAATGATGTAATTCTGGTCCCAGTCCTCCCATGACTATCCAACATCCCATTTATTACAGCCCTGATGCAACTTACACAAAAAGTTACTGAGCTTTTGACATATACGTTCACGTACTAGTATAATATATATCTATATATATCTATATCTATATATCTATATATATATCTATATCTATATCTATATATCTATATCTATATATCTATATCTATATATATATATCTATATATATATATCTATATCTATATATATATATCTATATATATATATCTATATATATATATATATATATATATATATATATATATATATATATATATATGGGCAGCAGTGACTAAACTATAGGGGACTGAACACAGGAGAGGCTGCAGTTAAGTCCATAGCAGTTTCACCTTGGTAAAATGTTTTCCTGAGAAAAAGTTGCTTAACCTTTTACTATGAGGTGTCCTGTTCAAAATTACATACAAATGCATTATATATTCACAACTACAGGTACTGTATATACTGTATCATATTGGTCTCAAAATAAAGCTAAGACATGAGAGATTGCTACAGAAGCATCAGGATCAAGGCAATGGTGTCAGAGTAAATTCACTTTATAGTACATTAGTATTAAGAGTAAACATAATCTTTCAGTCATGAGATAGCTCAATTTATCCAGCAATTAGTAAATTAATATATGATGAGTGGCTGTGCTAAATTAGGAACTTAAAAAGTAAACCTGAGCAGTTTTAGATGCGTTTTAAAAGAGGTATGTCAAGGTGGAAGGTGGCCAAATGTGCCATATGACCTTTCTGAGGTACCAGACAGGAAAACTTATATTCTTCTGTTTTAAAAAAAAAAAAAAAAAAAAAAAAAAAAAAATCTCTTGCCAACCCATTGGTTGATTTTCATGATTAGCACCTCTAATGACCAATCAGAGCCATAGACTAGAGGGTTAACTCCAAGGATGGTCATTTTAGATGATTTTTTTGTAATGATGTCTCCCGGAGGACCCGGAAATTCAGCCACACACTCAGTGATTGAGATTTGAATATAATATAATTTATTGAAACCGGAGAATGGAGGAGAAGAGCAGGGTGCAGTCCGGCAGGGAGTGGCGAGGAGTTCCTCAGGTGATGCAGAGCGCAGGATCCTGAAAAGACTCCAGATACAGTCAGGGAAGATCCACAATCTAAAGGTGTAGCAATTATGAAGGCAAGGGTCATACACAGAAAGGCAAGAAGCAGACTACTTAGCAGGGGCAGGCGAATATCCGTGGTCATTCCAAAACGGGTCAAAATCCAGGAGAGCACTAAGCAGGAACAGTCCGACAGGGGATGAGGTACAAGAAGTCCGAGGGCTGTAGCAGGGTTGAATATCGGAATCTGGAAACAAGCGCAAACGCTGGATATCAACAAGGCAAGAGTGTTGACCATCTGGCAGGGAAGCATGAATTGGAGAGGGTTGAAGTAGGGCAGAGCACAGGCGCAGGTAGTGTGATAATCAGGGGTGCCACAGGTGGAGCAGATGAGCTTGATGAGGGACTGGAGGCCCAGCAGAGCAGCAAACATGACATTTTTGAAGTCAACTAGTCAGGTCTTTCAAAATCGATTAGTTGTGATGTCATCAACAATGAAATTATAAAAATACTTTCTCCAAAAAGAAATTGTAAAACCTAAGATATTAATTGTACAATGTGTCTGTTCCTTACAGAAGAGTTATTTTAATGAGTTGTATTTTTAACATTCTGTGGGCTCTCGTGTCCGTTATTGTAAAACAGATAAATGAGAAAGTGGGTCAGGGAGACTCCAGGATTGAACTGGTCTGGGTGCATTGATGAGGCAGATGCTATACAAGGTGAACTAAACACCAGGAAATATATATATATATATATATATATATATATGTATATATATATATATATATATATATATATATATATATATATATACACAGATGTGTTTTGTTTTGTTGTTTTGTTTTGATGTGCGTTGATGACATGGTTTTAACACCCAAACTTATAAATGTGATAGGCCACCCGCACTTTTCCTACCATTTCCTGCACAATACTTGTGTGAATCTTTGTAGGATAAGTAGGTATTCACCCTGACTCATGGTGCAATTTAGGCCCTTTGCTGTTCCGCCCACAAATCAAGTCTCCTCCAATCATTTTTGATGGCATTGCTCAAAGTGATTGAGGGATTGATTGAGTGGTGATTGAATGAGGCCTGATTTGTGGGCAGACCAGGAAAGTTGCACCTGCAGTGAGGGTGCATGCATGATTATGGATTTTCAAAAAGTAAAGTCTCCAATCAATGATGTGAGCACACATAACACTTCAAATATATTTGATTTAAAATTTTTGGTCTGTATGATGTGATGTTTGGATACAATGAAATCAAATGACCTGGATAAGTTTTTCTTCTTGCCTTTTGTCCTTTCTCTAAATACACCTGACTGCAGGAGTTAAATGTTGGTTTTGCATCATTGCAATTTCTCAAGCTTATGTGTATATCTCACAAACCTTTAACCTTAAAACATGTTTAATTTCATACAAATGCTTACACTCAAGTATTTTGCTACACCTACAAATCATTGGCATTTTGATCATACAGTCCAAGTACAAAAACCAGTTTGAGCTTTAAACTTCCAATTTGCCATTGAACTATAGACAGACTTGATACTAAGACTTCTTCAGGTCTTCAGCTACTTTAAGCAACACTTCTGCTTCTCTTGCATAGTCGGTGACATTCATTCAGCAGAAGGAAATTAAGTGACTGTTTTGCAGGAACATCTTATTTTAGATTTGATTCAATCTAGTAAAACAAACAAAAAAAAGAGTCACAGTATGTAGACAAAATGGTGCTGATTGCCAGGATGTACTTTTCTTTGTCAATAAAGTTACCCAGTCATTGTCAAGGTTGTACCCTCATGAACTGCTGAAAGTCTACAGAACTACAAAAAGTCTTAAATAAGCTGCCCTAATTAAAATCCTGCCAATTAACCAGATTAACAATTTAACGTTTCTGACAGACTTCACAGTAAAATTCTGTGGCTAGGCTATTCTGGGGCAGAATGGGTGGGAGTTTTGGGCTCTGGTGCCTGGGGGTCCCCCTCATCTCTTCGAGGTTGTGGGGTCCATATGTGCTGGGGGTCTGGGCCTACCCAGATGTGCTGCTATGGTGTGAGTTTGTGCATGCCCTGGTGTCTGGTTGCCGCCCTGGGACCCAGGGTATGGCCGGGGGCAGGAGGGGTGTAGGGCTTTGAAGGAGGGCTGAGTGGGGTTTGGGGGATTGTAGGGGGCGGCTCTTCCGCTATTCTCCTTCTGCTCCTCTCCTTTCTCCCCTGGGTGTGTGGTGGGTGGGTGCCTTCTGGGATCTGTGGCGGCTCGTTGGCTGCAGTCGCTGCGTGGCCCGGTCGTGGGGGGTGGCTGACCCTGGCCTGTCTTGCCTTGGGGGACCTCCTGGGGAGCAGGGCTGCCTAGTGCTGCTAGCAGCTCACCATCCAGAGGGAGGTTCGCTTCCCTTTGGACTTACATCACTGGAGCCCCCCTCTTCCCTGCGTTCTCTCTTTCTTACACACATACACACACACACACACACACACGTAGGGATTTGGGAGGCGTGCATGTCATGCGGGGTGTAGCCGAGGGGGCCACCCAAGTTGCTTCCTTGACTGCACCCTGTGGCGACTCGCCTCTCAGTTTTAATTGCACTTAGACATTAAAACACAAATACATCACACAAACAACTTCTGGGGGTCGTGTCATGTAGTGCATGGAGGGCAAGACTACTAATATAGCCTTGCTCCCAGCACAATGTGGTCACTGCCCCTCAGTTTTACTTGTAAAAAACACACTCACCACAAACAGTCATTAGAGGGGAGGAAGCGGGCAATGGGAGGGCAGTGGAGGGGGGTCGATGGTGCCCTAGTTCCCGGGGTGTGCGGCTGGAACATCGGGGTGTGTGTGGGCCCTCTACCTTTGGGGGGTGGAGGGGCCACCTCTGGGCTCCTGGGGCCCAGAGGTGGGCCCTCTACCTTTGGGGGGTGGAGGGGCCACCTCTGGGCTCCTGGGGCCCTGGACCCTTCACTCAGGCCGCCCTGGATGGACGGTCCCTGGCGGGGCTGGCGTCTGCCGATCCTAGTCCATTGAGGCCTGTGCTCCAAGACCGCGGGGGGCTCTGGCTGGGTGGGGCTGGCGTTGTCTTCAGGGTGGGGTAGCTTGGGTTAGTGGTCCGGGTCTGCTGCTGAGGGCCCGGGTCTCTGGGCTGCCCTGGTCTGCCTCTTGCCGCCGTAGAGGCGTGGTCGCATTTGCACGATTTCACTCACCACTCCTCATTACTGATCACTCCTTATTCCTCATCCTCTGCATGCTGACACAGTCACTGAGTTGTCCAGTGGGTTTATACACTAAAAGATTATTTCTCTTTTCTTTCCCCTGTGACTTAGTATCTGGTTGTTGTTGTGCTACTTTTGTAATATGTCTTTTTGATTTCGTTAATTTTTAAGAACTCTTAATTACTAGCAGCTCTGTATTTCAGTAAAAGCCGTAGGAATTTATTTGCTGCATTTATGTACAAGTATAACAGTTTGTTGTCTGGTGATTGTGTGGATTGAAGGGTCGTTGCCTTCTGTCTGTGGTGTTTTTTTCTCCTCTCTCTTCTTTCCTGTTTGCTTCTTTTTGCTGTCTTTCTTCTTTTTCTCTCCTATCTGGTCAGGTCCAGCAAGATTACATAGATTCCATGATTCAAAGTGAATAAATAAATAAATGAATCAGACTATCAAGAAGAGCCTTATACCCATAAGCCTCCCCTTGGCAGAGCAAATTTGTTCATCATGATACAGCAACCAGAATATTTTGCTTGCTATGATGCTGGACAGGACAGGTTAAAAAAATTCTGTGGCACTCAAGTAGTATATTATTTTCCTGATTTTGCAGAAAGAAAAGTAATTTTAAATGTGCAAGGCAGCCTGGATGTGAGTTCACATAAAAACAAGTTAATCAAGACTGTAGCTATTATTGAGTTATGGATGAAATGTTAGCCTCGCATGTTTTCTGGATAGACCAAGATAACTAGCCAGTGAGGCTGATCACTGTCATTCCACTTTCACGGTGTCAGATGGAGCTCAGCAAGCTGCAGCTTCACAAAACATGCAAACAGATGACTGTACTGCATACTGAGAAAACATCATCAATCTGACAATTGTGCTGAAAATATCTGCAAGCAATGCAAACAAGTGACCCTGCAGGGCAAAAATAAGAGGAAAAACATCACCACATCACAAGTGCAGAGACGAGCTCCAAACGGCACACACGATAACCGCAGTGGTTGTGCGGAAACAACAGAGAATCTCAGAGACCTCCTGCGTTGTGCAGCTATTTTGTAACCAACCCAGAAGCAGTCACTTAGTTTTTCTCAAAACTTAAACACTAAACATTGCCTACCAAGATCTATAAATCTTTTCTTTTCATCTGTCTTTTCATCGGTATGCAGATGACTTGCAAATTTATCTGCCACTTTCAATTCTCTACTCAGTTTAAATTCCACTGACAGCTGTTTAAAGGACATAAAACACTGGCTCTCTCAAAACCTCCTCCACCTAAATAATGATAAAACAGAATGGATTTTGTTTGAAGCCTCCAGTAAGCAGAATAATGTTATACCCAGTCTAAGTCCTCTGGCCTCCCACATTTCAATTAGGTGGTAAAATATCTAGTTGTAACACTGTTGATAAAACAAGTTTTTTTCAGCTTCGCCTATTGTCCAAAGTAAAGCTGTTCCTCTGCCGCAGGATCTGGAGAAGGCCATCCATTCCTTTGCTACTCCAGACTTCAATACTGCAATGCTTTCTATGCCGGTGTCAGTCAAACTTGCATCTCCTGCTTACAGCTTGTACAGAATTCTGCTGCTCGCCTCCTAACCAACACACGTCAACATGAACATTTCACTCCATCTCTGCACTGACACCCGGGTCGATACATCGATCCAGAATACAGTTTTAACTGCTGCCTTTTTTTAAAGCACAGATGGGCTTCACACAACCTTATCTGTCAGAACTGTTGAAAACTCATCAGCCGAGCAGAGCTTCACGTTCTGCTGGTCAACATCTGTTGGAGGTACCTCAATCCATGTACAAGCAATGAAGAGATTGATGCTTTTCAATAGCATGAGTTAACCTGCCTATATTCCAAGTATTCAAAGTCAAACTCAAGACATATTTATTTAAAAGGCTTTTGACTTTTATCACTTTGGTACTTTGTTTTGTACTTTATTTTGATACTTTCTATGTTTTTATGTGTGTTGCATTTAACTGTTTTTATGATGTAAAGCACTTTGGTTAACTTGAGCATTGTCGGAGGGGGCTATAGAAATAAACTTGATTGATTGATTGATAAATCACAATTATCATGCCCTTAACCTTTGAAATTTATTTTTTCATTGCCTTCATACAGAATAAAGGAAAAATAGCTAAAATGCTGTTGTTGGGTTTCTTGTAGGTCAAATTTGGGCTCCTTGAGCATCCTCTTACTTCTATCCTTTATGTCTATTGCTCCAGTCTGACTGCACATGCACTACAAGTGTGTAATTAAACCTCTTGATGTATGGGTACATTTGCCAAAATAAATGCTTTTTGCAAAGGAGAAAGCAGCTTACAACCAGGATTGAACGGTTGTGTTCATACTTTACTCACAGGGACACAGTAACAGTATATGATGTTAAACGTGCTCCAACTGAAGTGTAACACTGACTTGGACCCATGGATTTAATCACTCTATTAATTGACTATAAATCAGATCCCAAACCACTTTGTTAAACGATTCCCACAGTAATGACATTTAGCACCAGTGGTACCATTTATGATACATGTACTTTTTAAACATGATATGTATTTGACCTTGAACATTAAGATCTAAAATGAATACACGTGTGCTAAATATCATGTGTATGATTTACATTCACATCTCATGACTGGTTATATAAATTGTTAAAGAGTGTGTGTGCTGCACTGGAAGAATTAGTCCCCAGAGATGGTGGTGCAGTTAGAAGATTTGTTGGGCTTACTGAGGGGTGGAATAGTGAACAGCGATGTTTGAAAAGTCATGTGTAGCCCAGAGATGGACAATTTGCTATCATTAGCCGAGAATTTATCTGTCCGATTGAAATCAATCTGATCAGGCATTCCAGCTGACATGTTTAAATGGCCGCTAGCTTAAGTGATCTGATCAGTTGTATGATTGACAGATTACGTACGATCATGATGCTTTTGATTTGTGCAATGACATATTTTCAAATTTTTTATTTTTATTTTGAACCTTTTGATCGTCAAAATACTCAATAATCCTTATTTCTTTTTGTCTTTTATCAAGAAAGAAAGGTCTATCATATGTCAATGAGCAGAGACATGATGCTGCTTACAGCGCTGTGTTAAAAGAACAGCGTGATTAAAAATGGTTGAGCAGGAAAGAGAGAGACGCACAGAGCAGGAGTCAGAGTGCAGGGGAAGGGGCACTGTTGCCAACTCCTCAGTAAGAAAAGTAGCTATTGGCTGTCCTGAAAGTCGCTAAATGACGTCATCGCTTAATTTGCATAATTGGCCATTTGCATGTAGTGTAATGGCCATTGTAGGAGAAAGAAATAACATCGTGGAGAGACAAAAGTATAGTCAAAAACACCCTAAATGTGTTTAGAACTACAAATAGTTTTTTCTGTTGATTCTTGGTTTGTTTTTGTGTTTTTGTCATTGAAATTGGCCATCACTTTTAAAAATAAGCTTTGATAACGTTTGTCAAGATCCACATTACATAAATCAATTTTGTCCTTTATTGTTAAATGATAGAATATCAAATTTAACCAAAGGACTGTTAAGTTGCGTGGAATTACTAGCTCTGTGTCTAACCCTCCTCCTTTATCCGGGCTTGGGACCGGCAAAGTAACACCAAAGAGTCACTTTGGCAGAGTTACTTATTTACTTTTTTTTAGCTTTTTCTTCTTTAGTTTTCTTACTTTTAGTTTAGTTTCTAACCTTATGCTCCAATTAGAAGCCTACAACGAGTCACAGTAAAAAATGAAAATTTTTTCCTTCTTAACAGTTTTCAGACCCCCTGCTGTGCTTGCTCACAGAAAGAGTAGGTCATCTTCATTTTGGTCAAGGCTTTCTATGCCAGGTTCAGCAGCTGAGGGAGGTCTTGAATGAGTAAGCAGCTCAGTGTGTTTTTTGTTTCATTCCACTTACTGAGATGGATGGCACACCATTGCTGGACAATCTTGTCTATCTCTACAGGAGAGTAGCCAATGAGATTGGCTATGTTTTCTATTTGCCCCAGGCACTTATTGTGTTTTAGAGTTTCTTCTACATTGAAAACTGACATGTACTGCAATGCTTTGATGTTGTCCGGCAGTCTCACCCTCAACTCATTAGTGAGGGAGATGGTGAAGGTTACACACCGCTTTCGAACATTGTTCTTCTCAGGTGCAAGGTGGAGCTCAGCTGCCTTTGACTCGAAAAGGTAACCAAGGTACGGCTTGGGACTGACGTATCCATCAATTGGCTCTTTGGGCACATCAATATTTGCCATTGGATTCAGCACCCTGCTACTCACAGACTTCATCAGGCTAACCAAGCTGTCAAGAAGTTTAAGAGGATGTACCTGCTCACCCTCAAAAGCCTTGATGGCCAACTGTACCTCACCAAGCACTGACTTCAAAAAAGTCAGATACAAGATGTTTTGAGAATCATTGTAAATGGAGTATAAAACTTTAGCCATGTAACAGTGTTCACTGGACTTATTCAATGTAATTATTTATTTTAGTGTGACAGCGAAAAAAACATTTACATTTACATCCCGCTCTGTAAGCCAGGGCATCACGATTTATTTTCAGTGTGTAAGGGGAGCGGTGTGGGTCTCTTCTCTGCTGCTCTGACTGCAGCCTCTGCCCGAGCTGCTGTGAGACTGAATGCCTGTGTGAGTGCTTTGGGACGGGGAGGGGCTCCTGCAGCACACACTGCTCGTTCACGACAGTAACTGCAGAACAATATGTGCCTTCAAAGAGTCTCCAAAACACCAGAAAGTCTCCAATAATGACGCTAAAAGTTGCTAGATTTGTCGCTAGTCGCTTTCGACAAAAAAAGTCGCCAAGAGGGTTTGGAAAGTCGCCAGATTTAGCAAGAAAGTTGCCAAGTTGGCAACACTGGGAAGGGGAACGTCAGGGCAGAGAAAGTCGCTGTGAGAAAATTCCAGTTTAGCGGTGAATGTTTTGATACCAGCTTTAGCAATAAATACCACACAGCTCTGCTAGTTCCAGCAGAATCCTGTGTCTGCTTCACCACTGCTGGGTAAAGTGAAGGGAGCTAAACCTGAAGCCAGCTGCAGCTTGGCCCAGAATCATTTGCCTCTCCTCAGCCTCCTGAGCTCAGTAGGGAGGGGTAAAGTTTAACAGCTGTTTTTGTCAGCTGTCTGTTTTTGTCAGTTTTCCCAGCAGTGGAGGCAACAGACCACATCAAACTGTACGTAGTAAAGCAAACTACACGTGGCGTCTGCGGCGCAAAAAGGAAATGCAGTGCACTTCAACTTTCAGATTTATCAAAGCGTGCGCACGTCCTACACCTGTTTCCGTTTATAAATCAGAATCAACTCTAAAGTGAACGCGTGTGAGGCAACGCCTTCCCACCTGCACATAGTGGCTATAAATGGTCAGGTGGACACCTATGACACATATTTATCACTTCATTTGCATAATTTCTCGGGAGGGAAAAAGAGGAAAGAAGCGGAATTTTTTTCGGGTTGTGAGACAGAGATCCTGATGGACCACATTGACAAACAAAAAAACTTAATTGGTTGACACGGCGTGGGCATTACTTGTGTCAGAAAGGCAGAATAGTGGCAGCAGGTGGCAGATGCTGTTATTGCAGGGCAGAAGGCAAGACACAGAGGTATCAGAACGTGCGGCTGGATATCTCCATAGAACATCTGTCTGTTATACGGGAGACCAAAGTTCGAATCTCCCAGTGGGGTGTTGCTTATTAAATGACAGCACTGATGCCAGTAAGTTAGTCATTTGCTTTAATGTATAAGATAAATGTACAGATACATCTGAGATTGGTAGCAGTTGATTTAGTTTTAAATAATATTTCTTCATTGTTCCTAGGTGTTCCAGGTGGTTTGGTGGTGCTGCTGGAGAGGGTGAGACTAGAGACTCCAAGAGACTCGCCGTGTCCTCACAGGAAGTCCTGCAGGTGCAGAGTAACACGGTCAACGCTATTAACAATGTGACCAAGGAGTTGCAGGACATGGAGACTGTCTTGACAGAAATTGGGACAACAATTACAAAAGGATTGTGTAAGAATAAAAAAATAAATAAATAAAGGAAATCCACCTCTTTTGCATGACCGAAGCTTACTTTTCGCATTTTCTTTCACTGACTGGTAAATAGTGGCAGCAGACTCTCCACCTCATCATTTCCTTGATTTTATTCTCTACCATTGATGTCACCGTTTCCCGTTTTTCTAGATTCTGTGCATACGCCTGGGTCAGAGTTGCCATGGAGGTAGGAACATTTTCCCGTCAAATTTGGTTTGTATAATCCCAAAAGATGACTATATTTGGCATACGTTGGATTTTGTACCTATGCCAGCTTTATAAATGAGGCCCTAGAGCTTTATGGTTACTAAACCGTCAAAGAAATGTACTTCAGGAAAAAGATCAGACGGAAAGGTAAGGAAAATAACTTTTTTTTGTTGCTGTGTTAGTTTTTGATAGTGTTTAATTCTAATCTATTCTATTCTATTTATTATTTAATTTACCCAACAAAAAAACCTGCCTCATAAGTGCAGACTAGATTCAATTCAGAGGTTTTCCCGACTCACTTTCTGATCTACTTGCTGAACAATAAAGGGCATTAGAGCCCACACAATGTTAAAAATATAAGAAAGTAAAAAAAAAAAAAAAAACCTTGCACATGGAACAAACATTATACAAATGAAATCTCACACATTTCATATATATATATATATATATATATATATATAGATCCATTTTGTCGGTCTGGATCTGGAAGTCCCACAGGATCTTAGCTCGGTTATTCTCTACCACCTCCGGAGGTGTTACTCACCTTGACCTCGGTGCTTCCAGTCTGTACTTTGCACAGATGTTCCTGTACACTATACCAACCACTTGGTTATGACGCTCCTTGTAAGCTGTCCCTGCCAGCATCTTACACCCTGCAGTTATGCGCTGGATTGTTTCAGGGGCCTCTTTGCACAGTCTACACCTGGGGTCTTGTCTTGTATGGTAGATCTGAGCCTCTATTGCTCTGATGTTCAAGGCCTGCTCCTGCGCAGCTATGATCAGTGCCTCTGTGCTGTCTTTCAGTCCAGCACTTTCTAGCCATTGGTGAGATTTCTTGATATCAGCCACTGCTGTTATCTGTCGGTGGTACATCCCATGGAGGGGCTTTTCCTCCCATGATGGTTCCTCCATCACCACATGATCTGTTTTCCACTGCCTGAGACATTCACCGAGCACTCCGTACGTTAAGGCCATCTTCCAGATGTATTCAAGAAAGTTGGATGTTTCATCCTGGATAGTGGTTCTGACACTCACTAGTCCTCTGCTCCTTCCTTGCGCTTAGTGTACAGTCTCAGGGTGCTGGATTTGGGTTGGAACCCTCCATGCATGTTCAGGAGCTTTCGTGTTTTCACATCTGTGGTCTGAATCTCTTCCTTTGGCCAGCTTATTATTCTCGCAGGGTATCTGATGACCGGCAGGGCATAGCTGTTAATTGCCCGGACATTGTTCTTGCCATTGAGCTGACTCCTTAGGACTTGCCTTACTCGTTGGAGGTATTTAGCTGTGGCTGCTTTTCTTATGTCCTGTTTGAGGTTGCCATTTGCTTGTGGGATTCCAAGGTACTTGTAGCTGTGCTCAATGTCTGCTATTCTGCCGCCTGGGAGTGAGACCCCTTCTGTATGGACTACCTTCCCTCACCATCCGCCCACACTTCTCAAGTCCGAATGACATTCCGATGTTATCCTGGTTGTGTGGATCAGTGAGTCAATGTCTCGCTCGCTCTTTGCGTACAGCTTGATGTCATCCATGTAAAAGAGGTGACTGATGGTGGACCCATTCCTGAGTCTGTATCCATAGCCAGGCTTGGTGATTAATTGGCTGAGGGGTTTCAGACCTATGCAGAACAGCACAGGGGACAGGGCATCTCCTTAGTATATGCTACATTTGATGGACACTTGTGCAATTGGCTTTCAGTTGGCCTCAAGGGGAGTCTTCCACTGTCGCATTGATTTGCAATGAAGGCTCTTAGAGTCCTGTTGATGTTATACATCTCCAAGCATTCCATGATCCATGTGTGTGGCATTGAGTCATGGGCTTTCTTGTAATCAATCCAGGCAGTGCACAGATTGGTATTCCTGGTTCTGCAGTCCTGAGCGACTGTTTTATCTACCAGCAGCTGGTGTTTTGCTCCTCTGGTATTTTTATCAGTACCCTTCTGTGCTGTGCTCATGTATTGATCCATGTGCGCATTTATCTTAGCCGCTGTGATGCCTGACATGAGTGTTGCATTAAGGCCCAAGACTCGTTCCCCTCACCCATCTTATCTACTTGTTTTACGACCCCCAGGAAATTCCTGTTCGCCACCAGCTGGACAATTGTTGACCTAACACTGGGTTCTCAGCCTACACAAACTCTGCATTCAGATGATTTGATTTGCAATCAGACCTGAAAACTCTAACTCCTTAACTTCAAAAGAAGAAACATTCTTAAGCTGATTAAATCCAGGACTGAGTGTCAGCCGTACCAGGGAACATCTCAACCCTTTTGTTGATTAACCACACTTAAGGCCATCGTCCCCAGACATTCGCACATGTAAATCACCCAACCTGGACTCTCTTCCACCAATTAAGGACTCAGAGAACATTCCTCCCCACATCTGTACTTTGTTAAGAAGTGTCAGAGAAAATAACCCTTCTCTTGCAGGACTGTTTTGAACAAAGTTCTTGCCTTAAATGTTATGGTTCCTGTCTGTCTCCCCTGTGTATATGTGTTCCCTGATTATCCTAGTGTGTGTGCGTCTGGCTCCCTCTGTCTGTCTTGTGCGTAATGTCTGTTTCTGACCTGGAGTGTTGCAGCAGCAATCATCTCACCTGGGCAGATCATCACACCAGAACCTCATCTTCTCATGACCACCACAATATTTAACCAACGGACTTTTCTTCACTCCTTGCCGGATCCTCCAGTTACCCATCTGGTATATCGTGGCCTCTCTAGTTTCTCTATTTAATATAGTTCATGTTTCTTAACGTCAGTCTTGTCTCTAGACTCCTGGTGTCTGGATTCTGCCCGTCCTGTCTGCCTGCAGATCTCCTGGATTGTTTCACTCATCCCGACCCACTCCCTTGTCGCTGGCTCCAACCAAACTCACGTCTGGTCTTGCCTGCTTGCCCGCCTGTCCAGTCAACAGCACACCACTGTGGTCCTCAGATCCGGAACGCGGAACATCTTGCACATTTCAAGTCTTCATTAAAACCCTTTTTTAAATTCATCTCAGTCTCCTGGATTTTCAGTGTCTGCACCGTGGGGTTCAGACACAAACACCTGTCTGACCCGCAGTAACATTAAATGTCTGATTTCTGTAATAATGAATGTTAAACGTGCTCCAACTGAAGTGTAATAATTCCACACATCAGGAAACCACCAATGTGACTTGAACTGGTTACCTGCGATGTACTGTCACAGAGTTACAATTAAATGGATTCTTATCATGGATCAACATCTCTTCCTGCTGGCTGTTTTAAGATTTGCTGCCGGGATCACAAACCAAACTTTAAATAGTTTACAGAAACTTTTATCCGTAAATATCCATAAAAGAACGGATAGTGTGTGATTGTAAATATGAACTTCCTTTACAGGTAACGGATCCTCAAAGTATATTTTGTTCCATCTATGAAATGGTATAAATGTGTTTATATCTCATGAATAATTACTGCTTATAATAATTGAAAGCTGTGTGTGTTTCACCTCCAAACAGGATATTCATTTGTTTTTATGAAATGTGTTTTATAATGTACTTTCTGTTTGACTGGCATATGGGAAAATAAGTTTAATCTTACATAGACAGTGATTAAACATCTAGGCGATTGTATGTAAATGAAGCCAACCACGGCAATATTCTACACTGTGATTGGCCTAACCACGCCAAACCCCGTCTTAGCCAGTAAATATTATCAGAAAACTTAGGGATTTCAAGTTAGAAGGGAGAAGAAAGAAGAAAAAGAAGGAGTCAAGAAGAAAGAAAGAGGAGCGAGAATAGGTACAGAAAAACAGATCTGTACGAAGAAACAAATCCATGGAAAATTCCTTTAGAACGTTCAACTAAGTTTTTGTCTTTTGTTCGTGTTTATTAGTTTATGTTTTTGATATTTTTGCTCAAAGCAGCCCAAAGCCATTGCTATGCAACCAAGATATACAACTTCTGTATCCAGTGCGAGAGATATTCCACCTTGTTGCATTTTTCATTAATTTTCCTTTTTGAGAAGAACTTTGGGAAAGTCAGTCCAAAGTTCAGTTTTCAGATCCAATTTTTGCCAGAAGCGTTCTGATCCATAACGCTTAATTGTGGACAGTTCCAACAACAAGGCTCTGATTGCGGTTCCAAGCCTCTGGAACCACACCAGCCAATTGCCACCGCTGTGCCAGTGGAGTGTGGGAATCAAAGCGGTTAGTCTTGGAAGCTGATCCAAACCGTTTCGGACGGGCTGTCTTCTGCCGGGTACCAGACGACCTCAGGGACCTCACCACCTTGACGCCGTACCGAACCCCACTCGTAGGCCCTACCACCTGCTCCAAGTAAGACCGAACCAAGCCTCCAAGTGGGTCTAGCTGGTGTCTTTGAAATGCTGAATTTTATTCTTTTCACTCCAAAGTTCATTTAGTTATTCCTTTAATTCAATTGACGACTCTAAATTGCTTTACCAAATTCCCGTTTACTCCGTTAGGTTCCGACCAAAATTAATTAAATGCTGCTCATTAGTTAGTTAATTTTCCCATATTCCAAACTACATAAGATCCAGATATTTTTGTCTTGATAATCTCTGATTTAATTTGATTGCATTCTTCAACCTTGTTTATTTAATTTTCCTGCTTCATTTCCACTGTCTTTTAAGCTGGTTCACCCTCCTGACGCAACAGAAGGCCGGCAGAGTCTCTAAAACGATATTAATAATTTCATAATTTCTGACATTGATTTCCCTTTGCTGTTAATTGATTATTGGTGTTTAATAAATGGTTTACTTTATTGAAATTTAGAAGCGTTTCTGTGGTTATTTTTGGATGGAATCAAGGTCCCTTCAGACGTTGAATTCGCAACTTCAGATATGAGAATTAGACTGGATTAAAATCAGTAATTTTATTAAAACCCCACTCACAGTTTTCTCTTCTGGATCGTGGATTACTTAATCAGCTTATACAGAAGAGTGGTGCCCTACTTCGAAGAAAATCACAATTTTAGGTTTCATTAGTTTTGATATTAATTTCTACCATCAGGGTTTTATATTAACATCGTGCTATTACGCTATATGAGCTTCCATGTGGTGGGGAGACAGGCTGTTGGCCGATAGTTGGATGGAGCGGTTCCCTTCAAGGGATCCTTCTGGATCAGGATTGTCTGGCCTTCAGTTAGCCATTCAGGCTGGGTCCCTTTAGCAGCTGGGTCATTTGTGCTGCCGGGCGCTCATGGAGTGCAGTTAGCTTCTTCAGCCAGTAGGTGTGAACCATGTTAGGCCATTTTAAGGCCATTGAATCAATGTTAACTTGGATTTGTGTGTGTGTTCTAGCAGGCCAGTGAATGTGTGCGCATTAAGGTGCATCACGCGACAGGACATGCTGCTGCATGTTTTGTGCCAGGTCAATTGGATCCAGCCCACAAGGTATTGTGGGGCCTCATCAGAATGTGCATAGCAAAGCAAACTACAGGTGTCGTCTGCGCTGCAAAAAGTAAGTGCGACGCACTTCAACTTTCAGATTTATCAAAGCGTGCGCACGCACGTCCTACACCTGTTTCTGTTTATAAATCAGAATCACCTCTAAAGTGGGCACACGTGAGGGAACGCCTTCCTATGCCAACATTGTGGCTATAAACGGTAAGGTTTACACCTATGATACTCATTCATCACATCATTTGCATGATTGCTTGGGAGGGAAAAAGAGGGAAAAAGTGGAATTTTGAAATGGACCATGTTGGAAAACGAAAGGTTTAATTGGTGGGCACGGCATGGGCATTACTTGTGTCAGAAAGGCAGACTAGTGGCAGCAGGTGGCTATGCTGTCATCACAGTGTCAGAAGGCAAGACACGCCAGAGGCATCGGAACGTGAGGCTGGATATCTCAGTTAGTGGGCCAAATCCCAGAGTGAATCGCTTTGGAGAACAGCGTCTCCTAAATGACCGTAATGATGCTGGTAATTTAGTAATTTGTTTTAATTTATAAAATAAATATGTACAGATACAGATAGGTAGCAGTTTTAGTGTTAAGTAATATTTTTTTCCAGTTGCTGGGTGCTCCAGCTGGGTGGGTGGTGCAGAGGGACACAATCACCGCTATTAACAAGGTGGACAAGGAGCTGAGAGAAATAAAGACCATCTTGACAGAAAATGGGACAACAATTAAAATAAAGCATTGTGTAAGAATAAATAAATAAAAGGAAATCCACATCTTGTGTGTTTCATTGGCGTTGCATCACTTCTAGACCTCCAGCCTCCAGTCTGCGTCCTGTTCTGCTGGAATGAAGGACCAAAGCTACTTTTCATACATGCTGGCAGCAGACTGTCCACCTTATTTAGCTGGATTGATTTTATAACATGTAAGTTTTGTTTCACAATGACAGAACATGTTTTAGTGATTGAGGTTCTTATTAATATCATCTCTCTTTTTCTTGATAATCCTGTTTATGAAAGGTAATAGTGGATTTGCACAAATGTCTCACATTTCACAGCATTTCCTTGATTTTATTCTCTGCTGTTGGTGTCGCAGTTTTCCATTTCCCATATTCTGTGTGTACGCCTGGGTCAGAGTTTGCGTGGAGGTAGGAACATTTCCCCGTCAAGTTTGGTTTTCATAAATCGCAAAAGTTGACTATATTTGGCGTACGACAGTTTTTGTTCCTACGCAAGCTTGATAAATGAGGCCCCAGGTCCAAAGACTAATGGGTCACCACCCCTTCTATTTGCATACTGACTGTTCACTCCAATAGCACCTGAGTGTCGTGCGCTTAGTCCTGGCGGTCACTAGGGACTGCAACCTGTTTTATTGATATAGAGGGCATTATTGTGTAGGTTTTTATTTTACTTTTATTGCATGCTTTAACCCGCTTTTTGTTTTTAGGGTTGTAATTCCTGGATAGAACCCAGCCATTCTACCTTGGTTCTATGTAGAAGTGATTTTCCAGTTTGTATTTTGGTTTTATCCTCTGTATTTTGTTAATAAAATATGGATCTTGACTTGTGAATCCGTCTGTCCAGGTGTATAATTCGAACCTAGATTTCCTGGGGTGAAAGTCCCCAGGTGGCGTTGTAATTTTATTTTTTTTATTTATTTATTTAATGAATTTAGTGTTGTATCGCTGCAGATGCTAAAATCTGTAGCTTGTATGACAATTTGCCCTGTGTCCTTCCTTCTTGGGCTTTCCCTTTATTTATGATTTATTCATGGTAGATCATTGAGAGATTAGTTCACCACGGTTGGGTTGTATGTTTATATTTCATTGCTTAAAACTATTAGCACACATCAATGTGCTTTTTTTTTATGAGTGAGATGGCCTTTGTATAGGGAGAAGGTCAGAAGTACACAAGGCTTGATCTCAGGTTATGAGAAGACAACCGCATTTCTCTCTCTCTCTCTCTCTCTCTCTCTCTCTCACACACACACACACACACACACACACGCACACACGGCAGAGCAAAACAAACAGCATGCAAAGGTTAAATACACACCTAGAGCAGAGATCCAATCAGAACCAGTTCTGTGATTAGAGAAGACAATACAGATGGTGTGGGGGAGATGAATAAAATACAAAAAATGACTAACAGGAAACAATGTTTTTCCACTATCTTGTGGTAGTAAGGCAAATGTAGAGTGGGTATGAAAGCCAGAGGCGTGGGCACCCTCGTGTTTTGATGAAGGGAGAGCTGAGTCTAAACCATGGCCACGCCCAACAGTTTAGACCTATCGCATTTCAATTTAATCACTTTCCTATGTCATTTTCTCTATATCTGTGTTCATTGTTATGTATCCACTTCTGGGTGGTTGAGATCAGAATAACAGTTTGTGACTGGTGCGAGCCAAATAGATGTGGATCCTAATTTTTGAGATTGTAGTCATAAATTGATGGCCTGAGGAATATTTCAAATCTTAGTCATCCTTGCTGCACAAGAATCACCCTAACATGACCCCACGCATGTGGGAGATTTATCACTTGGGATAATGTTAGTAGACAGTATAGGAAGCATGGTGGAGACTTTTGATATCTTTTTTCTTTTACTTTTAGTGTGGCATTGGGGCTAGCACCGCCTGCAGTAGGCTTGTTGTGAATATTAATGTTCCTTTTATTTCTACCTTTACAGACTACCTAAAGTCAGCATAATTTTAAACCATTGGTTGGGTTTTTATCACTTTTGAATCTGTAAGATCTACTTCTACTGAAAGCAACTCTTCTGTTCCTCCTTTTAAAATTAATTCCATGTAAAGTATTTAAGGCCATGGGATTCAGTTTAAAAATCATGTTTTGCCTGGTAAAATGATTCATCCTTCTTTTATTATAAAGTCAGTTGTCAGCCTCTCCAAGCCAATCAGAATTCAACCAGCAAAGAACGTCAAAAGGCTATGCACGGTCAGGTTCCTTGATGGCTGTCTGTGTTTAAAAAGCTTCTCGTAGCATAGGCTGTGATTGATGCAGCTGGAAAACCTTATGAGTTAACATCTACCATCCCAAGCTCAGTTCTCTAAATTGTTTACACAATTTTAAACACTAAACTATATAGATGACTGAAATTATTGACAGGTTTTACCAACATCTGAGCTTAAGAGGTTCATCCATTCTTTCACTCTGTTTTTGTTGCGTCTGATCTTCTGAACACAGTTTATATAGAGCATAGAGCCTATACCTCTAGCATGACAACTAATCCAGTCTGTTACACAGATTTATATAAAAGAAAAATAATAATACAAGCAGTAAGTGTCTGCTCTTGTAGTGGTTATTTACACTCGTATGTCCAGATTTTAGACTGCATATAAATGACGGACGGAGCCTCGGTGTCTCCACCCGTAGGTTTCTGAATAGTAAAAGTGAAGCTCGTTAGGCGGTTCCCACCATCGCCATCTTGGCAGTGTCACTCCTGCTGTTGCTCCCGGAAAATGGAAAAATGGGCAAAGTGGCAGAGCTGAGAGGGGGGCTCTGAGCATGGGGGTGGATGACTAACGTCTATGAAACTCCGAGCTGCCTGTAGCTAAGAGCTAACTGAGCCAACTCAGATCTAATGTGCGCTAACCGGCTAATGAAGATAGGTGGGCTAAAGCTAAGGTGCACTGTTAGCCGGCTAAAAACCAAGTTTTTTACTACACTCGCCCTTCTTGCCGCAGACATTGGATATGCGTCAGTCAACAGGACACGTCACTAATTATGCTGAATTTCAAGATTAAATAACATCCAAAAGGATGAGTTAGAAAAAACTTCAACCCCCTCACAGTTGTCATGAAGGTAAAGTTGACCTATTAATCCTAAAATGTTTTTTGTACCTTCCTGAGACGCCACCTTATCGTGGTGGAGGAGTTTGTGCGTCCTGACAGCTATGTTATCGGGGGGCTCATGCCCCTGGTAGGGTCACCATGGCAAAAAGTTAAAGGACAGATGTCTTTTTGCACATTAAGCACAAATCATATAAAAGACTGAAGTTATTATCTACAGCCTCTCAAACAAGGAGCTAAATATGCTTACTTAAACCTTGTGCTCAAATGGTATGCTTATACTAAGTGAGCTATCTGATTTTCTGTTGCAGCTTTAATTGATGGTACCTATGCTGAAACATGTAGTGGACAAAGGACACGGATCAGTTGAAATTTGCTGCATCGTTATATTGTAATCATCCTTGTGGGGTGAAGCAAAACAATTAGCACCAGCTACATCATTGCATGTTAATACATCTCTAGCCTTAACTATAAATAAAACGCCCACATTCATATGAGTCATTTCCTGTTTTTATGCAGCAGATCACAGTGGACATACTGTATATTGTCCTTTTGGTGCTCAGGCTATAAAACCTCTGAAAATAGCATTCTCTGTGATGCTATCATTATGACATGTTTCCTCACCTCTGAAGCCCAAATTAATCCCTATAATAAATTCATCATTCTGAAATGGGTCATTTATTGTAATGATTTTTAAGATTATATGGTACTCTTATTAACTTTCTCTAGTTAGTGTCCTGAATATGTTCTTCACCTCTAGCTATGAGATTAATCACTACCAGTAAAAATTTCTTTAATGCAAGTTTCCCCATAAAATTGGGGCATAAGCAAAGCTTTAAGGTGAGATGTTTTACCTGGTAGATGTGTTTTTAAAATCTATTTCTGGGCCACAGTCATTGTTTCAGCTTTGACCTGGATGTTACAGTCACATTACTGTGGACCGGACTTGAATGTACAACTGCAGAGTAATTTGACAACAGAGCCTTTTTCTATCGAAAGTAAAAGCAAGATATTGTGTTTTTAACTTTTGTTTCCTTTATTCATACTGAAAGGGGCTGCAGATAATCCTTTGTAAAAACCTACTATAACCCTAAAAAGACCCAGAAACTGCTAATTATGCCCCAGGATGCATTAGGACTGTATGAGGCAACACATTTCACAAGAATGTGTTGGCTCTCATTGCTCAAACAGAATATGACCTTGATTCTGTTACAAATCTAGAGATGTAGCCATGAATAATTTTTTGAAGCACTAAATTTGAGGGCATTACATTTCCTGCTGGCAAATAATAAAACACTTCTCACCTCCATATATCACCAAATCACCTTCCCTCACTCAGCGAGATGTGTCATCATTTCAGAAGAAGAAATGTGCCTTCTGAGTCTGGTTTAGTTTATTTTGTTTTCTATACTCACAAATATGTTGCTGCACACTTCCATTATTCATCAGGAAATAATCAGCTGCTTTCCTGTGGTGCAGCCATCCTTTACAAAGAAAAGAATAAAACTCACTTTCTGCTGCACAGACATGTCAGGATGGAATATTAAAATATATATATATATTAGGTATTTATAGATGCCTATATATTTTTTCTCGAGCCCAAATATCATTACAAGGCAGAAAATAAAAAATGTTCTAAATAAAGATTCTGACCATTCTGATCAGACCTCAAACAAATCCACCTTTGTAGAAATTAGATTTAATTAGCTGCTTAATATAACCTAGACTTTCATTAACTAGATCTGTTTAATCAAAGCTGTACACAAACATCTTAATTAAAATCGTTTTATCTATGGAACTAAAAAAAGGCATCACTGCCCGCCAGCCAGCCCTCACAATATTGTGAAGAAGAAGTGAGCAAAGAAAAAGATGGAGAGGAGAGTCTGTTTGACTTGTGATGAAGAGGGTGCTGCTGACGTAGGCGCAGGATGCAATATGTTATGAATTAGCATCAAGATAGCTTTTCAGGCCTGCATGTATTAACTCTGCATATTCAGTGGAGATGATGTCTTCCATGGCTTTGCTGTTGCTCCTAGATTCATACCGCCTCTCACACTGCTCTGTTAACTAGTTTATGACTGTGTGCCTTCCATCCCATGCTGTATGTCTCTGTGTCCAAGCTCAGGCTGGTTGATGTTGGAACAACAAAGTCACAGCTGTAGACCCAGCTTATGTTAATATGATGTAAATATATATGACAGAGATGTACCGTGCAATCATTTCTTAATAAGTGATTGCTCTAATGTTTTAAAAAATCAAGATACATTAATAAGAGAAGATTGACAGCACACAACTACAAAGCTGCAGAAGTAACCAGCATGGGATGGAAATAGATATGTACGCTATCACAACCTACAGGACCTGAAGGTTACGTAGGACTTTTTAAAGTCAGACTAACTTTTAAGAACTGGTGTTTTGTTCATCATATTAACACACTGCACCATGTTGAAATCTTATTGCTACATTGATCTGTCTCACACAAAGAAAGAAAAACATAAATGTTTGAAGTCAGGACATAAAAAAACAAAACAAATATATATATATATATATATATATATATATATATATATATATATATATATATATATATATATATATATGTAGTGATAGACAATACAGGCATAAAGTTGGAATGTGCTTAAAGGAGCAGAGAAACACACAGAGGAAAACAGATGTTCAGATCCATTCCCACCTGTCACACACTTCATCACATGATGTCACAGTAAAAGTCAAGTTAACTGGCTGGTGTTAATTTCCACACCTGTTGGGCTGTACTAGCGATGCTTGACATTTGTCACATTTTCAAGGCGCTGATATGTCAGATTTGTTTTTACTTTAAATGTTTTCTAAGGGTTTCATTCCTTCTCAGCTTTATGCTCTATTAAAGAAACTGAGTCCACAATAACCAGATGTGCCACATTATAACAGTTAAATTCAATTTAATTCAATTCAATAAACTTTGTAAGTCCCTGATGGACAATTTAAAAGACACAGTGGAGCAAGATAAAAAGAAGGCATCATAATTTAAAATAAAATAAAGAGGAATAAGAGAATAATGAACAATTATACATAATGAAAGAAAAAGAACAAACACAGACAATCATTTTAAAATATATGGAAGGACTGTAGATCGTGCAATTATGGCACACTGAACACTGGTCTGGTACCAGTCTGAAAGTAGAAGATCTTCTGCTTAAACACAGTGAATTTATTTACATCATAATTTTGCAGGGTAATACTGGTTTCTAGATATTATTTTTTTGGAACGATTGAGAAGCAATATGGTATGTGACCTTTGAAAGGAAATATTTAACACGTAGTGCGATTACTCCATATGCCAGCAAAAATTAAGTTTTACATTAAATTGAGTTTCATGTTTATTTATTCTATTCTGTGTTTTCACTGTTTATATAATGGTATATTATACTATATACGCTTTAATAGTGCTACACAGTGTTACAAATGTGTTTCTCCTGAGCTTCTAAATATTCAACTACCGAATAAGACAATATATTCATAGATCAAACTGATGTGAAATGTGATTCTAAATACATAATTAAACACAGTCTCTGTATTATTCTGATGACAACAAAGCAATATGAATTTTGGTGCCCCAGTGTGTCAGGTCTCTGATTTCTAGTTACTAAATCGACTGATATGTGAGCCATTGAACCCCTAATTTAGACCTTAGATGGAGCAGACTGGATAATAGTTAAACCTTTGCAGAATTATGATGAAATGCAGACTTTTGAATGGATTACCACAACTTGTGTATTTCAGGATTGCATAGGATAAATTTGAAAATGTACTAAACTAAACATTTTAGCTCCATAATCCCTCCACCATATGTAGGGATGGGAATCAAAACCCAGTTTCATTCAGGAACTGGTTCTAAATTTTCCAAAGCACCGGAATCATGCACCACTGGACTTATTAATGCTCTCTATTGTTGTTGATAGGTGCTGGCCAGCTCACTGAATACATATAAACAGACATGAACGTGTACTTGCTGTTGGAAGAGGCGGGTTAGGGTTAGAGCATTTCACTTCACAAACATGACAATGGCACAAGCTCTAATGTCTGTATTAGAAAGACCAAAAATAGTAACAGATGATAGGACAGATCTATATCCTTGCACGGAGGAGTACGCAGCCTAATCACTACTCTGCTCTGTGTCTAACATGAGTGGATTAGAGCACTCTCTGGAGGTCTGCCTGATGTGCAGCTTCTTTTAATTCAGTCCAGTCGTCACATCAGTGGAACAACTTCCTGCTTTCTGTGGATGTCATAGAGCTCATCACTAAACAACTGTGAGTTTTCGTCAAAAATATTCCTGCTATATCTGTCTGGAGGCTGTTAGCAGCTCATTAAATTAGCAGTTAGCTCACATGTAGCCACAGGTGTGTATATGTGCTTCATGGAGACTTTAGCAGGCTGTAGTCAGGCACATTGTTAATTAGATTCATTCTGAGAGTGAAGTGGTGAAACAGTTAAAAGGGGGTATTGCAACATGCTTCATGTGTGCGTACTGGGCCATGCGTAATGCAGAGAGCAGAGGGAATTTTGTTTTATTCTATGAAGTCTGGAAGTGGGCTGATCTACTCTGGCTGGGACTTCTAAACAGTTGTTTTAGTTTCATAGTAAAAAGTCTAGATTGGCATTACAGTATAAATATTATTGCCTTCTTTCCAAGTGCAGTGTGCATGTGGTTGCCAGGTGCAAAGAGAAGACAAGATTCCCTTCATAAACTCCTTAAACCCCTTTGAGCTGTGTGTGTTTCATACCAGCCTTTACAGAATACTTCCACACGATCTGATCCAGAACGACGGGAATCTAAAAAATAGAACAGCGTGGTCAAAATGTCCGCCTGTAGCTGAAATAGGTAGAAATTGTCATATTTTCTCTGTTTATATTAAGTATTAAAAGGTGTACAAAATAAAGATTTAGCACAAAGAAATATTCAGCACTACAGATTTGAACTGCAGGTAAGGCTGAAAGTGAACATTTCTGTGACGTGGACACAAAAGCGCTAGTTGATTGTCTGATCTGAGAAACAAGTCATTTAGTGAGGTAATTAAATGTGGTAGATGGAGTCAGGGGGGCTAAACATGCGAGAAATTCTAGTCACAAAACAGCGTCAGTGTTTATTTAATTGCACTCTTGGTTGACTTCATGTAAACATATACAGAGTTTTTTATATTAAGTGATGCATTAATTACCCTTTTCAGAGCAGATCTGTAGTTTTGGCATCCAGATCAAGTTGAAGATATTTTTGATCTGAATCGTTTTCTTTACCTTGTGTGTATGATTCTAAACTCAGAGTTTACTCTTTTTAGATATTAAATAGACAATTTTTTGACTGTAAATCTGTTGTAGAAAATTGTTTCTTCTTTAAAAGAAATTGAGTAAGGAATTGATAAGGGAATCAATTAAGAACCGGATCGATAGCCAGAATTGATAATGGCATTGATATCAATAAAATCTTATTAATTCTCATCCTTAACCGTATGGTTACTAGAATTCTGCAAATTATGCACAGTAATTTGTGACTCTGAGTTGATAATTTTCCTATGGACAGTCACAATGTTACTGCTTGTATCTTTAGACAACAACTGACAACTTCCCTGAAATTTAATACAGCTGTTCACATGCCAAAAAAATTATTAAAATAATACTGAAGGTAATATCATGAAGCAGCTAAACCCACTAACCTTTCTACTTGTAATAATTTCACACAAGCACACACAAAAGAAAAAATAAAATAATCGAAGTCTGTTAAGTCTCATGATGCACATTACATTTCAACGTAACCAAAGACACATATTATGTAGTTTGTTTCATTTGAGAGTAATCTGTATTTTGACCAAAATATTAAAAAATGAACAGCTCTGAACTTTAAGGAGATCTCACATCCACTGTTACTTACTGCCAGTTTATGACAGAAATGTCCTCTTAAGTTTTTTTTATTTAGTTTTTCTATTAGCTCAGTCAGTTGAGCATGAAATTCTTAATCTCAGGGTTTTAGGGTCAAGCCTATGTTGGCATTGGATGTTTGAACCAGAGATTTCAATCAATCCTCTGTTTGGAGGAAAAGTTTAGCACTATGACAGTTTTCTCTTTGGGATAGTGGGATTTAATGAACATGAGTACAAAAACAAAGCATGCAAGCGTGTTAGACATAAGAAAAGCTCAAAACCATACTGGTATAGACAAAAAGTTTATAGATATACATCAGAATATAAATACCTAAAATACACATTGGACTGCACAGAAATTATAAATGCAGGCTTGATGTTCCTTGGTTCCAACTAATGTTTGAGATGAGCCTCAATGGTTGAGTATGCAGAACACAGTATTCCCTTTGCACTCAGCACAATCCTGCCCATCTAGTCCAGTCTAGTTATGAACTGGTTCACTGTCAGGCTTCTGTTTAATAACTTAATTTAGAGGAGAAGAAGTATGCCCATTCAGAACCTAATGTGCAACAACATAAAGGACCTATTTGCAAACTTGTACCTGCCTCTTATCTGGGGTTGGGTCGCGGGTGCAGCTTTAACTTTACCTGCAGTTTGTATTCAGGGTAAAATACTGGCAGGAAAAGACTACATGCAACACCATATTCCAGTGGTTCTCAACCTGGGTTTCCTGGAATCCCAAGAGCATCCCCCAAAGAGCACAAGGAGTCTCAGAGGCTTGAGCCAGTGTGATTTAAATTACGGCTATTTCCACACAAACTAGATGAAGTGTACTCACTTAAGTTTTTGTCATGGCTGTAGTCTTTCTGGACCCTAGAAGCAGACAAATGCAGTACCACATGAAAATAAAACATTATTTTCTCACAAAATAAGCAGAGAACCCAGGTGCACGGGCTAACTCGGAGTAAACGGCCAAAAATAATCTGCGTAGGAAAAGAGACACAATGAGCGAAAGCAGAGCACGAAAATGGCAAATGAAAAAAAGCAACTAGAAGAAGAGGGCTTACTCAAGGTTTGGGGAGAGGGGTTGATTCGAGATTAGGTCAGCAGCAGGAAGAGTTCAAGGCATGGATGGAAGTAAGTGGTCAGGCCAGAAGGATCCATGAGGCAAACATGGAAGTGCAGCTGAGAAACTGATTTCAAAGCAAGAAGAAGTGGACCACAATTGATAGGGCAATCTGTCAGCAAGGAGAAGATCCAGCTGGTTTTAACCCTTTATCCAGATATTCCGGCAATCGTGTTAAAACACTTCCCCGCTATTGACAAGATTTTCTGGCAATCGATTTTTTCGCGGTTAAAAAGTGGAAGGCACTGTAGCAGGTTTTTGGAAAGACAAGAGATATTTTTCATGGACATGCCAGGGAAGGATAGACCACTGAACATGGGACAAAACAAAAGGCACTAGGACGGCATCTTTAAGTCAGTGGGAGTTCAGGTTATGACACTTTGAACATGGAGTGAAGGGATTCAAGTCAGATCTTTTTCTGGGCTCCCAAATGCCGGAGGTAGGGAATGTTACATGTGAATCATTCAAAGGCCCATTATGACGCTTGAGCAAATCAGTCAATCCCTGTCACACACACACACACACACACACACACACACACACACACACACATATATATATATATATATATATATATATATATATATGTATATAAATCCCTCAAGCCATGCTTGAATATGTATTTGTAATCTGCCCATTTTTTCATGTTGTTCTTTTTTTTGTTGTTGTTATTATTATAGTAAAATTAGCAATATTATTTTTTTTAAAGGTAAAGTGATATGTGGATGAAGTTCATAATAATCTTTGAGGAATGTTTCACTTGTGTAATGGTTTTGGTGCCCCCAAACAAAATGGGAAATGTTGGGATAAATTCAAACAGGAGACAGGGCTCTGGAGGACGGCCGGGAGTTTATTATTATTATTTTCATTGTTATTATATTTTGTTATTTTATACAGTGTTACCATTAGAATAAAATATAAAAATTAAAGAAAAAAGTGTAAAAAGCAAATCCATTTTATCTTTAAAAAAAATCTTTGATAAAAGCGATTTTCTTGATTTTTTTTCTTTTTAAATCTAGTTTTGTCATGAAAATGACCAACATTTAACTGTTCATAACTCAAGAAAGAATGAGGATAGAAAAACATACTTTGTTTTTCTTTAAAAGTTTGGGTTCTGTTCTATTATTTTATGCAGCCACAGTTTACATAATCCTAACACAAGATTTTCAAGGTTAGTTTTATTTTCCTCTGTGGGGCAATGGGTTTTGCAGCCAGCACCAAATGACAACCAGATGACAAGACAACAATAAACAGTCAAGTCTAACAAAAGGAATAAATAAATTAAATAAAATTTGTGAATATGATCAAAAAGGCTGGCACTGACAACTTATTCATAATACTCTGGTGGGGATAGAATTAAACACGCCAGCCCAAGATGAGGGAATGAGACAAAGGTGTGCTGCAGCAGGCAGTGGAGATCAGGTGAGACATTTTTTTAATCATTTGGTTGTTTTATTTACATGGAACCAGTGTATTCATGGTTCAGACACTTTTTTTTATTTTGTTTTGAAAACAGATTATGCAGTAAGTACTTAAACATGTTAGTGTGTACATATGGAAATTGCTAAATGTAGTAAGATCATTTCCAGTAACATATACCTTCATTACACTGCCTAGTAATCATATGTGGGCTCATTGTCATCATATTATGATGGGATCGCTGTAAGCCATTAGAAGTAAAGAAAACTGAGGAGAAACCTTTGGGAGCTGAAATTGTAAAATCATGAGACAGATAAAACCATGTTTTTCCAGCAGGAAGTGCTCAGGTAAAATAACATTCAATGTGTCTCCTAATTTGTGTTGTTTTAAATCTCTTTCTTTTGTTTTTTCTTCACTGTGTTGGTCTCTCTTCCTCTGTGTATAAAACACATTCTACAACGACTTTACCCAGACATTAAATTTCAGGCAGTTTTCTCGGCTGCAGTGATCCATCTACAGAGGTGCAGAGGATATTTCCACCTTTATTATTTCCTTTTCTTTCTCCTGTGTGTTGCACCTTCAAAAATAATGCCTTAAAAAAACATAGTGCAGACAACCAATAGGTAGCTTTCAGCAGTAAAACATTTCTTCAATTTCTTTAAAACCATGTCCTCACAAGAAGGTGGTGGTTTTAAATAAAATAAGAAAAATCATTTTAACACCGTATAAGACATGGGATGTTTCCATTCCATTTCTCCTTGTTTTTCGCATGGATTTTACTTATTCATTTACTAGTGTTCCTCTTTAGCAATTAATTCAGTTTAAAAGATTTTTTTCCAATAAAGATTAAAGTCTTTTGAGCAGAAACATTACTTTTTTAGCACAGGTCTTAAATTTAAGGTAAACATTCTTGCTACAGTAACCAGCAATGATGTCTAGAGGAAAAATATGTACCTCATCATTTTATCCATCTATTTTCTGCAGCCTCTTTATTGGGTCATGAAGGGCTGGAGCTTATCCCAGTGGTTATTGGATGAGAGACGGTGCACAGCCTGAACAGACTGGCCATCCATCACAGAGAGACTGACACTTGCATGCTTGTATTTACACCTGCTGCCAGTTTCAATCACTAACTAATGAACTGTGGGAAGATCACCTTGAGAAAAACAAACTTAGACCATCAGGGCTCTACATAATCAACTGTCAACCAGCAACTTCAAACAAGCAGCCTTATTGCTGACTGTGCAAACATTGTCCCTCTTTGGTGCTGGCTAATTATTTGAGCTGGACAAACAGGTTGTAAAGTTGGTAGACTATTATAGGGTATTCTTTAGCTGTAGTTTATTTCAGGAATATTCTGAGGCTGAATTAAAGCAAGCTAAGAAAATATTCACTCACTGTGTCAGGGTTGCGTGGCGTGAAAGGAGTGGACCCAAATGCAGGCTTACAAGGTGGGAGGCAGATGGATGTAAGAACAAGGTTCTAATAAACAAAATTAAACAAGTGTACATGGACTAAACTTGGCATGAACTACATGACAGGACTATAAAAACCTAAATCAAAACCAACAGAACATGACCCATCAGAAGCAGGTGCAAGGCTTGATGTGGGCGGTGTCAGCGCAAGGACGAGATGAGAAGAATGTGCTGGACAAAGCGTTGGGCAAGACATGGGAAGTTGAAGAGCTGGACAGGACCTGGGTGGCAGCATCGGACACTGAAGTATTGGAGATAAATCAGGAGACGTGGGCCATGGAGCTGGTGGCAGTGATTCGAGGAAAGGCGTGTTGGAGCCTTGCCTCATCCTGGGTACCGTAGCCATCCATGCGGACCAATAAGACATGTATCTCCCAGGAGGTGTCCAGACCACCAATCTGGACCCCCAGAACGTCTACCTCGCAGGAGCTTGGTCCATCTCTGGGTTACGCCCCTGTAGCCAGCTCACCAGTTCTGCAGAGGTGATGAAGGGACAGCCTGCTGGGTCCATTCTGTTAGGGTTGTGTGGCAAGGAAGGTGTGGACCCATGCAGGCTTACAAGGTGGGAGGCAGACAGGTTCAGAAACAAGGTGTTAATAAACAAAACTGAACAAGAGTAGATGGATTTAGCTTGGCATGAACTACAAAGATAAAACAGGAAAACAGAATTTAACATGACAGGTCTACAAAAACCCACAGAACATGACATACTGAGCTTATTGTGCCTTTATTATTCTGAAGATGTAGCTATCTGCTTTGGAATATAAACCCTGTGCAAATCTGTTCAGTGATAGCAATTTATTATTAAAACAATGTGTAATGATTTTTTTATAAGTAGAGGTTTTCTACCAACATTAACAGTCATTTTTATCAGGAAACTGTCTACCTTGGAAAAGAATATCTTGTAATCTGCATGGTTTGCATTTCCACTGCACCGCAAACGTCTGGACAATTTATCCTGATCAGGCTGTTACCACCTGTTGGTACAGCAGTAGGACCCACTTCGGCTGTCGTGGTCCTTCAACTTCTTATAGGAAGAATTCTGGGGAATCTGAAAATCCTGCGTTTTTTCAGGGAAAGTTTTTATGTAATGTCCGTGGAAATGAGCCAAGTTTTTTTTTTTTTTTTTTAATTTTGGGTAATGGGGGGCAGTGGAAATGGGGCTAATGTGGCACATTGTAGCATCTTGAGTTTGAGAGAATGGGGAAGTTTTGCATAAATTTTCTTATTGTGTTTATTATCATTATTATTCATATAAACTGATGATTTTATATATAAAATAAATTATAAAAATAACATAAACCAGAACATTTTGGAGACTTTTTGCTGGGTGCATTGGTGGCTACCTCAGGCGGTAACAAGGCGGTAACTCCATACACATTTCAGCTATGTTAGTTTATCATTTAATAGTATTTTGTTTGTATATTTGGTTCAAAGTTAGTTGAAATTCTTCATTTCTTTTTTGTTAGTGTGCACATTAAGACACTATTGTATTTTCAACTCTAACTTTTAGCTTATTTGTTTAAGTTGTATTTGATTTCTCTTTAACTGGTGCTGGGGGAGCCTTGTGAAAGCTTGGTCAAAGCCAAAGAACAGGAGGTGCCACGGGCCTGTTCAAAGACAGCTCCCTCCAGAGAGGAGATCATTTGTTCATATTCTTTAAATATTTAGATTTGATGTTTTGATTTTGAGTAGTTTGATTTCTTAGTTCTTTTTTGGTCATTTTTTTGTTAGGTAAACAAACTATTCTTTTTCTTTGTTGTTTAGTTAATTTGTTAGTAATTTTTTAACCCCTCTCATGTATTTAGACTGGTCCAATCAGTCAGTATTTAAGTTCATTCCAGCTCAGTCCATCACAGGTGCCTTCACTGCTACTGGCCAGGGAGATATGTGCTTGCATGGATGAAGTAATGGCTGCCACACCATGGTCTATGGGGGCATCCATGATTGAATCCACTAGAAATAAAGAGGAAGGTGCTGTGTAACTCGATACTATGGTGATTCCAGCAAATCAAATCAAATCAAATCAAATCAAATCAAATCAAATCAAATCAGAGGTTAAACATAATGGGAGTCAGTGGGTGCACCTCTGTACTCTGATTTGCAAGAAAACTGTAAGGCCTATCGTAATGATTGTTACATTGGATGAAAGAAGACAAAAATGCCTATGTTTTGATGTGCAATTTGTACATGTCCATGAGGGAAACTGTGAGTGTGGAAAAAGTTTGAGTATTTTCCTGAATAATTTCCAGGGTCTTAACATAGTATGTGACATCACACTCCAGTGTGACGTCTACACGCGGTAGCAAAACGCCCCAAATTTCATATAACTTTAACTGCAACTGTCAAAATTTTATACAATATCAAAATACTTTTCCTGACACTAAATGTTCTATCATTTTGACCCGTTTAACAAAGAAACATCATCCAATGTTTAAAGTGTGTCCAAGTTATAGGAATCAAAAGCAGGGTCAGTTTTTTGCTCCTTTTGACAGAACCCCATTCATTTTCTATGGGAGCAATTTATCAGTATTCTGGGATTTTTGTGAACGCTGTGTGATGAATCACTGCAGAAAAATCATAGTACACATCATCAAATTAAGTTGTATGTTTTGAGATTTTTTTTCCTTTGGCTTTCTCAAAACTGCACAAAGAACTATGCTCTGAAATGTGTGACAGAAATAAAAGAAAAAAAAAGAAAAGAAAAAGTATAGGAAGTAGAGCAGGGGGTCCAGCTCCCGTCCTTGAGGGCCGCGATCCTGCAAGTTTTCAGTGTTCCGTGTTCCAACACACCTGACTCAAATTAATGAGCCTTTGCACTGAACGTCATGGCCTGGTGGATCCATTTAATCTGATTCAGGTGTGTTGGAGCAGGTAAACATTAAAAACTGGCCAGTCCTTGATGACACCCCCAGACAGGGGGGGAACAGCACGGCTAAATAAAAATTGATAGTTTTTGCTCTGCTAACAAAACAGACAAATTTGTGAAAGTACCAATGGGCAAATGATGGTGAATCAGAATCAGAGATTTCAACTACCAAAAAAAAAAAAAAAACACAAAATTTGGTGAGGCATATCTCACCCTAGGCTTGATGGTAATGGTCAATGGTGGGTAATGAAGAAAGACCTCAGTGGGTTGTATGTCTCAAGATATCAGCATCTGACAGTATGAAGCCAAACAAGTTCTAACGCTATCTGGGGACTTCTCATCCTGAACACAAAGAAAAGCCTGTTGATTACTTTAGAAATAAACCAAACAGCTGTTGTATAGCAGAGTTGTTTTACTGAAGCAGCACCTGTGTCATGTAAAGCTTAACTCACCTTAAGTAGCTTGCAGTGTCCTAGTTTAAAACACCTCACACTATACTGACATGCTTTTAATTATAGTTAACAAAGTGGCAGCCATAAAACTAAAGAATATTTCATGACACATTTCTTTGCTTGTTTCTTTAAAAGCATCAGGGTGCATGTGGTAGCAGGATCAGGGAGGCTTGACATTACTGTTGTCAGTGAAAAGGGGGCCCTGCAGAAAACAACTGGGAACCACTACCATAAATGAAAGCAACCAATTTTCAAGAGCTTGGGAATGATTGTAATTTTTTTTATTTTGCTTTTTTAATTCATAGTAGGTACTATAAATAACTGCTGCCAAGTGGTATACATAATGATGGCTGTGGATGTTCTCTTTAATGAGACTTTAACGAGTAAACAAATAATGATCTTTCTTATATTGTCTCGTTAATTTCCACAGGGATGTTTATGAAAACAATAAACATACCAACTGTACATCTTCATCTCCCTCCTGATAATCACTATAAAGAGATAGTTAAGCTATTGGTTGGTTATCTATTTTTTGTCTTTTCCCTCTGCGGGGTTTTTTTTTTTTTTTTTTGGGGGGGTGATGGGTCAGTTGGATGTTTAAAAGTTTTGTTTTTAACCGGGAAGTTGGTAAATCATACTTATTTTGAGCACCAACAAGTGCATTTTTTTTTTTTTTTTTTAATTACGTCTGTCTGACCTGACCACTTAAGTGCTGAACTAGTTTGGAAAGTGTTAAGTCTGCTAGCACCCACCTGATGAGAAACACCTGGCTTTTTGCCAGCTAACATGGCGAATAGTAGGACTGAAACTGGTCCACATCTTCCCACACACGTCATACAGTACCATTGCTGTTGAGATGACCTGAGGCTTCTGGTAGGTTCATAATGGGTCAAGAGGTCACTGATGTATTTTGGTCCTAAACCATTCAAAACTTTATAGACCACTGGTTTCTACCAACAAGGTATATTTTTGTTTTATAATTTTTATTTATTTATTTAAACTTGTCATTTCCAGCATTGTAGCTGTGTTGTGCCAAACAAGTATTATTATTATTATTATTATTATTATTTTAATCTTATTTATTTATTTTGAATTAATGAATTTATGTAATCTTGCTGGACTGAACAGAGGAGACAGAAAAAAATATTGCAGAAAAGTAGAAAAGAAAGTAGAAAGAAGAAAGAGGAGATAGATACAGATAGAAGCAACAACATTTCAGTCCAGACAACTAATTGCTACACATGAGCAGCAACACAACAGAGAATTTCCCACATGTGGAAATACGTGTTTCCGTGTGGTGGTCCTGCTGTAAGGGAGAGAGACCACAGCTAAATCCTGGCCACCCAGTTGGCCACCCAAAGCACATCATCACAACCATCACTACTTTTTTTTCCTTCATGCGGAACCATTCCTCATTGCGACAGCCCTTCCAGACACTTTAGCTGCACGCACATCCTGTGTTCAGATAACTGGCACAGTTAGAAATTTCCCTCAGTGGCAGCTGTCAGACATGAGCAAACAACGAATATTCAGAGGTACCGCTCACCAACAACCATGCCAGGCAAATGTGAGACTGAAAATAAAAACAAATACCTTGGATGATACTATTTCTTTAGTTATCAAATTAAAACTGTGTGCAGTTAAACTGTCAATATAATAATGTTAAGTTAGAATTTGTTGGTAAGAAATTTAGATAATGCACTTCTAACATTTATAAATGTAAGTTGTGTTTTGCCTGCAGGTGGAGTTTATGTTATAATATCCATTTGCCCAGTTGGCTAAATGTTTCTGAATTTATTCATTAATATCCTGCATGATGTACTGTAAATCTAATCTTAAATACATAGCTTAAAATTCTGTATTGGAACCATGTTAAATCACATTGTCCCTGTTTAATTAAATGAAAATTGAAAATAAAGTGGAAATATAGTGGAATTTGCCAAAGAAAATCCAAAAGTTATGTTTGAGGAACTTAATATATAAGCCAAAATGTCTATGAAGATATTATTAAAAATGTTACTGTTAATAATATAAAATGTCATAATAAAAGGGTGATAAACACTGGTTGGAAGAGTCCCCTGTGAAATGTTGCCATGGCCTCAAGAGACTGTACAATCATCTTTGTAGATAATTACAGGTAAGCTATAATATCAGAGGGGAGACGATGTGTATAATATTTCTGTATTTGTATAGATTGATCACACTATGATCAGAAAAAAATAAATAATGTATCTGTGTACCCCTGATTATACACAGAAAATGAGCTCATAATGTTGCTGATCACCATAAACTATACTGAGCATCTCCTCTCAGCAAAGCAGTAAAACTCAATGTTGTCTGGAAAATGTGCAAAATTTGCATAATGTAAGCTTCTTTTTACTTTATCTGCACGATAAATAAAATAATAATAATAATAATCTAGATACACCAAATATGATTTAATCTTACACTACTATCTGCTTTCCAAATATTGTAGAGGTGCAGGGTTCATCTTGGAACCTAATTATCCGGGGGTTGGTAGCCTTGTGTTCCAACAGAGCTTAACCACTGCAAGGCCCTTAACCCCAGATGCTGAACCATGGCAGACCACTGCTCTCTAGTACATCTAGAGCTGAATTTCTCAGTTGGGATGAATAACATAAAAATGATTATTGTTATCATGTTGTTGAAGTTGCACCATGTTACCTTCCAATTCCCGACTTGTTTGATGGTGCACTGATATTTATTATGTGCATTTCTGGAGCTGTTGCAGCCCAGCAGCATCACAATGCTAAGTAACTGCACTTCACAATGTTTTCTACTGGGACGTTGCGTAACGTTAATTTTTCTTTACACACTAACTCACCATATAGTGGAACAAATATGCCACCCCATAAATAATCAAAAATCCATTCTGGCCACCACAGTGAAAATTTTCTGGCTCTGCCACTGGTTTAGTCAATGTTAACCCACAGCTGAACCCACCTCAGTTGAAATCCACCTACCATACCCACACTGCTCCCTATCCTTTCTCCGCACTTTACAGCTCCCGCAGAGGTTGTTCACTTATCTGGGTCATTTAATCTCACATCTCCAAAAGACCTGGTTGATTAGATGTTTCATTATCATCTTGCTGGAGTGGCCCATAGAGCTTGTGATAGCAGCCTGATCCTTTAGCACTAACCATCCTATGATTCGGATGCATCAAGTCAGCACGCCTCAGTGATTATATTCCTCAGCCTCAAAAAGCCCTCTCCAGGGCTATATGAGGCTGTCGGTGGCAACAATTACTTTGCTCTGCACACTTCAAACAGAATGCCAGGACTGCAATGCCACCACAGATAAGATAAAAAGATCAAAACCCTCTCCTTTTCCTTATCAGACGGCTACTGGCTGCTGGAATTACAGCGACTGCATGTTCAAAATCGGCCCTCATAAACAGATAAAACTTATTTCCATGCAGGGTGTGAAGTTGTGAAACTTAGAGATGATTTCACTCATTTCTATCACATCCAAGGTCCCATTTCATAACACAGTCAAATGGAAGTTCAGTTTAACTCTTACATGCATGAGTTGCTTTTCAAACACCCCTAGTTCCCAAAAGTCTTCAGTGACACGTTGCTTATATCATGAAATTAAATATCAGGGATTTGCAGAACATTTAAGGGATAACAAATACAGTAATTTACATCTTTTCACATTTAAATGTTTTTGCAAATTCATAAATGTCTAACTGCAGACTGATATAATTTTGTCTAATCCTGCACAGAGCTCACTATGACATTAATATCACAGTTCTTACTGAATTAAACAATTAATTTAATCAGTACATATGTATCTTGTTTGTGGTTTATACAACATACAGTCTGATACAAAAATGGGTACAGTGATTCATAACTCCATCACACCTGTTGCCACTGATCTTCAGTCTAGGTCTTGTGTCATTTGGCATACCTCTGTCTTTTTCTCCCTGTTTTCCTTCCTTAAAATGGCTTCTTGACAGCTACTTTTCCATTGAGACCATTTCTGGTGCGCCTTCAGCCAACATTAGCTAAATCAGTGGTTCCCAACCCATTTTCCTTGTGGACCCCCTTCATGCAAATACTAAAAAGCCATGGACTCTCTGCACCACCCCATGCTGAAACCATGCTTGGTTTTTATGCTTTTAAAAGTGAGATTCTTGCCATAAAAATGTAATCCTGTCCTTCGATAAAGCCAAAGTTAAATTAACATCTTTTTTTTTTTTTTTTTTTTTGCAAATAGGGACAATGTGTGGACATTAATCGCAATGGCTCTGAATATTCCAAGCCACAGGGACTCCCTGTTCTCTTTGGAGGACCTCCTTGGGGGGTCCAAGACCCCAGGTTGGGAACCACTGAGCTAGATCAACTGAGAGTCCAGATGCCTCTCTCAGTTCCTGTGTCAAGTCTTTGCAGGATTTGCTAAGGGCATCACTTTCAGATTGTGCTCTCCAAACTGGACGGGGGAGTACTTCTCAAGTTATACTAAAGATCTGGATAGTTTCTAAAATTAATCTCTGCCCAGCCACAAAGCTGTCACATGTCATGCTGCATCGCAAAGTCCTAACACGTCACCTGAGAACTTTGTCTGCTTTAAAACAGCTTGTTGTTTTTCAACTGATAAGCTCAGCTCCCACAGGTTTCATCTCAACCAAGACAGACCATCTGGAAATCCACCAGAACTGTTAACCTGACACATTCCATTTGTTTGAAGAAGAGAGTTTTTTTCTGACACAGAACAGTTTACAGAAGTCTCTTCAGAGATGGTGAGATGAGGCGGGAGAATTATGTTTGCAGTGATGTGAGCCTCACAACATACCCAAGTTGTGAGGGACAACATGCATGGTTGATTTAGCTGTTTTTAACTAATTAACTCCGTTTTCAGTTGATGCTTCTATTTTTAGTTTGTTTTTTCTCTTTTTGATCTTTAATCTTGATTCTTAATCTTGATCCTCATTTTGATAATTGGTTAACTCAGGCTGACAAACCTTTCAGAACTAGTTTTTTTACAGAGTTCCCTTTTTCGGACTGATCCAAAGCTGGACTCTTTTGATCTTTTGCTATACCACTGCAACAATTCACTGTCCACCATTTGTGACATCACTGATCCAGCCACGGAACAAAACCGCACCAGCAGACCGAGCCTTCAGACCCGAATCTACAAACCATCACATGGGATGAACCTCCTTTCTTCCTGCGAGTCGGAGCTAACCACCAACTCAGGCTGGTGAGCTGAGTAGTCACCACAACGGTCGTAAGTTGTCGATCCGGACCAGACTGAAAGAGTCCTGCCCGGGTCATTGTCTGCTTGTCTGCCAAGGAATGTTTGGTTGTCTGCCAGTGGTCTTAGTGAAGTACTTTTGCTTCTAAGTTAAACTTCCAGCTTAAACAGATGAGACTGTTTTTCTTTTTTTTTTTTTTAGGATTCAGAGATCCTTTTCAGTTTTCTTAAACCTTAGTTTAATTTACACCACAGGTTAATTAACTTCATCACTTGAATGAAGATTGGGGTGAGTGCGGCAGGGCGGTAGTCATTTAAGGAGGTGGGAGTAGGCTTCTTTGGCTCAGGTATGAAAAAGCACTATATAAGTACAGACCATTTACATTTACCATACCAAGAGGTTGTAGCAACGCTCCCTCTTAGTGATAGCTTAAAATACTTTAAAGTTTAGTCTGCTATAACGGCATTCATTACCAAAGACAGCTTTTGGTCTCACGGTCTCATGGACCTCATGGTAGTGGCTTTACCATGAGGTGGCTTAAATGCCATGAATGGCATTCTCCATTCTCAGGGATATCCAACTGTAATGCATATTTGAAAAAAAATTATGTCTAGACCTCCTCATGGGAAGAACATTTGACAGTCCACAAACAAGTGTTTACAAAGCTTGACGACATGTCACTTACCTTGAATCTAGCCAAGTGCGACTTTGGAAACCCGAGTGTCACCTACGTGGGTAGACAGGTTGGTCAGGGACAAGTGGGCTACATTGAAGCAAAACGTTGCTGCCATTCCTGCTTTCCCTGTTCCTTCAACCAGGAAAATTCTGCACTGATTCTCATAGTCTGTATGTTACTTCTCCCATAAGTTTACCCGACACCCCCTGAATTACTGTCCCATCAAAAAGGAGGCTCTAGCACATTGATGTGTACCTGCACCTCTAGGCCTGTACCTGTTCTCGTGTTTACCGACCATAACCCCCTTGTATCCCTGGCTCACATGTACAGTACTAACCAAAGACTCATGCACTGGGCTTTGGTTGTGTAAAAATACAATCTTGACATTAAACACAATAAGGGTGCAGCCAATTTCTTCATACATGCCTTTTTGAGGGATCAGTTTGCATGCTGTGTGTATTCATTCTTTTTCTTTTCTTTTTTTTTTAATCTTTACGTTTTTCTTTGTCATGAACCTTTAACTTTATGTCTTCAGGGCAGATATTTGAGATTTGAGCAGCTAGCCACTTGTGGTCTCTGTGCGTTCAAGCATTTAAAACGGTCAGATTAAAAATGATCTTTTTATGTCTATTTCTTAACAGAAACACCCCTGGTTTTTGGGAGATTAACATACTGAGGGCAACTGTTTTGGTTCAAAACTAACTAACCTGATTTAAAGGCATTTATGATGTTGATCAGTCCCAAACATGTCAAAGAGTAATGGATTTATCAGAATTGGTCAGAAATTTCCTGAAATAACTTGCAAATATTTATTTTTGAAGCAGTTTATGCAACTATGTAGGCTATTCTCATCAAAACTCTTCAGGATTCAGAATTCTCTCATCTTTGTCTTGTTGTTACATACCTGGTCCTTTCCATATTCTTCATGTTGGCAATTTTTTTCAGGCAGCAGTTGAAAAGGCAAAGACATGCTCTTTCAGATGGAAACTGCACAACGCCGTTATGTGGCTGAGCCACTACAAGGACATTAACATGTTTTGTTGTATGTACTGCTCCCAGTACTGGTCCCACAGTCTTTAAACATGAAACACTAAAAAATTTGAAGCTTCAACTGTTCTTGGACAGATGGATTTGCAGCACATCTGCCTAAAGCATTGTAAAGACAGGAATCCATTAATTCTTCTGCAGAAGAAGCAGAAACATGACTGTATTCACCACAGAAGAGCTGCCATCCAAAGAAATCATGAATCACATTGAAATGCTTAAAATCAATTTAGTTATTTATTTATTCATTCAGCTAACAAGTTAATTAAAACGTCTATACATGCATAATCCCTCCAACCCTTAATTCAGAGGTGCAGTAGTACTAGGGACAGCAAAAACACTCAAAGTCTCCCCATTTTTCTGAACCCTCCTCCAGCTCCTTTGAGGCAGTGCCTAGCTGTTCATTGACCAACTAGAGACTAAAATCCCTCCAGCTAGACCTGGATCAGCCCCAAAGGGTGGTACTCATACTAGGCACTCAAATAATGTCAGCTGGCTTCAGTAGAGGAGCTGCAGCCTTCGCTGAGCTTCTCCTTGATTCACTGTGATTTGACACTAAAAGTGAAGAGAGAGTGTAACACCAAGGCTGTTTATATTTTGTAAAAATATTTGTAGGTAATGATCAAGCAGTCCAGCAGGTCACAGTTGCCACTGCAACTTCCTACAATCATGTTAAAATAATGGCTGAGAATACGAAAGGGATCAAGAATTCTTTATCGTCATCATGTATAAACACTACTAAATTGACATTTGGTAGTTGGTGATAAGAGAATAGGCTATATAAATAATATACAAAATACACACACTACAAACAACAAAATCTTACACTGCAGACACATTAAATAAAAACACATTTTTCCTTTTATCAAAATATAAGTGTTTGTGCAGCAACGATAAAGGTATGGTGGCCCTGAAGCATCCGGTCACCCTAAATAATTTAGTAAAAGCCTGCATTCTTTGCATTCACAGTTTTCCAGAACTGAAATATTCCATTGTAAACACAAACATGCAATAATACTTTATTTATACATCACAGTTAACAACGTTTATAATAGTGCTCACCGAAATTCATAAATATTATTTACCAACAGTGTTTTACTTACTTTTTGTGGTTTTCCCAAAAATCTCACCGCTTTTCATCCATTAGGACTTAAAATTGTTCACCTCCTGTGACTTAACATCCGTCGGTGCTCACATTGTGCAGTGAGACAAAAAACAAACAAACAAAATCACCAAAAGTTTAATTCCATTGCAGCTTTTGTTAATTGTAAAGTGTTGTGGTTTTTGTATTCATGTTGTGACTTTGTATTGCTGTGACACATCAGGGCAACTGTATAATAGTCCTACAGCAGCATCACCCAAAGTAAACAATAATAAGTATTTGATAAAATAGATCATTGGCTGTTTGTTTTACAAGTTTATTTTTTCTCTTTTTAACATTAGATGATCGCTTTAGTTGTAATAACCAGTTCAATATTTCATAAAATCTAGACCTAAAAAAGTCCTCCTCCCTGGCCCCCCATCAGAATTTTTCTAGACCCGCCCCTGCATAGCTGAAGTATAAACCCGGTCTACCACCAGCCAACTACTGTGTTAAAGAAGGGTCCTGTCAAAAACAATACTTTGAGGTAAATACAGGTGTTCGTCATAAAATCAGAATAATAAGTTGATTTATTCAGTAATTCTATTCAAAAAGTGAAACTTGTATAATGTAGACATTCATTCCTCACAGACTGACATCTTGCAGAAGGCCACTATCAGAGCAACCTGGGCTCTCTAACACCTGAGCAGTGCCACAGACTGATGGACTCCATGCCACGCCATATTGCTGCAGTAATTCAGGCAAAAGAAGCCCCAACTAAGTATTGAGTGCTGTGCATGCTCATTATTTTCATGTTCATACTTTTCAGTTGGCGAACATTTCTAGAATTTTTTTTTTTGTATCGGTCTTATGGAATATTCTAATTTTCTAGGATATTGAATTTGGGATTTTCATTCAGTTATAATCATCAACTATTAAAGAAATAAACATTTGAAATATATCAGTCTGTGAGGAATGAATGTCTACATTATACAAGTTTCACTTTTTGAATAGAATTATTGAAATAACGACGTCTTCATGATATTCAAATTTTATGACGAATACCTGTATGTTCCGAAATGAACCATAAACCGCTCGTTTCCTTCTTCTCAGCTGGATGATAAACAAACGCAACAAGAGAGAAAAGCTGATCAGCTGATCACCGACAGCTGTCATGATTCACAAACAACATCAGAGGAGGAGGAGGAGAGAGAAGTAGGCGCTGTTGCACAAACACAGAACACAGTTACAACCAGAGAGCCACCAAAGAAGACATGTTGGTGCAAAATGCAGGATAAGTAAAAAAAAAAAAAAAAAAAAAAAAAAATAAAAATAATAATAATAATAAAAATGAGGGGAAAATTGTGGGTGTGGCTCATCTTTTCCATCAGAAATGACGGGCGTATGGGGCTTGTCATGCTGCACATGCCTTAACTGCGTTAGAAATATTAACGCAATTAATTACATAAATTAGTTACAGCTGTTAAAACATTATTGTTTACAGGCTTATTTAAAACACATGAGGGGTACAGAGTTAATTAGCTCTATTCATTGTCTCTTGCTGCTTTAAAAGAAACATTCTTTGTAGGCCAGATAGAGTATGTTCCTGTTTGTGTGTGAGTGAGAGAGGAATGCTGATGAGATATGAAACATTACCAGTGGCAATATACATGCTGATAATTGAATAGATTTAGAGTTCCAACAATTGTAAATTTAACTTTAAAGGGGTCAGTTCCTCACCAGCCATTAACCTCATCGCGTGTCACTATATGTACAGTATTAAAGGGTTAAATAATTAGTTTGGTGAGTGGTAGTCTGACCTTGGTTTGCTGTGTGTGCTCATGTTGCTGTGACTGTAGGCAATTTATTACATCTTCCCGCTCACATACTGTAATAATGTTCTGTAAAGTTAACTGAGTACCACTGATCTCTAAAGAAGTGGGCCTTTCAGAGAAATGAAGTTGAGTGGAGTCAAATGGCAGACCGCGTTGAAAACAGGTGTAAGTTCATGGTTTAAAAAGAAGCTGTACTGTTTCCAAAGGTGTAGGATTTTCAGCATTAGAGCTGGAAGTAAAATAATAGTTATTTCAGCTCATGAGAAGCTGGAAAGAGTTTTGTGTTTTTTTTGAGTCAAATTTGATATTTTGCAAAGAGCTCTCCATTGTTAATTTAATACACTTCTGACATTGTAAACAACCCAGAACAGGTGTAAGTGGGTGGGCTATCTGTGCTCCTACACTCACCTAGTCAGCTTCTTGGATGAACCGTATGTGTATGAAGACATTAACCATTCATTTTGGTAGACTAGATGTTATCACCACGTGTGGTGCAAGTGATCTTATATAAATATTTCTATTCAATTTAATTACTTACCAGTGGTATTAATTTTTGCAAGCACCAAACTCTGAATCAAAATGAGTTAGTTAACTAGTAAGCAGTGTAGGTATTCAACTGCCAAGCTAATTGACAAAAATAAGCCTAAATGGGATGGAAAGTGTTTTTTTTTTTTCTTTTCTTATGGTGAAGTGAAAAAAAGAAATCCAATGTAGAATTAAAGCTGCAAGCAGCGATGAAGGCCCTCGCACCTCTGGCGCCACTCCGGCCTATTGCTTTTTTTTTTTTTTTTTAACTTGTCCTGTCCAGCATCATAGCAAGCAAAATGATAATCTGGTTGCTGTATCGTGCTGAACAAATTTGCTCTGCCAAGGGGAGGCCTATGGGTAAGGCTCCTCTTGATAATGTGATTAATTTATTTATTTATTTACTTTGAATCATGGAATCTATGTAATCTTGCTGGACCTGACCGGAGGGGACAGAAAAAGATGGAAAATAGAAAAAAAAAGAGCAAAAGGGAAAGAAGAAAGGAGACAAAAAGATCACAGACATAAGGAAAACGACCCTTCAATCCACACCATCACCAGACAACAAACTGTTACACCTGTACATGAACACACCAGAAAATTTCCTACAACTTTTACAAAAGCAAAAACACACACACAGAAAAAAAAAGAAAAAAAAAAAAAAAAACAACAAAAAAAAAACAACAAAAAAAACAGGGCTGCCAGTCATTAAGAGTTTTTAAATAATAACCAAATCAAATCAAAAAGACATAACAGCAACCAGATACTAACTCACACGAAAAATACAAATTTTTTTTTTTTTTTTTTTTTCTCCTCTTTTTCCTTTTTTAATAATTATGGCTTAATATTAAAAACCCACTAGACAACTCAGTGACTGTGTCAGCATGCAGAGCATGAGAAACAAGGAGTGATCAGTGATGAAGAGTGGTGAGTGAGATCATGCAAATGCGACCTCGCCTCCACGGAGGCCAGAGGCAGACCAGGGCCTGGGCCGGGCCCTCAGCAGCAGACCCGGAGCACCAACCCATGCCACCCCACCACGAAGACAACTCCAGCCCCACCCGAAGGGCAGCAGAGGAGAGCCCCAGCAAGAGCCCCCCACAGTCCCGGGGCACAGGCCCCAGTGGGCCAAGATCAGCAGCCGCCGGCCCCGCCAGGGACCGGCCCACCCAGGGCAGCCCAAGCGAAGGGCCCAGGACCCCGGGAGCCCAGAGGCGGCCGCCCCACCCCCCAAAGGCAGAGGGCCTGCAACATGCCTAGGAGGACCAGGCCCCCCCAGACAGCCACCCGGCGTAGGCCAGCACACACCCCGATGTTCCAGCCGCACACCCCGGGAACCAGGGTGCTATCGGCCCCCTCCCCCCACTCCCCATCTACTTCAACCTGCACCCCATATAACCCCACACTCACACCCTCCCACCATGCCCCGTGGGGGACACCCCAGGCGGACCAGCGGACAGCGGGCCCCAACCCCCATAGAGCCAGCAGCCCACCAGCGCAGCCATCCCGGGACCCGGCCCCGGGATGGCTGCGCTGGTGGGCACTAAAGGCTCATCATCCAGAGGGAAGCAAACTTCCCTCTGGATGATGAGCCTTTAGTGGCATTAGGCACCCCTGCTCCCCAGGAGGCCCCCCAGGGCAAGACAGGCCAGGAGAGGCCGCCCCCCACGACCGGGCCATTCAGGGACCGCAGCCAGTGAGCCGCCATCCACCCCAGAAAGTTCCCACCCTCCCACACCCCTAACGGGGAATGAGAGGATGGGGACAGCGGCAGACCCACAGCCCACCACCCCCAGGCCCGCCCAAGCCCCCCCCCACAAGTGCACTTAACCCCGCCCCAACCACACACAGAAACACATGCACACACCTATTTCCTAGCACACTCCCACTCATCATAACTCACATATGCCCTCTCAGCCCCACCCAAAAAATATAAACACTCGCACAGCATCCAACCCTCCCACTCTCACTCACCAGACACACCCCCACTCATCCTAACACATGCATACGCACACACACAAACATACCCCCCCATTCACACAAACATCCAAAGTATAGACACACACACAACATACAAGCATCCCTGTCTCACACCCCAGCACCTCCCCCTATAATCCCCCGAATCCCACTCAGCCCTCCTTCAAACCCCTACACCTCCCCCTGCCCCCGGGCCATACCCTGGGTCCCAGGGTGTCCACCAGACACCAGGGCATGCACCAACCCTCACCATGGTAGCACATCCGGGCAGGCCCAGACCCCAGGCACATATGGAGCCCACAACCCCGGAGGGAGGAGGACCACCCCCAGGCACCAGAGCCCAGAATCCCCGCCCAGCCCGCCCCAGAATAGCCCGGCCACCCGGCTCAGGACCGACGCCCACCAACCCAGGCACCACCAGTGGCCTCACCCCCCGCCACGAGGCGACTCCAACCGCTGGCCCCCACAGCCCCCAACGGGGCCAGACTCAGAGCCACCCCCACCGCAGAGCAGCCCGGTCCCGCATCACGGGCAACCACAAAGAACCCGCAACCGCCAGTCACTCTTGGCCCTTTCTCAAACCCCCATAGCAACGAGGTCACAGTCCTCCACCTACACTAAGTGATGGAACTAAGCACAGGGGACCAGAAGGAATGAGATTCAGCCGAATAGTTCTTTAAGGAGGCAGACATTGTCTCATTACTGATGTGGTCAACTAAGAGATTCCTAAACTGCTGAATACACAGATTATTTTTGTTTTTCCAGTTCACAAGGATAGTTTTCTTTGCGATGCATAATGCTGTGCGTATCATGTGTGCAGAGTTAATTGCCATATTAATGTCACCCAAGTCACCTAGGAGACATAGTGCGGGGATTGTAGGAATATTACATTTAAACCATGTTGACATGTCCACACATACCTGAAGCCAGAACCTGTGGACAGGTGTGCAGGACCACAAGGCATGGAGGTAGTTATCTGGTGTGTTTTCATTGCAGTGTGTGCAGATGTTTGATTGTGACAGACCCATCCTGAACATCCTTTGTCCTGTATAATGAGTTCTATGCAGAATTTTGAATTGTATTAGTTGCATATTTGAATTTTTAGTCATTTTAAAGGTGTTTAAACATATTTGTGACCATTTATCTTTATTAAAGTTACTGGATAAGTCACCCTCCCATTTTGAAGTTGGAAGACAGATTGAGTCTTCTAGTTTAGATAATAGTCTATATCTTTTTGATAATAGCTTTGGGGCATTAAGATTCATGAATTCTGCCACCCTAATAGGTAGCTGTAAGTTTAATTGATTAATGGTATATTTTTTACATATAATAGATTTAAGCTGGTGATATTCTAAAAATGTTTTGCTACTGATTCCATATTGTGAAGTGAGAATATTAAATGATAAGAAGTTTCCATTTTCTATTATATGTTCTAACTGTTTTATTCCTTTATTTTTCCATTGAGTAAAATTGATAAGCTTTTTGTTTTGCAGGATGTCAGGGTTGTTCCAGAGGGGTGTAAACTTACATGGAAAAAGTGAGGATTTGGTTATTTTTAGAAAATCCCACCAAGCCACTAAGGAGGAACTGATATTGATGCTTTTAAAACACTTATGTGTTTTGATGGTTGAGCTGATGAATGGCAGATCAGAGATAAACACATCCTCACACAATGCTTGCTCTACATCTAACCATGTTTCATCCAGACTGCTAGGTTTAAGCCATTTGGAGATATACTGCAGCTTGTTAGCTAAGAAAACATGATTAAAGTCGGGTAGCTCCAATCCGCCTCTATCTTTAGTCTGTTGTAAAGTTTTTAGACTGATACGTGATGGCTTATTTTTCCATAAAAATTTAGATATATGTGAGTCCAGTGACTTAAACCAACTGGAGGATGGTTTAGTGGGTATCATTGAAAACAGGTAGTTTACTTTAGATAGAACAATCATTTTACCTGTGGCAACCCTCCCCATGAGTGATATGGGTAAGCGCCTCCACCGTGAGAGATCATCCTCTATTGCTTTAAGTAGCTGGACATAATTTAGCTTTGTTAGTTCTGATAACCTGGGGGAAATGTTTATGCCTAGATATCTAATGTTTCCAGACTGTATTGTAGTATTGGGTATGTTTTGTAGGTCACAGTTGATGGACATAATAATAGTCTCCGGCTTATTGCACCGCACTATCACCCGGCAACCTCCCACCCCCAGCACGCTTGCTCTCGCCTACAGCCGTATGGTCACTCGTCCCCAGGTTGTCTGCCGTGGGTTGTCATTGTCTCCTTCAGAGGATCACCTTGTACATCACTGGGCCCAATAATGACATCAGTAGATGGGCTATAAGTGTTAAAAATGATTAATGCTATAGGTTCCGTATGTTTATTCATGATTGTTGAACCTCCAGATTAAGCACTGCGGGGTCTCTGGCGTAAACGAAATGGTCCTCGATCTGAAAACTGATTAGGAAACACCGCTGCTTCAGAGAACCCACCCGTTTCGATGGTACCGCTGACTAAGCCGTAGCTGATTGTACATCACTTTAGATAAGCGTCTGCAAAGTACCCATAAAGTACATATATATATAATAATGTTTGCTTTTATATAAACTGCCATTGTGTGTTCACCGTAGGTCACAGTAGGTCACTGTGGCATCAAACTACCGAGCCAGCAGTGGCACTGAGGCATTTACCACCTGAGGGTTAGGATGCTGCTGTGGAGAAGAGGAGGTGGCAAGAGAGAAATGTTTTAATAAAAATTTTAAATAACATGTTTTCTGCATCCCTGTTTTAGCATCTTGATTACTGCATTTCATATTTTAAATGATGATTTCTAGTATAATCGGTTTTCCGGTTGTGTGTGTGTGGCTGGGGGCGGGCGGCGGGGTGGTTGCCCCGGGGCCGGGTCCCGGGGTGGCTGCGCTGGTGGGCTGCTGGCTCTGTGGGGGTTGGGTCAAGGGGGGTGCTTGGGGCTCGCTGTCCTCCTCTGGTCCGCCTGGGGTGTCCCCCACGGGCATGGTGGGTGGGTTGTGTGTGGCGTGACTGTGTGGTGGTGAGTGATTGTGGGTGCGGAACGGGGGAGGGTGTGAGTATGGGGTTATATGGGGTGCAGATTGAAGTAGATGGGGAGTGGGCCGATAGCACCCTGGTTCCCGGGGTGTGCGGCTGGAACATCGGGGTGTGTGCTGGCCTACGCCGGGTGGCTGTCTGGGGGGGCCTGGTCCTCCTAGGCATGTTGCGGGCCCTCTGCCTTTGGGGGGTGTACTAGCCTCTGGGCTCCTGGGGCCCTGGGCCCTTCGCTTGGGCTGCCCTGGGGGTGGCCGGTCCCTGGCGGGGCTAGCGGCTGCTGATCTTGGCCCACTGGGGCCTGTGCCCCGGGACCATGGGGGGCTCTTGCTGGGGCTCTCCTCTGCCGCCCTTCGGGTGGGGCTGGAGTCGTCTTTGTGGTGGGGTGGCTTGGGTTGATGCCCCGGGTCTGCTGCTGAGGGCCCGGCCCAGGATCTGGTCTGCCTCTGGCCTCCATGGAGGCGAGGTCGCATTTGCATGATCTCACTCACCACTCTTCATCACTGATCACTCCTTGTTTCTCATGCTCTGCATGCTGACACAGCCACTGAGTTGTCCAGTGTGTTTTAATACTAAGCGATAATTATAAAAAAAATTTTTTTTTGTATTTTTCCTGTGAGTTAGTATCTGGTCGCTGTTATGTCTTTTTGATTTGGTTATTATTTAAAAACTCTTAATGACTGGCAGCCCTGTTTTTTTTTCTGTGTGTGTGTTTTTGCTTTTGTAAAAGTTGTAGGAAATTTTCTGGTGTGTTCATGTACAGGTGTAACAGTTTGTTGTCTGGTGATGGTGTGGATTGAAGGGTCATTTCCTTCTGTCTGTGATCTTTTTGTCTCCTTTCTTCTTTCCCTTTTGCTCTTTTTGCTATTTTCCATCATTTTCTGTCCCCTCCGGTCAGGTCCAGCAAGATTACATAGATTCCATGATTTAAAGTAAATAAATTAATTAATTAATCACATTATCAAGAGGAGCCTTACCCATAGGCCTCCCCTTGGCAGAGCAAATTTGTTCAGCACGATACAGTAACCAGATTGTTATTTTGCTTGCTATGATGCTGGACAGGACAAGTTAAAAAAAAAAAAAAAAAAATAGTATAATCGGTTTCCTGTTGCCAGACGTGAACGGTATCAGTGTAAACACCAATGAAAACAGATGTATAATGAAACGTACTTTAATTCAGTGAAGATTTCTTTGCATATTTAAAAGCTGTTTTATTAGTGTTTTAAATTGCACTTTATACTTACAGGTATGGGGGAGACATGCAATGACACATGAACGTGTGCTGATGGTTTCTATTGTTACCAACTGAGATAGATTAATACAGTGGAGGCCACAGTTCTTTATTTCACAAATGAGGCCTTTTAAAAGGCATTTAATAGCATGAAAGTATGATGACATGCAAACACGTATGTTAACGTAATTTTGGATTTTGGAAGAACTTGGACGGATTGTCCTAAAAAAGTACGGAGCGGCGCTGCTATTAGGCAGCATGTAGGAAGGTCATATACCTTAAAATAAATAAGCATACGTTCTAATTCATGTGCAGCCCGAGGAGGATCCTGCGTTGGATGCGACAAAGTTTACAGGTGGGTTTAAGTAAGGAGTAAACAAAGTAAAGTCAAGAGTTGGAAATTCATTCTGTAAATTAAGGCAGCAGAAGAATGACCGTCAAAAGCTGGTACGTCACTACTGGTAAGTGCAAAACGTTAGTGCTCAATTTGGATCAGCTGCATTAATTTTCGTACTTTCTCACCACCTCAATCAGCTGTTAATTAAGGCCTTAAAAAAAGAGGCCCCAGCCACACAAGGTACACAGATCTAGAGAAATTATTATTGTTGTAAAATTCCCTGTTTTTTGTCATGTTATTACTCATGAGTGCTATATTTTATGATTAAACCTGTACAAAATGAGGCAAAATGATATATTCTATATGTTATATTCTATATATATTATATATTCTTATGTCTTGCTGCCATGTATGCGGCAAAGTTTTGATTGGTTCCACCAAATTTCACTCCAAGGATATTGAAAAGTTGGCAGCCCTGAATATGTAATTCATTTACTTTATATGCATATGTGCATATTTTTATCTCCACATAATAAATCAGACCCCTTTTTTGTTGCACTTTGTAATTTCTGAAAGTATCTGTCAGTAGAGCTATTCTAATCAAAACAATGACAAAATTCTGTCAATGTAATTAAAATCTTTGTTGGAACAAGCATGTGTGTGACAATGCTCCATGTGTGGAATCATTATTTCCACACCGGCAGTGTGGAAGTTATATAGATATAGAAATCTGTGTGTTTTTTTTACGACTCTGAGCTGGATTTTACTCCACACATCAGAAATGTAACAAAAAACATATTTTATCATCTTAAAAACATTGCCTGAGGGGTTGTTCTGCAGTGGCTCTGCAGATCTTGCAGGTGTTTGTTGTCTGCATGGGCGTGTCTACTTTACAGGCAGAGCCATGGAATCAGCAGCGGGATCTGACACAGCTGGTAATCATTATTCCATCACCTCAGCAGTATTTCAAAACCAATCTGACCTCCAGTCTCTGATCATTGTTCTCTCGTTGCTCAGTTTCATCCCACTGCTTCTGGGTTCCTGCTTCCCTTTGCCTCGCCTGCCAACCCCCCGGCCACTCCTCCACCTGCTCTGCCACAGGACTGATTGTTTGACCAGACATCACCAATTCAGTTTTTTTTCTGGAATAAACAGTTTAAACTATTTGGTTGCACGTCTGCTTTTGAGTCCTCTAAAACAGTGGTTCCCAACCTACGTTCTTGAGAACCCCTTTCATGCAAATACTAAAAGGCCATGGACCTCCTGCCCCACCTGGGGCTGAAACTATGCTTGGTTTTATGCTTTTAAAAATGAGATTCTCACCATAAATAATGTATTCAGAACTCAGCAGCACAAGTTCTGGCGAGGGCCAGAGGACAGGAACACATTACACCAGTTTTAAGATCGCTGCATTGGGTCCCTGTACATTTCAGGATTGATTTTAATGGTTTAGAAATGTCTTAACAGTTTTGGGCCTTCTTATTTATCTGACCTGCTTCAAATTATGAACCTCGTAGACCCTGAGGTCCTCTGGTATCGGCATTGTAGTTGTGCCCAAAGTAAGAACCAAAACACATGGTCTGTGGAACAGCCTGCCAGAGAACCTCAGAGACTGTTTATTCTTTTTAAAAAGAGGCTCAGGATCCACCTTAGCTTAGCTTTTAACTGAATTTAATTTGATCTTAATTTATTTTATGTATTTTTTTTTTCTTCATTACATTAAATTACTTAAATTATTACTTTTCTAACACATTAATTTACTAAGTCCTTTATGTGTATTTTTATTATTGCTGCTCTTAGTTGTTGTTATTGTTTCTTAAGGTTATTTAATCTTTAGCATTTTCCTCATGGGCATCTTCCACGCTGAGGGTTTTGTCTTCTCGGTCTGGGGGTTGTTGCCACAATGATCAATCTTGTCTGGGTGGCTGGGGCCCTGCGCCGCAGTCCTGATCTAGGTGGTTGCTATTGGTGGCGGGCTCTGTGGCTGTGGGTGGACTGGCTCCGGGTCTGGACAGATCCTCATGATATTGTTTCCTCACAGCAGCTTCAAGCCAGATGTTTATTACTTTTAGTATTTTATACCTACATTAAGTTTACAGACAAAAATTCTGGAGTCATGTTTGTGCAGAATGGGGTAGGGGAGGCAACTGCTTTGTATGTGTATGCATGTGTGTGCGTGAGACTGTGTGAAACTTGCTGTGTTGTCTATTTTTGTGTGTGAAGGCTTGTTTAATTTTAATATGCATGAATTGTTTTTATCAAGTAAATCACTTTGTGTAGCCTCTAGTATGAAAAGCGCTTTATAAATAAAGTTTGATTTGATTTGATTTCATTATTTGTATATTCAGCCATGGTAGTTAAACCCCACTGATACCATATCTGTGATTTATTTGATATTGGATCAAATAAATTGAAATTATTCTATCATTATATACCTATTTAATGTTTTAACTATTGCTGTGCCTCTTAATATGAGCTGCTGGACAACTGAATTTCCTTAGTGGGTTTAATAAAGTTGAACTCATCTTATATCATCTCAACACAGTTAGGTGCAGTTATTACTATATCAAGTTTAAATATAGGATGTGTTTTGGTCCTATGTTTCTGTTGCTTTTGCAAAATCTTTTTGATTATTACATAAAACCCTTTACACAACTTTTTGAGAATCTTGGAATCCTGTCAGTCCTTATACTTTTTTTTTTGTCTGTAAAATTACCTTGCTTCAACTTACCTTAGAAAGTTTACCTCCAACTACTTTCCTTTATTTCCTAGAGTTCCCTACCCAAAACCCACAGAGACCTCATTGTGACTTGTTGCATGGAGTTACACTTCTCACTTCAGAGTGACCTCTCTCCCCTAAGCTCCCTGTAAGCCCCCTGCCCCTGCATTGAAACTCGGTTTTTGCAATTCCTAGTGAGTGAAGCTCTGTGAGATACTGTTCAGTCATCTGAAACAGAGTCAACCAAAGTGCAGACTTAAACACAAATCATATCCCAGAGGGTGCTGCAAGTCAATTCAAGTCACAAGCCAGAAGGAACGCCACAAGGAGAAAGACACAGAATGTACAGGACACTTGAGCTTCATTTTATAATAAAAGGGTGTTTAAAAAAAATAAGTAATGAATTTATTTCGTAAATAAATAATTCAGAAACACACGTTCCCTTCATTGTTTTAGGGAAATACAAAAATCTTAAAATGTATGTTTGAATTATTCACAAAAAGGCTTCGCGATTTACTTAAACACTTAAGCTCTATCTTGTTCCTGAAGCAGAAGAAATTTCTGCATTTATGGAATGTAAAATATATCTCTGTGTAAAATAAGACTGTTCTCTTGTCCATTTTCACAGCCAAACTCATAATGAATATTCGAAACAGCGGTCAAATATTTATGTCTAAGTCTGTCAAAAATAACACACTAATGGTGGTAACTAATTAATGTAATTAATGTTTTTAACCCATTTAATGCATGACAAGCCCCAGACATCAGACATTCCTCTGTAATGACAGCAGGAAATGAAGGTGTTTTAAAGCAAGATGGAACTAGTTGAGCCAGCTAGTCCTGCAGATTCAGGACTATGAAAAGAAAATCCAGTACATAAAAAGTCAATTGCATGATTACTGTCCCAAGATCACGAGGGAAGAAGGAGTTTTACTTTAACAGAAGCTGTTCAAGCTTAATGGCAAAATAAGTAGCATTGACACCTAGTGTTTCAAAAACAGCACCAGCAAACATGATGAGGAGCGAAGATGATTCACACACACACAGTAAGTTGCTATGCTTCGCAATGCTAGTACTAATTTCACGCGCTAATTTACGTTAGCATAAAATAGAGTGTAAACAAACGCTACATTAATCAACAAGCAGCAGCAGTTTTCCCTTAGTCTCACATAATAAATAATTTGATAGTAATTTAATAAGTTTATAAGAACGAACACAGTATTCACTTGGTCCAAACATCATTAGGGTCCGAGCCATACGAAGTATGGAAGGACCCTATTGTTGTTGAAATGCATATTATTTTTCTAAGAACTTTGAGGGCAAATATGACCCATGAAAAGTTGTGAAATTTGGCACACACGTCAAGCCCGGTGAAAATTTTAAGGTCCGCATACACTTCAATGCAAAATTGGCTCAACAGCGCCACCTAGAAAAAAATAAAAACCCCAGATGAATGGGGTCACGGAAGTCTACTTCGACTTAGGAAGATGAAACTCGGCACACACGTGTAACACCCGGAGTCGAGCAAAAAAGTCAATCGCAGATTTATATATATACATATATATATATATATATATATATATATATATATATATATAAACAAGCATGTCAGATGTCAGGCATAGTTGTGATTTAATCATTTGACAGCTCTACTTATTTATTCATTTATTTTCATAAAAATTATCATGAAGTTGGTTATTTTCAGTTAACATTTTAACAAACTTATTTCAGACAGGTGAACATTTATGCAAAACACCCATCATTAACATGCTAAATCACATAAACCAGTGATTAAGATTAGCTGATAATCAATGTGTAGTATACTTACAAATTTGATATTAAGTAAAATTTCACAGCTAAACAGGCTCAGTTAACCAAATTTAACCCATTAAGGCCCGACCCATGAAAAAATGGTAAGAAAAGTCAAATTTTTTAAATATGAGGTATTTTATGAGGTCTTTTCCCTTTAACAAAATGTAACAAAAAATGAACTTATTTTTTATTAAAAATAATATAATATGGTTTTCTGTCTCTGGTTATCTATTACGGGACAGAAGACGAGTATCACATTGTGTTCAACAGGATTTTGAACTAAGTTTATACCCTAAATTGAAGCAAAATATCTCAAAAACTGTATGTGACAAATATGAAATGTCGGGCTCTTATGGGTTAAATTTAAATGGGCCCTGGGCCCATTTAATCTTTGAATGTAAACTATAAGGAGTTCTGTATGTGACATGGTAAAAGTGTAATATCTGTTGCAGTAGCAATAAAACGGGCTGGTAGTGCTTAAAGATTTTATTATCAGTTTGGAATATGCCGGGTTTGTGTACTTTCACAGGTTCTAGTGACTTTTTGAAGAGGTTGACCCACCCCCCGTTTTTGTTTTTTCTTTTTTTTTTTTCTTCTCTTGTTTCAATCATTTCTGTGTTTGATGTCTCCAACCTTCCCACAGGTCAAAGGCCACAGTATTGTCTCCTCGAGTGAATGCAGAAGGTGAATATACTGTGCAATAAGACATCAGCCATAATCCAATCTCCTTCTCCATAACTCTCCAGGTGCAGGACATACTGGGCTCAATATTAGGTAACATAGTACGTTAATACATTTTGCATTGAGCTGCCAGAAGTCAGGTTCTTATCAGTCCCTCCATCGTTGCTCAAGGGGTAGAGTCCCATATGAGAAACTTTCACCCTACAATCTCCCAACTTTGATCCAATACTGTAACTGAAGTTTTATTGCCACCTGAACCTGATAGTGACAGTCCTGCAAAATTGATAAGAGACCTCTGGTGTGAGGAAAGTGTGATGAGGTGTCTGTGTGCTATTGATGCACTCATTCATAATTTATAGTTGGAAGTTTTCCACATTTTCATTAATTTCAGATTATATTAATGTAATAGTTTAAATGAGTGAACATGAAACTGATTTGCAAAATAGCCCAACAAAGTCAATTTAGAGGGAAGGATCACCAAAAGACAGCAATCTTGAATGTGGTTTTGACTAGTAACTTTCTGCAAAATCTGGCGTTTCACATAAAAAAGTCTGTGTCTGTAATAACTTTTTGACTCACCTGCCAAGTTGGCCGGTCAAGAATATTTTTTACTGGCCAAAATATTAAATTATTTTACACACATACTACTACTACTTTGAGGCACATGTTATTTCTATGATACAGTATTATAATGAATGCAAACTGAGAGAGGAAGTTACAGCAACATTAAACAACAGCAATAAGAAAAAATTGTTTATTTGATAAATTGGTAATGTCTGAATTCATTAAGTGACATCTAATCAGACTCCTCCCTCTCTACGGTACACAGTCAGACAGCAGGGGAACATGAAAAAAAAAAGCCACCAAAATGAAGATTCAAAAACATGACTAATTTGGTACAAACATTTACTCGTTTATACTTGGTATAAACTTTACTCGAAATCTTCATGTTTACAGCTGTGCATCATAAATATTGTGCAGCATATATAATATACACATTTTACTGTGGAACTAAAATAGGGTCATAAGTTTTGAGACATGTATCTCCATATATGTAACTTGTACCTGTGTGTTCTAACATAGAAGTATGTATTAATTCTGCAGGTCAAAACATAGGTACAAATAAGAAAATACAAGTTAGAAGATACAAGTACAAGTTAAAAAATACAAGTACAAGTAAAATATTCAAGTACAGATTAAAAAGAGAAAACATGTGCAAATTAAACAAGTACAAATCAGAAAGTACTTTTGTCCACATTTGTCCATTCTCCTGGACATACTGGCCCTGAAGCTCCACAACTGTATGGTACAAATATGCCAAAATGCACAAACTTATAGATGATGTGCAACCGCTACCAGCCTGTTTATGCTGATCCAAACAGGCAGACAAATTTTTGATCACCAAGACATCGCAATTGTAAAATTCACTGACTATATTATAATGATAGATTATGCTGTTATGAACTCCACAAACACCCTCGTTTATACTTTACTGATTTATTTTACACACAGTTCAGACAGATTCAGTGAACCCTGTTTAAATAGCCCAGATTCATTTAATTTTATTTAACAATATCACATTTCACTGTTTAAAGAAATAAAGAAATACCCAATACTGCATGTCTTTACTCTTAAAAATACTATGGGTTAATAATATTGGGTGACATGGCTTAGTGGGTAGAGTGGTCGTCCTGTAACCTGAGGGTTGTTGGTTTGATCCTGGCCCGGAGAGCTCATGTCGAGGTGTCCCTGAGCAAGACACCGAACCCCTAATTGCTCCTGATGGGTCGTGTTAGTGCCTTGCATGGCAGCTTCCCTCATCAGTGTGTGAATGGGTGAATGTGACGTACATGTAAAGCACTTTGGATAAAAGCTTTATATAAGTACAGACCATTTACTATTTACTAGTCACCATTTTAATTGACTAATCAAGTTGTGCATATCCCTACTTCAAACCCAGAGCTACTAAACTGCTGCTTATTGTTCTGCAACAGTGACAATAAAGTTCTATTCAGCAGAAGCATCTGAATCAGTTTTGGTTACAGCTTAAAGTTCAGATTCCTGCCTTTTTTGTGGGAAGAGCTTCAACTTTCAGCTTCAGTCTCTTTCCAAGCAAGCATCTTAATGGACCTAGTAGAGCAAACAAAAGATTTTTTGTTTTCATGTTGCTGGCCAGGAAAAACAAACTGCATCCATCGATCCAAGATGGCTGAGTATTTAGGGAAGCTGAAATTGATCAATGACCCCATAATGGCATATGGCTTTGTTGGAAACATCTAAAAACAAAAGTAAAATGCCATGTTCTGAGAAGTAATAGTGGATCACTCATTCCCTGCAGCATTAAACTTCTGCTTTGAAAATGCAAATATGGTGGTCACACCTTCAGGACCACTAGATAAATCAGATTGCTTTTGCAGGGTTTTATACAAACTTAATTTGAATTAACATGTGTTGTTAACTGTGAATAAAAAACAGTCTTGTAAAATTACAGGAGATGCAATCCAAAATCCAAAAGCACATGCTTTCTGCATGTCTTTACTAAAGCCTGAACATGCTGCATGTCCTTGCTTCTGCACTTTGGAGCTAAATTCCTCACATTCTCTACTGCATAGTATCACGATAACTCAAAATGTCACATTAACTGTGTGTGTCTTCACCTCCTCTGTTATCTTTACCTAGAGTCCTTTATCTCTTTAATGAATGGGTTACACAATAAATCATTCTATACAGGAAATAACTCCTTAAATAAGTGATGTTTTTAAAGGAAAAATATGCAACCACCATTTTAATCAGTAGCAGGTCCAGTAAGCTTCAAATTAGGAGCCATTACCAGGCGAACCATGTTTTAGATGCACTGGAAGATGGAAAGTTGCCACTTAAAGTCAATAAAAAAATCCTATAAAAAGATGATGATTGTTAGATGGAGAGAGCTGATAAATGCAAAAGGATTTTAGTGTTGCAGATGTTACTGTGGATGAACATTGAAAAGGAGACAATTTGTGAATAACCAACTGATAATGTTTACTGGTCACTCTAAATGGTGTTATAAAACTTGCAAAGCAAAGATATGAGACTGGAGAAAAAGATTTTAAAACTTATTTCTGAGCAGCAGTTTTTTTTTTTTATTAGATTTCACCGGAGAGTCTATGCATGCAATATTTAATGTTTCAGTGATCATTTCACTCACAATTCATTTAGCTGAGTACTAAGTTCTCATTTATCACCACTAGATATGTAGAAAGTGCTGCCTGAAAAAGAAATGTGCCACTTCTACAAAAGTTGGGATCTATAGAGACACATTTAGAGGAATAATGTGAGCACCTGAACAGAAACTCATCTGAAATGAAGCTCTGGAAGTTTAATGTGAGCCTGTCACAAATTTATTTTGACACATCTACTCATTTAAAATGAATGAAGGGTGATACCAGGATGTGGCAAGACTCAGGAAAATCTGTCCTACTACTCGGGAAAAAAGCAGTGTTAAAAACTGGGTGCTTTTCACCTCAACAATGTTAATGAACCTAAATGATGAAATTTTTATCTCTTCTAGACACTCTGTTAAATCAAATTTTTTAGCATTACAGAACTGCTGAAGATAACACCAACTGATTTCAAGATGTCTGTATCTATATCTTTCTATCCATCCATTTTTATACCACTTATTCCACTTCAGGGTCATGGGGTATCGGCAGATTTTATTCATATTGTCACATGAAAACTTTGAAAAAGTTGTCCTCAGACTTAGAAACAAGACTGCTGTATTCCTCTTGTTTTTCCAGCTTTTTACCTGCATAAATATTATCTACTGGCCACCATACCGCAGCATCCAAAGTGCCATTGTGTGAGTTGTGGCGTCAGTAGTTGAGGAAAGCTGGACACTTCCAGAGGGCAGGACTAAATGAAGCGTTGGGGTGTCAGGTGTCTGGGATCTTCTCCGATGGATCAGAGGCTCTGACAAGAGGAGTGGGTTGTTCACATCCCAGTAGAAGGACATCCACTGTCTGATCGGTTCTCCTCATGTTTTTTGCTCACCAGCGAAACAGAAAATGGTGGGTTTCAGTCTTCATTTAGAACCGCCAGTCCCCATTAGCTCCTTGAGTCAACAAATTGACTCAAAGGCTTCAGGAGAAACGTTTCCGGAACATGAATCCAGTTCCTTCGAGGTTGTGTCCTTCCACAGGTTTTCTTCCAATCAGTTCTCCTCATCACTCAGAAAGCAGTATAGGCTTACATTAAGGTTTTTGTTTTGCTTTACTGAAGTTTTAATGATCTGTCCTGAGGGCAAGAGAGAGATCATTTTATCAAAACTACATCCTTTTAATCCCTCTCAGTGTGTGAGAAATCTGGGTGTTCTTTTCGACTCAGAGCTGGATTTTACTACAAACATCAGAAATACAACAAAAACTGGATTTTATCATCTTAAATATATCGCCAAAGTCCGCCCATTTCTCTCCCTTGCCAGCACGGAGGTGCTGATGCATGCTTTTATTTCTAGTAGATTAGATTGCTGTAATGCCCTGCTCTCTGGTCTTCCTAAAAAGTCCATCTTAAACCTACAGCTACTTCAGAACTCAGCGGCACGTGTTCTGACAGGGCGGGAACACATCACAACAGTTTTAAAATCACTACATTGGCTCCCCGTGTGTTTCAGGATTGATTTTAAGGTTCTTTTAGTACTTTATAAATGTCTTATTGGTCTTGGGCCCTCTTATTTATCAGACCTTCTTTTAAGTCATGAACCTTGCAGACCTGAGGTCTTCTGGTACTGGCCTTTTAGTTGTTCCAAGGGTGAGGACCAAGGCCTACGGCGAGGCCTCTTTCCATTGTTATGGCCCTCGTCTGTGGAACAGTCTGCCAGAGGGCCTCAGGGCTGCAGAGAACGTTGGTGTTTTTTTCAAAAAAAGGGTTAAGGCCTACCTTTTTAGCTTAGCTTTTAACAAATTTTATTTGGTCTTAATTTATTTTACATTTCACGTTATTTTATTTTCATTTTACTCAACTGTACTACTTCATATTTATTTATTCATTTACTTATATATTAATTCATTCTTAGCTGTTCTTATTGTTTCTTTGGCTGTTTAATTTTAATTTTAACTCCACGCCGGGGTTTTTGCCTGCTCGGTCTGGGGGCTGTTGCCGCGGTGATTGCACCTATCGGGGTGGCTGGGGCCCTGCACTGCAGCCTTTTGGCTGTGGTGTTGGCCTGGTCTGTCCTGATGGGGGTGGTTGCAGCTGTTTGACATGGGTGGACTGGCCCCTGGTGTGGATGGATCCGCATGACACTGATATTATTTCCTCACAGCAGCATCAGGCTGGATGCTTATCACTTTTAGTATTTTATAATAACATTCAGTTTGAGACAGAAATAAGAGAATCATGTTTGTATAGAATGGGGAGGGTGGGCTGCTTGGTGTGTGTGTGTGTGTATGTGTGCGTGCGTGCAGCTGTGTGAAATATTTTGGTGAGTGTTTCGGTTATTACGTATTTCCACTTTGTTTTGTTTTAATATGCATAAATGTTTTTAATCATGTAAAGCACTTTGTTTTGCCTGTGCCATGAAAGGTGCTTTATAAATAAAGTTTTTTTTTTCATTTTTTAATGATTAATGTTGTATAGGCAATAATTAACAGGCTCTGTTAGTTCCAGGTTAAATGTGTGCAATAAGGTCATTTAAAAAGGTTTTTAATAAATATTAAACTAGGCTGGCCCTCCAATTCTTTTATTTTTGGCCCACTGTGTATTTGAGTATGATACCCCTGATCTAGTAAGACATGAGCCAGCTTAAAAATACAAAAATTCCAGAACTGAATCAGAAGTTATATCACTGAGCCACTAAAGGTGAGGAAGATAAGAAACTGACAAAAAGCACAGAAAGAAAAACAAACACCAGATTCCACAATGTGGAATAGAAATGAGGGACTATGAAAAATAAAGTCAAAACATCAAACTTGAAAATCTTCAGTACAGATTACTGTATATAGATTAAAATAAAGAAAAACCAATACAAAAAAAGGATCGAATCCCCTATGAAGCTGGAACCTTATAAGCAGACAAGTTTTATAGCTCCTATTTAAATAAAAATAAAAAAATGATGACCACATATCATAGCTGGGAACAGTGCGCAATCAGCCTGTATGTCATCAGAAGATCAGACGCATTTCATAAATCTAATTTAAAAAACAGATAGGCCTAATGAAATGTACAAAATTAAAATGTGTCGTCAGTGCACACTGTAGCTCTCTCCAGTGTTCTGCTGAAGAGTTGCTTCATTAATTGCAGTGAGCTGTGATTATTCACAAGGGTTTATAATTAGGAGGGAGTCAGGAGCGTTTTATGCTGGGTAATTGCATGTGTCTACTCGTCACCATTTATCTGGGAAGCAGTAAGCTACAGTACAATTGCAAAATCAAGGGGTCTCCTTTGAACCTTGTTGCTTGAAATTGATTTCCAAACGCTCATCAAACAGATTGCTTTTTGTACGCATCACTCTTTCTTAATTTTTTTTACAGATTTTGATGATATGCTGTGGAGCCATTATCAATTATCTCTTGAATTTGGGTGCAGTAGTCAGCTTTACAAAAGCGCCCTGGTGGAGGCGGAGTTGGTGGCAACATGGTATGCAAATGGCTTCATATTTTTCACAATTTTAAATGCTATTTTATCCAAGTCTGTGTCCTTACTTGACATGTGGGACAAAGACAAAGCAACACTAATAAATTGTTTAATCGTTTTTTTTGTTTTTCTGCCTGTAAGAAACAGCATACTCTAAGTGATCTCAATAATCCAGCAGTTTGTATACTTTAGTAAAGCTTGTCCACTCAAATATGACTGTGTTAACATTTGCCAACCACTCCTTTGGCTCTGTGCATACACCATATGGTGCCATGTGGTGTTGTTGCACAGTCTGCTCAAAATGCAGAAAATTCAAATTAATTTTCCACTATAAAGTGGAAAGCATCCATTTGGATTTGCATGCCATGTCACACGAGCCACATGGGGACTCTGTGAGAGGGAGCGAGACCAGTCTGCAGCTTCACCACAGACTGTTGCAGCTGTTTTCCTGGATGTCTACAGTATTCTAAGGTAATGCACTTCTAAACTCGATGGGCTAGAACAGCTTTTGTCTTGTTTCATTGTGCTCAGTGGCAGCAAATACCACCAGAGTTGACTTGTCACAAACTCTGCTTCTGCTGCGAAAAGGAGAGGGCTGGCTGCCACCTTTAACATGCTCTTGAGCAAAATGGTTGTAACACTGTCATGAAATAAGATGGCAGGAGACAAGAAAAGGGGGATTACTGGTTGTAGTGCTCTTCATTATTCAGCTGCATGGATGACATGGTACATAGCTGTTCACACGCTTTTTTTTAATAAAAGGCAGCTTATTCCAGCTTGAAAGCTTTTGGAACATAAGCCAGTAAAGACGGTAAAAGTTTAAGAATGACTATCAATAGTAATAAGACTGAAATGGCTTGCAATGTATTCTGCAGTGCATTATAAAATACAGCAGGATATGATGTGCTTCATTTGTACGATGGGGGGATGGCACCAAAACCTTGAAGGCTGTCAAGGACAACAGTGAAAGGACTATGAATTTTCCATGTTGCACATCATAAATATTCACATTCAGGAGACAAGTGCAGTTGTCAGAAACCATCACTTTATAGTGTGAGGGTGGGTGGACAAGTATAATCTGCTCACCCATGTTTCTATCACTGAAATCAAAACACAGGAAATCAATTTTATCTGAAGGGTGGCATTGATATACAAAATGCAGACTGGAACAGGAAAAGTACATAAAGACTGTGAGGGGAGGAGGAAAAAAAGGCTATCAAATCTATAAATTTGACCGCTATTTAGTAAATGGACTACATTTGTAGGACTTTTGTAGCCCTGTTCATGACTCAAAGCACTTCTACACTACTGTACAAGCAACGGGGTGTTCAGTGTCCTGATCAAGGACCCTTTGATATGTGGTCTGTGACAGCGTGGGAATAAACCGATGACCTTCTAACTAGCAGATGACCACTCCTCATCCTGAGCCGCAGCAGGAGATCGGACAAAGTCATACGGTTAGAAAACACAATGCTTTTAATCCAGGTACAAAGAAGTAGTATAGCTCATGTCTTTTCTGCTGGTAGAAAAAACTCCCTCTGCTCTGTAGAGCAGAAGTACAACAGGCTGACTTCACTTATAAGATTAAAATGACATTTTCTTGCAGTGTGATTTTTTCTCCTAGAACTACATGCTGTTTTCTTTAAATAGAAGGATTTGTGGATCAAACTTCAACATTGATGGGAGTTTTATGTGAACTTTAGTTCCACAAACCCTTCTGCAATTTTTGGTCTGCTCATTCAAATTACTTGAACATAAAGAACTATATCTCAAGGTCTATGACTCACAAACATCTTCAAAGACTCAGCCAAGTCTACCCAGTCACTCTCCCACTTCTTTCCATGGATTCAAAACTGGGCATACACAGTTACACATGCAGCAGGACACACAGCTTCCTAAGTTCTTTACGGCACATATAATGGAAGTTAAATTTACAGCTGATTACATTTTATGAAACTGATTAATCAGTGATCATTTTGTTCATCCATTAAAACTCCAGAATTTAAAGTAAAAATATGTTTTTGACTCATTTTGATGAGTTCCTACAACTACATTCTTGTAGTTGCCCTTCAGTGTCCAGAGGCTGTTGATTTTTGCTTTATGCACTTCATCCCACACCAGCAACTGGATATCAACCATTCGCTGTGGCTTGTAATAGTGTAAACCATGGAGTGAAACAGGACAGGTTCTATAGGGACACTGATTAGGTAATTGTCAGGTGGCACCAGTAGGTGGAAGTGTTTGAGTTGATGAGGGAATAGCAGAGCTAGAGAGCAGGAGGTCATGGCTGAGTGTGACAATGGCTGATTCATCAAAGATCCATCTCAAAAATCAGAAGAAGAGAGGAAAAAGAGAGTGACAGAGCAAGAGGTAAAACAAGAGTCAACATCTGCTCCTTTCTTTTCTTTATATCATTCTCCAATAGACATTGGTGGTGGGGGGGGGGGGGGGTAGATGAATTGCATTGCGAACACAAATGATTTTGAATTGATGTACAAATGTTGAAAAATCTATTTTTTTTAACTGTTAATTGCTGAGAAACACAAGAGCTGAAAACTCAAAATTGTGGAAGTGCAACGCGATCAACCTTTGACAGATAAGATCTGATGCAGCTCCATGCTTTGCTCTGATATGGTGGAAGCAGAAGCTGTCCTACGTTAACTAATAAATGAAAAAGTTTGTTGTTTGTTACAACAAATTTGAGAATCCATGTCCCGACTCCGGATAAGCGGAAGAAAATGGATGGATGGATGGTGGATGTTATACACTACTACTACTACGACGTTCCCACTTGGTAGTAGTAGTAAGTCATACAGAAAAAAAAAACAATGAAGTATGGAGTAATAGTTGTTTTATCATCAAATTGCAACCATCTGAATCATAATGAAATCAAATAATGCTGATCCTTAAGATTCCCATCCCTACTCCCCCACAAGGCAAGGCAGTTTCTTTGTATAGCACATTTCATGTACAGGACAATTCTGCACAAGCAAAGCAACTTCCACTGCGTATCTTTAGAGGGCATTCTCAGCAGTGAACTCCATGTAACTAGTGAAGAGACAAGGTGGACGTGTACTGAAAAACACACAGTAATGTGAATATGCAAATAAAGAAACAAAAGCATCTATGACGGGATTACTATTAAGCCTATCAGTTGATTTTAAACTGGACTGTGCATGTACACTGGAAGAAAGTCTACAAATGTACAAAACAAGTTCTTGTTAGTTTAGTGAACTAAATACCAGGCTAAACCAGAAAGTCTGGATGATTCTTTGCTCCCACATTAAGAGTTTTTTTAAACCACTTTTTTCAAAGGCCAAACATTAGATTTTACATGATCACAACACTCATCAGGCTTTGATTGATTGATTATTATCTTAAAGATATTTTTACGTTAGAATGCTTGCGGTTCTAATAATTAAATCACAAGGAGAAACTGGTATTACTTCGGTCTTTTTTGTCTGACTAGATGGAGGACAACTACCCCCACCCCCATTGACAAATCAGCTGAAATAAATTATGAAATACAAGGGAAAGCTCTCAGAAAATACGTCTGAAAGAAGCTCACAGTCTCCTACTGGTATGACTTCTGTGAAGAACAACAACTGAAACTGTTGCAACGGAGCTTTTCTACTGTAGGCTAACTAACAAATTAGCCATTTCTGCCATTTTATATGGCAAGTAATAGTAAATGATCCCACTTAAATGGGAGGATAAAGTAGTTGCTGGACTACCCTGCCCTGTTTCTAACATAACGCCAAAATAAACTCCAGTGTTAGATTGAATTAACTCACCCATCCAGCAGAAAGCCTGCAACCTCCGCATCAGCTTTGAAGTCCCTTTCCTTCATCAACTGCCTCATTCTAGTAAATACTCCACTGATGTATACGCTCGTTTGTTCCCGGTAATTATTTCTTTTTCTTGTCTTGGCTATTTTTCCTCCATCTCGCGGGGCAAAGAGTATGGCTGGTCCTCCATTTCAGTGTGAACTGGCAAGCTGAATGATCCACAGTCATCTTTGCTTGTTTATTCCTGCCCCCTGGAAACTCACAGAGATTTGCAGGTAAATGGTGTAAGGCTAACAAGTGTGTCTCCTTTCGGGTACCATATTCAAAGATGGCGATGCAACATGGCAGCCTCCAGTTGGGTGTGCCGCCACCTATGTATTTATAAACAACTATTTCTAAGCTACAAAACGCTTTCATTTGGATGTGATTGTGATTACACTTTGGTAAAATACGTATTTATAATGGCAATACTTGATTTTTGCTAACAAAGCCAAATAAGCTACACACTGTACCTTTAAGTAGAAGTTTTGGGTATCTATACTTTGCTGGAGTAATTATTTTTTAGCCGACTTTGTACTTCTACTCCTTACATTTTCACGCAGGTATTTTTACTTTCTAGTCCTTTCATTTCAAGAACAGCCCGGTTACTCTTAATTTATTTCAGCATGTTTTAATTTTGGCTTGTCATCATTAAAAACACACACACACACAACACATATCCAGATAAATCAGTCATTTGCATATAGTGAAGTTGATTGTGGTTGGACGAGAAGATATACCATTCCAACACCTTACTGGGTCGTACGCAATGAATCGCACCTGTCCATGATACAAATCACGTAACAGTTCAGCAAGGACACAGCAGACATATGTAGTCTGGTACAAAGATGTCCATCGCTCAACAGACAAGGTAGCCTAAAGCATTCCCAATTTTTTCACGTATTTTAATTTGATTTTATAGTCAATATGGCCTTTAGAATACTGTTGTTTTTAAGGGAGGGAGGTGGGGTAGTGCACTATAGGTCCCTGCGGCGTGGCTTAAGGTTTTATCCTCAATGGCTTTTTTTTTTTTTTTTTTTAAATATTTTACATTTACTTTTTTTCTTTAAGTAAGTTTGAAACCAGTACCTTTACACTTTTACTTGAGTAAAACCCTGGAGCTGACACTTTAGCTTCTACAGAAGTCTTTTTAAATCCTAGTATCTTTACCTGGGTAATGAATGTAAATACTTTTGGCACCTCTGCATTTGCTGGCTGAAAACAGAAAGCAGGATTTCTCCTCTTCTAAACAGAGCATATGGCCTTTCTTGCATTGCATGTACTCCTCAGGCAAGAGGATTTAGGGTCTATTTATGCTCCCTTACATATGTAATAGGTACATCCATTTCAGATGTTGTCATATGCAGTTTTCGGCACGTTACTTTAAAAAAGTAATTAATTATAGTTACTAGTTGCTTTATGCAAAAGGTTACACCGTTAGTAATGGAGTTACAGCACTAATTACACGAGGAAGAAACAACTCTGTTATTTTTTAAAAATTTTAAAATATGTTGCCTTTAACGGAATTTCACAATCATCTGCATGTTCATTTATTCATAATAAATCCAAATATTAGATCTGACTAATGAAATGGAAAACTAATGGACTAAATTACTAACAGAAAAATCATTGACACTAATCGCAGGCTGCTGGAAGTCGTCTTCATCTCCTCCACAGAAGATGTGTTTCTAGTGATTCTAACTACTTACAGCCACCATGAACAAAAACCTTTGTTTCTGGTTATGATGAATAATTCTCGTAACGTTGTTTTCTTTAATCTCTGTGAGGGAAAAGTGATGTCTGTGGATCCAGATTAAAACTCTTCCTCTGTTTTCTCTAAACTCACTGTTGCTGTGTCTCCTGGTCATTTGTGTGCGTGGGTCCGCTCCTTTACCACCAGCCGGGCGGTGGCCCGGGGAAAAGTGATAATGAGTGGTGAGGAGGAAAGTGTCTGCCAGTGGACAGCGGCGTTACCAAAACAAAAGAAGCATGCATCTTCCAAGGTGAAATTGGTCATAAAAATCATAAAATTTAAAAATGAATCCATAATTCTGTACGCATTTTTCTCAGGTAGCAGTCTGCAAAGTGCACCAGTGTCAACTGGAGGTCTCTTAACATATCAGGACAATTAGTTGGATAGGAACAGAACTTCAATGCCTAGAGCAGCTGAATCTAAATCTAAATCTAAATCTACTGAACAAATAAAGGCCAAACATCAACCCTATTATTTATTAGATTGGAACACTTTTCTAAGTTTATTGGGAAACTGACTCTGATTTGTTTGTTCCGCGTTTTAAAGGGACGTTCTTGCCGACCAAGCCATAGGAGCTGAGCGGGTCATCCTGCTCATCGCCCAGTTCAAATGGAGTGAAAACATCACGATAAATGGTGTAGACCCACTTAGGTTGTACCTGGTCACAATACAACATGGCAACTCTTCTGTATTCCCCAGTTTCAACCGTATCACTGCCTCCTCTCTACTGTAGCAGCAGTAGTCTGAACAAATGTGAAACTTATGTTCACCCAAAACAAAAACAAATCTTATCTTACAATAGTAATGGTAGTAATGTTAGTAACATTTCATCCTCAGTAACAGTTACAGCATTGTAGCGATAGAAAGAGTAATTACCTGTTACTGAAAAAGCAACGCCGTTAGTAATACCGTTACATCACTGCAGTGGTGTAGTCTATGTGAAACGCAGGTATACGTCGTATACCCACTAGAAAAGGTCCCAAATTTCTGTATAACCACTATAAAATGTACAAAGACACATATCAACATGGTTTTGTGACATAACTTTCATTTTCAATACTGCTGTATTTGTATGTTATTATAGTTAAATAAAAATGAAGAAATTCATAGTCATCTTAAGTGTCCATTAATTAGGACACCATCAATTGTTATGTATAGTTGTCTCATTATTCAAGTTATTTCAAGAGTGGAATATTTGCCTCTATATTTTTTCATGAATTTTTATTTATTGAAAATGCATTTGTCTTGTTCTGTCAGTGGCTCTTCAGTGGTTAATTAAAGTGCAGCTGTTTATCAGTTTACATCTAACTTTATTTATAAAGCGTTTTTCTTGTTAAAGGCAACACAACGTTTTTTACACAATGAAAAAAATGTATGCATTTCAAAGTAAAACAAGTCTCCACATACCAAAGTATATGACATAGCAATTTAAAAACACACCCATCATTGTCTCTCACAGTCACACAGACATCCACATACATGCACAAACAGAGCAGTCCCCCCTCCCTCCATTATACACAAACATGAACTCCCTCATTTCTGTTTCTTAGGACAAAACTAACAAAAGTAATAAACATCTGGCTTGACGCCGCAGTGAGGAAACAATATCTTGGGGATCCGATCACACCAAGAGCCAGCCCACCGATTTCCACAGAGACCACCACAACAACCACCCAGATCTGGGCAGGCCAGAGTCCACATCACAACCCAGCCACTGTGACAAAGGAGATCACCACGGCAACAACCCCAGTCCAAGCAGGCAAAGCTCCTGGGGCAAAGGATCCCCATGAGGAAAGGAATGATTGTTATACATCTTGTGTTGTTTACATTTAGATAACACATAACCAGTCTTTCATGATCTCAGTTACGTGTGGATGCATACTTTAATAATTACTGTGGTGCTCATTAACAAAGTATACATTTTTGAGCAGTTGCTGCTTTGGGAAGGGGGCTGCAGGACAGATGTTGCACCAGGACATGATGTATGAGGGTGGGAAGTGAAAAATCAGAGTATACCCACTAGAATAAGCTAGACTACACCACTGCATCATCGGTCATATGTTGCCATCCTTCATACTTCTATGCATCTCTTACGTTGCCATGGTTATAATATCAATTCAACCATTAGTGGGCAGGGCTGAGTTCAGAGCTCACTCCCGTGTTCTGACGTCTTTTTCACACTGTGGTTGGTGGCAGTAATAAACTGCTATAAAGTTGTTTGCAACCGCCTAACACCTCTTTTCTTCGAAAACTCTCCCAGTTATCCTTGTCGTCTTCTTCTTCCTCCTGTTCATCATCTTCTTCTCTGGTTTGTTCTTTTTGCTGGTTGCATCTTAAGCCTGGTACACACATTATGGTATTTGGGCTGTCTTTGTCGTGATTTTGTCTCTTCCCGATCTCGAACGGCAAACGCCCGATCATCGTGAGATTTCCCTGTCCAATCATTTGGTCCGTGGTGTGTTACGAGCCGATTTGTCCCGATAATCTGCTCCAAAACGGGTCGTAGCCGACAACTGGGAGCATTGAACATGTTTAATATTTCAGTGTCAATTTCTGAGGAAAGCCGACGACTCGTGCATTGTGGCTGCGTGGGTGATGACGTGTCAATCAGAGAGTGAGCTGGCTGGGGAGCAAGGAAGTAAATAAAGTCCGTGTTCACACTGTCTCCAGTCTGTTCTTTTTTTCAGTTCTGGCTTTTTCTGTTAACAGTAATCCCAAGACCACCATCATTCCCTCGTCCTATATATCCCCTTCCATGCTGTGTGTTGTGTTTTCCGATTGTTACTATGGTTCTTCTTCTTTGTTTTTTGCCAGTTGTTGCTATGGTTCTTCTTCTACGTTTCAACATTTGTCCAGCTCGGAGGATTAGATTGTAGATGAGTTGCTGGAGTTGCTGTGTGTTGATTACATTTTCGGAGCACACCACACAGTACAATCAAAACTGATTTTTTATCTTCATGTGTGAGGTCTCGACCAGATAAAAAATCACACAAGATTAAAAAAATCATTATTTGTGTACCAGGCTTTAGCTATACTGCTCAACACTAAGCAGCAGCTTCCGATATTATTGCTCCATTTGCTGCATCAAGCATTATTTTATTTCCTTAAACAATAGAGAGGTTGCTCAGTATCCTTTTTTTTAGTCAACCTTTATTATAAAATTGGAGACATTTTATAAATAAACATGACAATATAAAATACAAACAACACAACATCATAGAGACATGAAACAACATTGAAGAGGTTACTCTATATTTAGTCATTTCCTCCATGAGTCCAGTAACTCGCCTATAAAACATATAAAACAAAGAGCAGCATGCTTCACTGAAACTAAAGGAAACAGCCAAAACATCAAGGCTGTCACAGTGGTCACTAACGCATGCAGACTGTCTGAGAAGCTTTTCATCAAAGCGCTACATGGTAAAGTAAAACATGGTGAAATAACTATAGTGCTGTTACAGAAAGAGAGATGATGGGAGACATTTCCATCTTTCATGAAGCAAAGCTTATAAACACATCTAAGGTTGATACATCTTTAAGCAAACTGGATGTTTTCCTCTTATACAAGAGGTCATTGCACCCCTCCCGTCACTTCTGCATCCATCAGCAGGATAAACAAACATATCAATCAGAGCAATGCTATCTTTAATCCTACCTGACATGGCAATCTGTTCTGATGGTCTCCCACCTTGTGATTACCAATACCCATGCTGAGATTAGAGCTGTGCCTTTGTACACAAACTGGTGCTCGATATTCCTAACAAGCTTGCTCCCATGGTGCCTTTGCAAATAGGCAGCGTAATGGAGCTGCTTCTACATGCCAAGGAGAGTCTGGCACATTTAGAAAGAGTTATATGGAGCCATGACTTTAATTATACACGAGAGCATAATTTTCAAAAATTGTTAAAATCAAACTTTTAAAAATGAAAATGCATATTTTAAATGTATGTTTTCCCATTCAGAATACAGTAGACCATTCATTATTTATGCATTTATTTTAGCAAAAACAGCCCAGACATTTCAAGGTTTGTTATCTTCACATAATAAGGATTGTTGTTTTTAAGATAACAAAATAAATTGTTGTTATCCTCAAATAAGAATATTTTTTCTCAAGGTAACAGGTTCATTGTAAAAGCTACAATAAAACAAATAGGACTTCAGTGTTAGTGGTTTAGAAAGTAATTACCAAAAAGTAAACTGAACAGCATATGCAGGCCTAAATTTATTGTTTTATATTCAGAGTTTTTAGGTGTTAACACATGAGCCCCTCATGTTCGAGCTCATCTTGATCATCTCATGATCTCAAGAAAACAAAACCCTCTTTGGTGAGAAGTTCGGAAAAAAAGGGCAGAATTCTTGAGATGAGACAAATTAGTTTATTACTACATGGAAATGAGCTTTAAGGAACAGATTTTTAATCTTTTGATTTCCAGAAAATTGCATCAAAATGAATAATTACAGGCATTGCTTTTGTTTATGACATTTTATTTATTAGCTATAAGAGCTGGTGTTTGTAGTTTATAGACAGTCTCTGTAAGAATGAGACTACAGCTGTGGGCTATCTGGTATCAGTGGTAGGATTCTGGCCTTTATGCAAATGAGTACAAATAAATGACAATGAATGATTATGTGACTGTGTGTTTCATTAGTGTGCTGTAGCAGATTTTAAACAATAGTAAAGGTTTGTGGACTGTTAACAGATGTACATTCACCAGTTACTTTATTAGGTCCAGATTGCTAGAACCAAACTGATTCCCCTTTTATCTGCAGAACTGCCTTAATTCTTGGTGGCACAGATTCAACAAGGTGTTGGAAACATTCCTCAGAGATTTGCTCCATATTGACACGATAGCATCACACAGTTGCTGCAGATTTGCCATAATGACAAGGTGATATGATGATGATGACAATCTGCCGTTCTTCAAAGGTGCTCTATTGCAGTGTGCTCTATCCCTGAGAACCCCTTTATGCAACTACTAAAAAGCTTGGACACTCCGTCTGCGCTGTGCTGAAACTATGCTTGGTTTTATTTTTTCATTAGCTGCTTCTCACCACAAATGATGCATTCTGGTTGACTCCTTTGCTTTGACAAAACCAAAGTTAAGGTAATTATCAACATAAAGCCATACTCACAATATGGAAAATCATCTGCACTGTGTGACACCTACAAATATAGGATCACAATTTTTGTTTAATTTGTGGTCTTATTAATGAAGAAGTTCCCGTCTCTTTACTTTATGCTACATTTATTTATTTTACATTGTTGTAAGTGTAATAGATGCAGTTCACCAGCAGAGGGAGTTTCTCCCAAGGTGAGCGCTGGGTGTGGTATTCTGCTGGGAAGCGGCCTATGCTCAGACCAGAATCTGCCTGTCGACAGACCACAGCTCATGCATGTTCTCTGTTCTTTCCTGCAAAAAGCACAGGACCTATTTTAGGCCTGTAACAACTGCACCATTATATTATGTCTCAGATATGGTGCAAAGTTAGTGCTTTTGGGCTCCCAAAACCCTGGTTCCATGTGAATGAAACACCCAAATGATAAAAAAAAAAAACAAACGAACAAAACAAAACAAAAAAAAACTTAAGTGAATAATATACAGCTCACCTCGTCTCTGTGTGGACATGGCCTTAATTTAAATGACACTGAACAGTCAAAGCCTCGGGGACCCCCTGTGCTCTTTGGGGGACCCCAGGTTGGAAACCACTGCCCCA